>NC_141161.1:102610444-102918040 GCF_053477565.2 Lygodium microphyllum
TTCAAGATCACGAGGCGTATCTTAATCAGCATGTCCCATGTCCTTACTCTCATTGCAAGCAGGCAATGTGATGAAAGCGTCACTTGTCTATAGAACACATACGATGCTTGGGTGAGTTCCAAATGGAGATCACTGATTGGGCAATCTTAGACTTTGAGCAAACGGTAAGAAAAATGTGTATCAATCATGCCTTATATTCACAGACTAATTGAATATCATATACAAAAACATTAGACGTAGTCGTAAAATTTATACAAGGAGGTGATGTCTCATCCCAAGGCAGAATGCACCTATTGTGGCCACTTAGAAGAGTTCATGGGCGTACGATGGATGGAGTGCCTGAGCCAATTCACCACTTGGAAGGCACGACCCAATCTATACCGTCAATACCAGAGGAGATATGCAACCTTTCATACTTTCCTACAATCTTGGAGCCTGAGATAGAGGCAATGATAGATGCATTAATGCTTATGGATGCCGAGACATCTGACCTGCTAAGAGAGGAAGCATCCATACCATTATATGATGGGTGCCAAGTATCTCACTTGAAGACACTGCTTGCACTCCTAAGTGCGCAAGCAAAATACGGGTGGAGTGATGTGAGTGTGATCGAGTTCTTCAGCTACATTCTACGTACACTTTGTTGATTTCTTTTTAGCACAGTTATAAAAAACAATTGCACTTTTTCAAGGGTCCTACATATTTTATAGCGCAAGTTTTCGCATTGTTAGACATATTACCATTTGGAATCAGCTTAACTTCTTTGAGTAAGTTTACAATAGTTCATTATTTACGAGTAGACATGGGAATCTTCTAGTGCAAGTAAAGCTTGGTTTGATTGAGGTTCATCCTCTCTCCACAATCCCCCCCACGTCAATTTTCCCTACCAAATCACCAAGATTCGCATCCCATCGAATTAAGCATATTGAGCCTTCATTAACTCTTCTAAGGTATTTAAAAGAAATTGAGTTATTTATCTTCTTCCCATGGTTCATTTGGATTCCACCATCTTGTAAATAGTCAGTTAGTTGTCAATGTTCTCTGTACGAGGTTTGTATATATATATATATATATATATAAACATTTCACACTTAAACTGCGGCCATTTAATTGCTCAGCTAGAGCTTGGATAATATCACTAGACTGTAATGGTACAACTAGAAAATTCCTTCTTTCAGTATATTCACCAATTTAAATTTCTAAGTCATGCACCTCTTGTGTTCCATTATACCTTGTTCCTAAGAATGCTGCTTTAATGCGATAATGCGTAGGAACAGTTTGTAATTTCAATTCTTTCACTAACTTTGCATAAATAAAATCATGTGTACTACTATCATCATGCAAAATAATCTTTTCTTTTTCATGCACTAAACATTTCATTGTCAAGAAAGAATGTGGAGTTGGCATACCTGGTAAAGTATCCGAAAGAGTAGTAACGTCATCCTCATCTTCCGTAAAGTCAGGCATTTCCTCATGTTCTTCATCTTCCATTGCTCCAAGATAGTTGATATGGACAGGTGGCTTCTTCGATTGGCAATTGGCTGCTAGATGTCTAGGTTAATGGCATTTGTAACACACTATAGGCTTGGCTTTAGATACATTGTTTGCAATGGCAGGAAGTCTAGGAATATTAGGATTTGGTTGTGAAGATGGCTTAGGGTTTTGATTGGTATTTGATGGCAAAGCAGGCGATTTTGTCCAAGACTTACAGAAAGATGATGAAGGAAATCGACCTTGATTGAATCTTCTAAAATTTGAATTGAATTGCTTAAAACCATAGTTACCATTTACTTGAAATTGTTGTGGACACTTGTCTCTTCCTTGAATCTTGTCTTCAGTGTCATGAGCTAAAGAAATTGCGTCTTCAAGAGTTGCAGGCTTGAACATATAGACTTCAGCGTAGTAATGCCCAAGTAATCTAGATATATACTTGCGCTTGTGAGTCGCTTCAGGTACATCTTCAAGCATGCGTAGTTGGAGTAAGGCATTCCAAAAGCGTTCGGTGTACTGGGAAATAGGCTCACGGTCTCTTTGCTGAAGAAGGCCCCATTGCTTTATGGCTTTTTTATGGAATTGTGGAGGAAGAAAATTCTGCATAAACTTCTTCTTGAAACTCTCCCAGGTAGTGGGACAATCTATGCTCTTACGAACCACGGTCCACCAAAGAGATGCTCTATCCACTAAATGATTAGTGACACACTTGATTTTATCTTTTTCAACGTATGTCGCTTCATGAAAGTAATCATCAAACTAACTGATGAATGCAAGAACAATCTTTCCATCTTGAGTGCCATTGAAAGTACGGAATTTGAAATTTCTTTTACTTATCTTTGTTTCTTTGCGGATGGATTGAGCTTCGAGAGTCGCATCGATGGTTCGTTGGATAACATCTTCGGATTGTGGTCCATCTTTGTCGGTAATCGATATTTGTAAATTGGCCAATTGAACTTGCAAGGCTTGCTGGGCTCTTCGTTCTTTGTCCAACTGCATCATAATTAAATCCAACTTTTGTTCCATGGTAGGTTTAGGAAGATCGCCTTCAACCATTAAATCATCCATATTTTGTTCTGTCATCCTGTAAAAATTCAAAAGACCTCACACTCAAAATCCAATCAGCGGGATGAGCGTAGCTCAAAATCAGGTGTACAAGGTTTATAGATTTTTGTTTGGCTTTCACGATCTTCGACTTTTGCGGTTGCGGGATTTGAAATCTTCTTAAAATCTTCGTATGACCTTCTGCGTATACTGAAACTGGTTCAGCAAGTCTGCGTATGCGAACAGAGTCTTCCAGGGATCAACTTTGCAGTTCAGTGCTTCTGTGTATGAACAGTCCTTATGGGAGTTTTTGGCATAAGTCAGTTCTAACTTCTGGGAACTTGTTAGACCTTCGTGACTTGGAGAGTAACAGAACTTATTGTACTTGATGAACTTTGAAGATTTGTGTAACTTGAAACTTGATTGACTTAGCTTAAAGCTTAGCCTACCCACCACGTCGAATTTTAGGGAGGGGGCCATTTTACTGCCACGAAAATCACGGTGATCCTCTCCTGATGCCGCTGATTTTGCAATTAGGTTGGCTAAGCTTTTTAAAAGCTTAGTTTTGAAGCTTTTAAACTTTATGAAGAATATAAAACTTATCTCTGATCTCTAAGAAAACGACTTGATAGAAGGAGATGTTGACGTGGTCCTCTGCCTCCTTAGGCCCGTCCTTCACGATCAGAGGATGTAGACAAAGGTTCTTGACCGCCAGGAATCCACCCGTATCGACCGTTCGTGATGAGACTGACTGTAGAGCTTGATCGTTCCACGAGCTCCGCCTTCGTACAAGATGGGTAGCGATTAGAAGCTCTCGATCTCAACTTCGCTCTGATACCACTGGTGCACAGATCGAATGTTGTACGCTCACGTAGTGAACGCCGGAAGGTCCCCAAGAACAAAAGAACTCTACTTTTTGCACAAAACTCAAGGTAGAAAGCATGCACAACATGAACAAGAGACCAATTGGGTGCAATCTCCCCCCATGCCTTGTGTGAGCGCTCCACAAAGCATGTATTTTTTTGTAGCAATCATCTTCAAGCTCAAATAATAGCCCAAATTACAAAATAGCATGCTTTTGGCTTTTGAGTTTGCTTTAACAAAAAATAGAAATAAAACTAATACGTGGGCGCTCAAAGAGTCAGGCATACCCAATACAATGTACAAATACAAATATCATAATCGTACGCCCATGTGCATACAAAATAATAAATAAATATCCAACGCCTTAATAAATAGGCGCGACAAAATATAGGCGCCATGCCTAAGGTATGCGCCCATCAAAATATAAGTGATAACTCGAATACACGCTATCCTCCAATGCTTTCCTCCACCACTGCTGCTATCTCTACACATCAATTGAAGCATTCACAATCGTTAGTAAAATAATACAATTAAGTAGACAAAAGTGAATACCTAGCAGTCTTCAGCTACATAAATAAATCAACTGGTTAGAAATCAATCCTAACCTTAATTTATCACGAGTGCGCACTCTAGACTCATAAACATTTATTAATTTAATATGTATTTTGCGGAATTACCCGCTATGGAATCACCCATGTACACACTAAATTAATAAAACGCCCGACAAAGGATAGGCGATGTCCCCATCAACTTCTCGCACAAAGAATCCACTTTGTGTATGATCTCGGGTCAACAAAGTTTACGGAATCCAGCGTAAAACCTTAGGGAATCCACCGTGAAATATGCCTCCTGGCATCACATAGGACCAATAAAGCAGAGGATTTTTGAACCATCGACTTCTAGTAGATCCATATCATCCAACACAAAGGAATCACTCAAATATCAAAATTGTTGATCGAGAATTATATGCTTCACCTAAACCTTATACAATACCTGCATGTACAAAAAAACACCTCCATGAATCTCTTTTAACAAAAATACTTGCATGAATCCCTTTTAGCAAAAAATATCTAGATAACTGCATGAGTAGAAGCAATACAAAACAGGGCCAATTTACCTATAAGTTGATCTCCTGAAGATAAGATTGAATAATTGCTAATCAAAACCCATTGCCAATGATGGACATAAGAAAACATCAATCCCATCAAACATAAAAGTCACTAATTAAATGAATCAATTTTGGCACCACAAAATATAGCAAATTTACTTGTAAATTGAGATACAAAATCTTTACAATGTCACAAGGTAGTATTTACACGAAAAAAGAGAGAGTGTGTGAGTACGCGGGAGAGAGAAAGAAATGAGCACGTATCCAATCTTGCCCAAAGTGATCTTTGCAAAAGACAATTTTGCAAGAGTTAGTATTTACATGAAGATATACTGAAAAAACAGTAGAAAAGAGGAAACAAAGAGAGAGAAAGAGAGAGGGAGAGAGAGAAGCACTTATGCAATGTCACCCAAAATGATATCTACAATAAAACAACAACAAGGGTTAGAACTAACATTGTGTTGTATTGAAAAGATATCAGTAAAAAAAAAACCAAACAGAGAGGGATTAACAGCTTTGCCTCTTGCTCCAAATAAACTCTGCAAGAAAACAACAATTAGAACCAACATCAAATTCTATTGAGAAAACAACATAAAAGAGAAACAACACACAGAGAGAGGGGGGAAAGAAAGGAGAGAGAGATGAGCACCTCTGTCTCCTGCCCCAAATAACCTCTGCAATAAAACAGCAACAACAGTAAGAAATGACATCAAACCCTATTGAAAAAATAGCAAACAAGAGAAAATGCAAAGAGAGATGGGCACCTATGTTTTGCCCAAAATCTAAAGCTGCATGGAGAAGAAAGTGCAGAGGTAAGGAGAACGCTCAAAACCCTAATTACTCTTAGCAGGGAGCTTCAATAGAGACGAAAATTCACCAGTATAGAAAAGAGAGGGAAAGTGGTCTGTTGCTTAACTTTTGGGTCAAACTGATTTCGTGAGAGGGAAAAAAATCGAAATTGAAAATTCTCCAAAAAAAAGGGGAGAAATACAAGGTGAGAGAAACTCAAATTTTGTGTACTATTCATTCTCCGTTTTTTAAATCCCCCACTATCCCTTTTTTTATTAGAAAATCCAAGATTTGGAGAGTCTGAGAAGATTCACCCTCCATGGATGTCAACATCTAGCCTTCCTATTGGACAATCCGAAAGGCCCACATCTTAAACTATATTATTTTTAAGGGCCCATTTGTGAGTTCATTTTTTTCCTAATGCTAGGCACCCTCATTGGTGTTTTTTTCCTTAGTCTTTTCCTTGGTCAAGGGGAGGGGGAGGGGGTGTATCTCTAAAGTAGCTATAATAGAACATGAAGAGACAAAATGTCCATTACCTTTGTTATGATAATAGGAGTCTTCAAATATTGAGAAGCAAATATTAAGCACCATTTTCGACCCCTAAGATCTTGGAATTGCTGATTTTTAGGGGGCTCGTTGTGATGGTTCCGATGTATACTCACCTATCATTCTTGGCCCTAAGGCGTTGTCACATGAGAATATAAGATCTCACCAAGAGTAGCAACAATGTTAGCTACTTCCTCATCAAGCCATGATGGAAGGTTAGTGAAAGTGATCCAAATGGGACATTCACGCAACAAAACATCATAAAAAAAGAATGAGGAGAATGGTGGCATACCATAGACCATGTTCTCTTTCTAGTTGACAGTTGAGGCAAGTGCCCAATCGCCCTCCACTTTGGATGATAGTAACACCAAGTTGAATCTCTTGCCCACAAGTCTAAAGTGAGTGATGGAGGCTTTACCTTGATACACAAATTTGAGCCAATGAGATAGCTCGTCTTCTCTAGGATGTTGGCCAAGAGTAGAGCTAAATTGTAGTAGCCAATAGGTTAGCATACCTCTAGTGAGCTTTACCAAGTGAGAGAAAAATGCCTACTTTTTCCACCACTGTCGCCCCTTCAATTGCAAATTTTGCCTTCTAGATTTCATTATGCCTTAGTTGGCCTCTTCAATTCGGTATCAACCTTTGCCATGTCCACCTCATTGTTTTGCAAAGCTTTCTTGTAGTCTCTTGGGATCAAATCAGGGTCTATACTCTTCCCTTTAGTCCTCCATCTCTTGCCTAGATAGCCTTGCATGCATGTCTGCCTACCATGTGTTAATCTAGTGGTGCACGAAGCTACCTTAGTCTCCATGTGCATAATGGTCTAGGAGGCTTTTTAATGGCCATATCAGTGGATAATTAACTCATCAGTGACAAGTTACCCCACTAGTGGCTCAATACCTCACCTTTGTCACTCCACCTCAATAAACAAAAATGCAAGTTTAACACTCCTATATGTAACTATTTATGCAATTGATCCCTTGCACCCATATGTGTATTGGTTGGCAAAGTCATTTAATATGTTCCACGGTGGCTAATTTCCATTATGAGAACTTATAACAAGCCTATAATGACACATGCATATATATCACATGAGTGAGGTATGACTACACATTGCTCATTGATGCTACTCGAGGAAATATGCAACATTGGCATTGAACCAAAGATATTAGAGATAGGAATGTTCTCAAGTACATGATGAGAAGTGCAAATTACAATGAAAAGCAAAGCTCATCATTAAAAACGGATAGATAGGATCCTAAATAGTCGTTATTGGCCTTCATTCAGCGTCGATAATGTCGCCAACATCCTCCACAAGTTTCTTATCTTATACACCATAATGTAGGAGGTGCAAAGTTGAACACTATGAACACCAAAAATTTATAGGTAGCTTATGGCCTTCTCCCCGTAAGCTTATCCAATTTGACTTTATACAACTAGGGCTCTCGATAAAGATAACTATTCATGATCATATCTACCCTGTTGAGACGTCGTCGCGCAACAACGATCAGAGACTTATTATAAGCTAACATCATGGAAATCATGTAAAATAGAACGTTACTACACGATTAAACTAACCAATACTCTATGTCAATTGTATATACTTGACGCCTCCCATTATGTGAATAGCTGCCTGCAAGACCATTGAACCGCTTCTGTAAACCGGCATATTCATCCGACAGGCCCATTTCGTCGAAGCAAGTCATGTACTTGAGACAGGCAATATTATCACGATCAACATCACGCCTCTCCTCACTAACTATACGCACATCGTCGTCTGAGTTCGAATTCGTTACACGCAGGCGATTCTGATGATAAATATAGCATCTGCATGGTCCCAGGAAGTAATAGACGATCGAGATGGGCTGATCGACGTATTGCAGGAAGAACTCAAGGTACTAGTACTGTCTCGCCTGTACATGACGGAGATCAGCGCACTCCTGCTGGGACAGAGTGTACGTAGATGCACGCATCATCATCGAACAGCTGCTCCTCATTATCTGTGCACACGTCTTCTTTGTCTAAGCTCGAGTCCTGTGCGCCTAGCGGATTCTAATGATCGATGGAATGTGGATCAATATGCTAAGTAATCAATAGCTCGGATGCAGACCTGATCATATTATTGCAATATTGTACTATGTACTCGGATGTAACTGGTGTAGATTCGTGCAGTACTCCCGTCTGCAGAAACTGTACTTAGAGTGCAGTCTCTATATTCATTCCCAGCTAATGTACTTGCGCCCGATTCCAGGTGGAGGATCTTTGCAATAATCCCGACGCGCCGATGCCTTATGCCAGCTCTTGGCGTTATTATAATATTGTTCGATCCTTTAATGCTAACGTTAGTAACAGTAGCAATCTTTCTCCCTTGCAAGCCGCGCAATAGATGGTTATTGCACGGACTTATGGAACACATGTCATACAGGCAAGGCAACACAGTTAGTTCTGCTAGAATTTTCGTCACGGACAATTTGATTAAAAGCACTGATCTCAGGGACCTGTACACGAGTGGCGAGCTTAGACAAAGACGTCGTTGTGTGTATAGTTACTAAGGAGAACTGTTTGACGATGATGACTGCAATCTACGATAGTTTGTTGCAATCCCCATCAGGTACAAGAGAGACGGTACTAGTATATCGAATCCTTCCCACAATACGTCAATCACTGTAACGTGTCTCCTAGTATCATCCAAGACACGTCTTAGCAGTCCATCGGAAAGGATGTCTAGAAAGCTCCGCCTGGCACTCCCGTGGAATGTTACGGGTTTTGCGATCTAGGTCTTTCTGCGTCTGCCACGTAGCGGAAGTATCCTGGCCGTTCCCACTTAGGATTGACCGGAATTAGGGTTTTCCTGATGGGTCATCAGCTAACAGCAACTAGCGTCAGACCCGAGCGAACTACTTTATGCAGAAACGCCAGGTCCGAAGCGGATTCACGCTGCACTTGGTTCAAGGAGAATGGGAAACGAGAGGGTTGCAAAGCTCAACCTCTCTGCCATAAGGCATAGTCCCATTCCGTTCCCCTAAAACAGCGTAAATCCAGTAAGAAGTAACTTTAGGTCATCGTTCTTGTTATTCGTTTTGATGATGATGATCATTCCGCTGTTCTTCGAGATTTTTGAGAAAACTTCTCGGCTAATCGGGACCACCCAACCGTAGGACGGACCCGTGGCCCATCCTCCGCACTTTCCTCGGTTTGTTTTAGTTATGTAATTATCTAACACATTAATTTCACATATAACAATCAGCTTCTTTAATTAACCTTGTTAAGCACTGGTTCCTTCACGTAATCTTATCATGTGACATAGAAAAACAACATCAAGCAAGTTCTTTTAACATTTCATCATTTTATCTTTGAAATACAAGGAGTTCCGCCCGTAGGCTTGTCCATAATCTGCCCGAAGGCTAACCAGTAATCTCCAGGGATCACTATTCCAAGCTTCCGCCCGTCAACTAGTATGCGGGCCTCGAGATCCAATCCCGAGTCACGTTAGCCTCTTGTGCAGGACCCGGAAGGCGAGGGATTTACGGCGAGAGCCCCCCTTGGCACCCAAGAGTCCTCCTGCTCCAAGTAGAACTCAATGGAGAGACCTCTCGCGGCGGGTTCGCTCCACGTTCCCGGCGCGGTCAACAACCCCCTTGGTTAGGGTCACGCAGGCAGTTGGGGGTAACTGAAGTTGCCTCTCCCTTCAGGCCTTTAACCTGAAGTATATGTACTTATTTAATTTGTAATTCATAATTCAAACAGAGCCCTAAAGTCTCTAGCAAGCACAAACATTTCCATTAATCAACCCAGTTGTATGGCAAACTGCTAAGGAAGTGTTCTTTCTGTTTTGAGTGTATCAGCACTCGTTCCCAAGGTGTCTTGTAACTTGGCAAGATCTCTTACATTCCGATGTAGGGCATACCCAACTTGGTTAACCCTAAGGTACCTTAGATATGCTAGTTTCTGGTTTACAACTTTTCTTATTTAGAAGGATATCCAAAAATACGTCTTTTTGCAAGATAACTTGCGTAAGGATTTGCCATCCTTGCTGAGGGTTTTTCCCTTTTCTCCTTGTGAATCAATCACAAGACTAAATGATTTCATACATGTTGCGCAAGTCCTGCGAATGAATAATCTGTTTAGATTCTTTAAGCTGGCGTATGTCAGGCCTAGGGTTTTTTCTTTTAAGAACCTTAGGGACAAACCCTAGTTTCTTATCTTTATGAATTTATTGTCCCTACGGTCAGGAAAGTAGTCAAGTGTTTAGGATATGAATGTTTGTATATTTAGATTGGTTCAGTTATCTTTTGGAAGGTAATATTAATCGTCTTGTCACGGTTTTACTATCCTTGTGACAATTTACTCTCCCAACCAATATAATTTAATTTGGCATATAGCCTAATGACAAGGTGATACAAAGAGCGACAATACTCCTTGGGACAAAAAGGCCTAGCTGTGAAATTGGTGTATACACACTTTATTAGTTCCCAAGTCCTCAAATAGCAAGGGAAAAGTGTTAATAGAGTGTCATCCAGCAATCCCCTATTACATTTTCTTTCCAAATGAGTTCGTATATCTAATTTTTATACTTGTTAATTCCTAACATTTAACTTCCGTTTTCTTTAAAGATGAACTCATGCCAAATAACAACAATTTCCTTGCTAAGATGTGCAACTAGCAAAGATAACTCCCTAGTAATTTGAGCATCGAAAGAAACCTTCCTTGAATTTAGCCATTTACCATGAATCGTTGCGAAAGGAATAAGACTAATGGTGCAAGATATAATTTCTACCCCTTAGGAATATATTACTATAGTAAATGGTTAATCTTGCTCGTAATTTTATAATGCTTGATGCAATTTGAAGAAAGCTAAGTTGTATACATTGTCATTCATAAGCTAACTCCTTTGTTAAAAATAACTCGAACAAATATATCCTATCCTTCACAATTTTTCTTTGCATGATCGACTTAAAACCGAATTAATCACCAAGAAGAAAAAACCTGGCTTTGAGATGAGATATCCACATGGATACCGGGAGATGACCCTCCTGCAGCAGCCAGACCTTGGACTTTCTTTGGCGGCATCGTAGTTTTTGAATGTGAGATAGCCTTTTCTTTTTTCTTCTTGGAATTCCACCGTCTTCTCCTTCCTTTTCTTTTATCTTTTTCCCACTCTTCCTCCTTCACTCCCTCTACTTCCCTCCCTATCTTTTATCTCACAGCTATTTCTCCCTTACGGGATACCATCCGAGGCCATGATGATGATTTTGATTTTTAGGTTCAGGGGGGAAAATAATAATGGAGATACGGGGGGATTAAGAAGAAAGCTTAGGGAGTTGTGGGAAAATAAGAGTTATGAGGGGGGGTTTAAAAAAAGGGTTAAAAGGGTTATAAGGGGGTGAAAAAGGGTTTAGGGGAATAAAACACGGGGGTAGGTTCCCAAAGCCAAGGGAGGGGCTTAAGGGAAAAAGGGGAAAAAAAACCTAGGGGGTGTGTGGTTCCAAAAACCATGGGGAGGGCTAAGGGAATTTTTGAAACCCCGGGGGTAATAACAAGGGCCTTATGGGGATTAGAAAGGCTTAAAGACCTCTTAAGGCCTTCTAAGGATAATTTGGGGGGAAACAAGGGCTTAAGGGGGGGATTAAAACCCGGCGGAAGGGATTTGATGAGGCATAGGAAGGGGGCTTAAGAAGCCCCCTCCCTTTTGGAAGCTTCTATGCTTGCATAAGGTTACGGGGGGGGGGGGGGGGGGGGGGGAATAACTCCCAGGCAATGAAGGCAATTGCT
The DNA here is from genome assembly GCF_053477565.2 of Lygodium microphyllum. Lineage (NCBI taxonomy): Eukaryota > Viridiplantae > Streptophyta > Polypodiopsida > Schizaeales > Lygodiaceae > Lygodium > Lygodium microphyllum. The sequence goes on from NC_141161.1 coordinate 102,622,062, forward strand.
AGATGGCCGTTTCGACGAAGTATTGGCGGTGGCGGATAGACAGAAGGGCAGCGGTTGGGACTAGGGGGCAGCGTTGACGGTCTTTCCTTCTTAGCTGCTCTGCTGATGGTGTTGTGGGCGGGGGGACCAGACCGTAGCAGCAACCAGAATGGTTTGGGCGGCGCCTCGACTAGCTCTACAACAGCCCTCCCATTTATGGTAGTGTTGTCTTCTTCGTCCTTCGGCGGCTTCAGCCTCTCCTTCGAAGCAACAGCAGACCGTCCTACTTCCTTCAGCCTACGCCCCCTCGATTAAATAATGGAGGGGAGGGGATCTTCCCTCCTTGCGTGTAGACACGCATGTCCTCCCTCCCTCCAAAGGCTCCACCAAGGAGCTTAGTAGTTCCTTCTATTCCCCTCCCCCTCCAGCTCGTCAGTCGGCTGGAGGGATAAGGGGGGAATAAAAAAATTTCCATTAACTAATTCATTTTTATTAACGCGGGATATTACATTCTCTCCCCCTTGGAGGAATCGAGATGTCCTCATCTCGAGATAAACTGGGGATATTGATGGTTGAGAGAGCTTTCATCTATCCAAGTGGCATCCTCTTCGGGATAATCTTCCCACTGGACAAGGCATTCTTTCAAGGTTCTAGATCTTAACTGTCTTTCCCTAATATCTAAGATCCTTTCTAGCCTTAGTTCAAGGACTCCTTGACTAGGCATTACAATTTGTTGGTCATCAAGTACATGATTAGGATTGGGTACATATTTTTTCAATAGGCTGATATGGAATACATTGTGAACCTTTAGGTTCTCAGGGAGTTGCAATCTATAAGCATTGGGTCCTAGGCATTTGAGGATTTTATACGGCCCACAATACCTTGGACTTAGCTTCTTGCATTCTCCTAGGGATAGAGAACTCTTTTTAGGGCGTACCCGAATGAAGACCATGTCTCCTTCTTCCAAGACTCTTTCTTGACGTTTCAAATCTGCATATGCCTTTTGTCTATCCTTGGCCGCTTGTATGTCTTGTCTTATTGACCTTATTTGATCATCCATGTCCTCCAACATTTGTCTTGAAGCTTCAACTCTTAGGGTTGGATCAGAAAAGTTTAGGAGACTTCGACAATCATGACCATACAATGCCTGGAAAGGGGTCATTTGAATGCTCTGCTGGTAAGAAGCATTGTAGGAAAATTCAACCAAAGGCAAGTATTGAATCCACCTCTTAGGTTCTTGACAACAGTATGCCCTAAGCATATCCTCAATGACTTAATTTACTCGCTCTGTTTGGCCATCGATTTAGGGATGGTAGGCGATGCTAAAACAGAGTTGAGTCCCAATAGCTTCAAAGATAGCTCTCCAGAAGTGTGATGTGAAGAGAGAATCTCGATCGCTAATGATTCTTCTAGGTAACCCATGTAGCTTGAATATCTCCTTGATAAACAATCTTGCAATGTCGGAGGCTTTATAGTTTGTCTTTATTGGAATCAGGTGTGCAACCTTGGTAAGCATGTCAAACACAACCATAATGGAATTGTATCCTCCTTGGACTTGGGGTAAGCCCACAACAAAATCCATACTAATGAATTCCCATTTCATTTGGGGAATGTCAAGTGGTTGCAGTTTCCCTGGCATCATGATATGTTCGGCTTTGATACGTTGGCAAGACAAACACTCAGTGACATACTTGAGAACGTCACCTTTAAGCCTCTCCCAATGATAGCTCTTCCTAACTGCATTAAGAGTCTTAGCATAGCCAGGATGTCCTGAAAAATGAGAATCATGAGCTTCCCATAATATCTTCTGCTTAAGTGACTGGCTTGCTGGTATACACAGCCTTGTTCTGTAGTAGACAAGTCCATTATCAATGGAAAATTCCTGATACTTAGCTTGCAACTTCTGCTTCTGCTCCTTGGTAGATATTTCCTTTATCATTGTTTGATAGGCCAAATCATGGCATGCTTCCTCTCTTGCTAGTTCACGTATAGGGTTGTTTGGCATAGATACCTTTGTAGCCAGAGATCTGGCCGTTGATGGATTCTGCAAGATTAGGGAATTTAGGAATGCCTTGCGACTGAGTGCATCGACAACTACATTCTCTTTCCCTAGTCGGTACTTGATTTCAATATCATATTCCTCCAATACTTCAATCCACTGACGTTGCCTCATGTTGAGCTCGTTCTGGGTAAAAATCCATTTCAAACTCTTATGATCGGTTACTAGAGTAAACTTTTTACCCAATAGGTAGTGTCTCCAAAGCTTTAGAGCATGGATGACAGCTAGTAATTCCAGATCATGCGTGGCATAATTCTTTTCATGACTCTTCAATTTCCTTGAAGAGTATGCTACTGGATGACCTTCTTGCATAAATACACATCCCAAGGCAAGAATGCTGGCATCAGTTACTACCTCGAACTCCTTATTGAGGTCAGGAAGTTTTAGAATAGGTGCAGATACCAAACTTTGCTTCAATTTGTCGAAGCTATTTTGTTCGGAAGTTGACCATGTAATAGAAGTCAGCTTCTTTAGTAAGTCTGTAAGAGGTGCTGCAATCAAAGCATAGTTTTCGATAAAGACCCTATACCATCGTGTCAATCCAAGAAAGCTACGTATTTCTTTGACGGATACTGGTATTGGCCATTCAAGCACATCTCTGACTTTGGCTGCATCTACTAATATTCCTTCTAATGATACTATGAATCCCATATATTCAATCTGATGCTTGAAGAATGCACACTCCTTCATTTTTGCATACAGCTTATGGGACCTCATTGTCTCAAGGACAATCCGAAGTTGAGGTTCATGATCTTCTTCCTGTCTAGAATAGACTAAACTGTCATCGAAGAAGACAAGCACGAAATCATCAAGATATAGTCTAAAAATATCCTGCATTAATCTATTGAAGGTGGCAGGTGCATTTGTAAGCCCGAATGTCATAACCAAGAACTCAAAGTGCCCATATCTTGTATTGAAGGCCGTTTTTGGAATATCTTCTTCCTTGATCCTTATCTGATAGTAACCTGACCTGAGATCAATCTTAGAGAAGATCTTTGCACCTTGAAGACGATCAAGAAGCTCATCTATTCTAGGAATAGGATACTTGTTCTTGACTATTGATTGATTCAACCCTCGGTAATCAATACATAGTCGAAGTGTCCCATCTTTCTTTTTCTGGAATAGTACTGGAGCTCCCCACGGTGAGTTGCTAGGCCGGATGTAACCCTGATCCAACAGTTACTTGAGCTATTCCTTCAACTCAATTGCTTCAGGTATGGACATTCTATAAGGTCTATTTGCAATTGGTGCAGCTCCAGGCACTAGCCTAATTTCATGATCTACTTCTCTTGGAGGCGGAAGTTCAATGAATTCCTCAGGGAATACGTCAGCGTACTCCTTTAGCCAAGAAGGTCCTTAATGAGACTCTTGCTTTTGATCTAACTTGTTGAGTTTGATCAGGTAAATGGGTAATCCTTTTCTGACTCCTTTTATGATCCGAGATACTTTGGCTAATTGGATTCTTGGCACTCCTGCCTCACCTTGAGTTGTGACAAATTCCCTTTCAGAGTTTCGAAAGGAAACTTGACCCTTTTCACAGTGGATGTGGGCGTCATTAGGCTTAAGCCAATCCATCCCGAGTAGACACTCATGGATACCTAAATTCATGACTCTGAATTTTACTAAAGTCTTCTTTCCTCCCAGAAAGAATTCCACCTTAGCAGTTTTCCTGGTACAAGTTACCTCACGACCGTTTGCAAATTCCACAAGCAAGGTAGGTGCTTCTACTGTGGCTATTCCTAATCTTTTTGCACATGCTGGTGAGATAAAGGAATGTGTACTGCCACAATCAATCAAGGTTTTGAAACCTTTACCTTGATAGTCCGACGATGTTTGAATCACCGAGAACTGGCGATTCGGCCATTTCTTGTGTAAAGCGGCATGGACTATCGCTCTTTCAAATTCTGCTTCCATAGTCGGATCTTCCTCTTCTTCTTCTTCGCATCTTTGCCTATTGGCAATGGAAGCGGTTCTTCCTCTTCCACGGGTGGCAGCTCCTTGACCGCGGCCTGCACCTTGGAAGGGCGTTTGACAATGTCCTCCGCTGAGCTTGGGACATTGCCTCTTGAAGTGACCGGGTTCGTTGCAGTGGAAACATCGGAGGTTTCGGCCATTACTTTGAGTAGGGACAAAGTTGTTGACGTTATTTGTCATTGCTTTCTTCCTTTGTCCCTGATTGTGACCTTGAACTCTCTTCACTTGAGGTCTGAATGCTCCTCTGTTCGGGTCACTAAAGGTCCAAGTTTTGTTACCCCTTGGTCTAGCTTGCACCTCCTGAATTATAGGCGCCGCTCGAATGAGTGCGTCCTCAAGATCTGATGGACGCATAGATTCGAGATGGGTATTTACGGGTGGATTTAAGCCCGCACAAAATTTGGACACCTGCTGCGTCATGTCCATCTGTGGCGCATACTTTAAAAGTGAGACGAATTTAGAGTAGTATGCATCCAGAGTGAGTCCTAGCTGTTTTATCTCGTAGAACTCATTCATTTTCTGCGTACGATATGCAGGTGGCAAATATCTCCCCGGCACGGATTTCTTTAACTTCTCCTAGGTAACGGACCCCTCTCAAGTCCCTTGATCCCTGCACCATTATTTCTACCAAAGTCTGGCTTCACCGGTGAGTTTTAACTTGGTGAGCATGGCCTGATTGGTAGGTGTAGTACCCGTTGCTTCAAAGTAATCCTCCATAGATTCAATCCAAAATTCAGCATCAGACTGGACGAATCTGCCTCTCTCGTCAAACTCAGATGGCTTTATCTACGTGAGGAGGAACTTCTTCTCCTGGGTCACAGCAGTACTTGATGTAGGGGGCGAATTTGGAACCTGTACCTGGGGTTGTGCCTGGATAAAAGTTTTCTTAATGTTATTATATGATAATTGGCGTTAGCTTTATCTTTAGTTCAGCTATGAAGCTACTTAACTTTTTAACAACTCTGATGCACAGCCAGATATTGATAAAAGAAGTTTTTATTTATATTTACATGGGCGTAGCCTTATACAACGTCTCGTGTGATGATAATCCAATCATTACATTCCGTTTGGGGAGAACAACGTGTATTGCATTTGTCTACAGGAACTGTGTAATAGTAGGGTTTTGGGTCATGGATCTTTAGGAATCGATAATTCATTGGATGTTCAGGATACCCCTTTCGTTGGAATCCATACTTCTCATGGCGGCCCAACACTTTAATCCTGTCGGCTGGGATTATACGGGTTACTTCCTCATATATATATGAGTTTATTTCAACCCTCCGACCTTGAATATGTAGAGTCGAATTTACGTGAGCTTTCACAAAAATGAACAGCTTCACGACTTTCAAGTCTTCCAACCACTTGATCCTCTTTAGGTTGGTCTGTAGATAAGCGAACCGGTGGGCAGCTATGTAGTAGATTCCTGAAGACCCCGTCCATCTTCGTTCTATGTATAAAGGTGATGGATTATAAATCTGTTCCAGGATGCTCATCATCCCAATTCTTTGTCTATAAAGCGGAGAATGCATTGCAGTCATAAACATGACCCGAAACACCAAAAACGTGTTCCACGCTTCATAGTTCTGCAAGACAGCATTGAAGATGAGGAAATGTTTGGATAGCAATAATTTCTTTACTTCATTTTATTGAGATCTCATAAAAACAATTCCGTTGTTGGTTGGCTCTGATACCAACTATAACGTGTCTCCTAGTATCATCCAAGACACGTCTTAGCAGTCCATTGGAAAGGATGTCTAGAAAGCTCTGCCCGGCACTCCCGTGGAATGTTACGGGTTTTGCGATCTAGGTCTTTCCGCGTCTGCCACGTAGCGGAGGTATCCTGGCCGTTCCCACTTAGGATCGACCGGAATTAGGGTTTTCCTTATGGATCATCAGCTAACAGCAACTAGCGTCAGACCCGAGCGAACTACTTTACGCAGAAACGCCAGGTCCGAAGCGGATTCACGCTGCACTTGGTTCAAGGAGAATGGGAAACGAGAGGGATGCAAAGCTCAACCTCTTTGCCATAAGGCATAGTCCCATTTCGTTCCCCTTAAACAGCGTAAATCGGGTAAGAAGTAACTTTAGGTCATCGTTCTTGTTATTCGTTGTGATGATGATGATCATTCCGCTGTTCTTCGAGATTTTTGAGAAAAGTTCCCGGCTAATCGGGACCACCCAACCGTAGGACGGACCCGTGGCCCATCCTCCGCACTTTCCTCGGTTTGTTTTAGTTATGTAATTATCTAACACATTAATTTGACATGTAACAATCAGCTTCTTTAATTAACCTTGTTAAGCATTGGTTCCTTCACGTAATCTTATTACGTGACATAGAAAAACAACATCAAGCAAGTTCTTTTAACATTTCATCATTTTATCTTTGAAATAAAAGGAGTTCCGCTTGTAGGCTTGTCCATAATCTGCCCAAAGGCTAACCAGTAATCTCCAGGGATCACTATTCCAAGCTTCCGCCTGCCGTCAACTAGTATGCGGGCCTCGAGATCCAATCCCGAGTCACGTTAGCCTCTTGTGCAGGACCCGAAAGGCGAGGGATTTACGGCCAGAGCCTCCCCTGGCACCCAAGCGTCCTCCTGCTCCAAGTAGAACTCAACGGAGAGACCTCTCGCGACGGGTTCGGTCTACGTTTCCGGCGCGGTCAACAACCCCCTTGGTTAGGGTCAGGCAAGCAGTCGGGGGTAACTGAAGCTACCTCTCCCTTCAGGCCTTTAACCTAAAGTATAGGTACTTATTTAATTTGTAATTCATAATTCAAACAGAGCCCTAAAGTCTCTAGCAAGCACAAATATTTCCATTAATCAACCCAGTGTTATGGCAAACTGCTAAGGAAGTGTTCTTTCCGTTTTGAGTGTATCAGTACTCGTTCCCAAGGTGTCTTGTAACTTGGCAAGATCTCTTACATTCCGATGTAGGGCATACCCAACTTGGTTACCCCTAAGGTACCTTAGATATGCTAGTTTCTGGTTTACAACTTTCCTTATTTAGAAGGATATTCAAAAATACGTCTTTTTGCAAGATAACTTGCGTAAGGATCTGCCGTCCTTGATGAGGGTTTTTCCCTTTTCTCCTTGTGAATCAATCACAAGACTAAATGATTTCATACATGTTGCGCAAGTCCTGCGAAGGAATAATCTGTTTAGATTCTTTAAGCTGACGTATGTCAAGCCTAGGGTTTCTTCTTTTAAGAACCTTAGGGACAAACCCTAGTTTCTTATCTTTATGAATTTATTGTCCCTACGGTTAGGAAAGTAGTCAAGTGTTTAGGATATGAATATTTGTATGTTTAGATTGGTTCAGTTATCTTTTGGAAGGTAATATTAATCGTCTTGTCACGGTTTTACTATCCTTGTGACAATTTACTCTCCCAACCAATACAGATTAATTTGGCATATAGCCTAATGCCAAGGTGATACAAAGAGCGACAATACTCCTTGGGACAAAAAGGCCTAGCTGTGAAATTGGTGTATACACACTTTATTAGTTCCCAAGTCCTCAAATAGCAAGGGAAAAGTGTTAATAGAGTGTCATCCAGCAATCCCCTATTACATTTTCTTTCCAAATGAGTTTGTATATCTAATTTTTATACTTGTTAATTCCTAACATTTAACTTCCGTTTTCTTTAAAGATGAACTCATGCCAAATAACAACAATTTCCTTGCTAAGATGTGCAACTAGCAAAGATAACTCCCTAGTAATTTGAGCATCGAAAGAAACCTTCCTTGAATTTAGCCATTTACCATGAATCGTTGCGAAAGGAATAAGACTAATGGTGCAAGATATAATTTCTACCCCTTAGGAATATATTACTATAGTAAATGGTTAATCTTGCTCGTAATTTTATAATGCTTGATGCAATTTGAAGAAAGCTAAGTTATATACATTGTCATTCATAAGCTAACTCCGTTAAAAATAACTCGAACAAATATATCCTATCCTTCACAATTTTTCTTTGCATGATCGACTTAAAACCGAATTAATCACCAAGAAGAAAAAACCTGGCTTTGAGGTGAGATATCCACATGGATACCGGGAGATGACCCTCCCGCAGCTACACCTTGGACTTTCTTCGGCGGCATCGTAGTTCGAATGTGAGATAGACTTTTCCTTTTTCTTCTTGGAATTCCACCGTCTTCTCCTTCCTTTTCTTTTATCTTTTTCCCACTCTTCCTCCTTCACTCCCTCTTTTCATTCCCTCTACTTCCCTCCCTATCTTTTATCTCACGGCTATTTCTCCCTTACGAGATACCATCCGAGGCCATGATGATGATTTGGATTTTTAGGTTCGGGGGGGAAAATAATAATGGAGATACGGGGGGATTAAGAAGAAAGCTTAGGGAGTTGTGGGAAAATAAGAGTTATGAGGGGGGGTTTAAAAAAAGGGTTAAAAGGTTATAAGGGGGTGAAAAAGGGTTTAGGGGAATAAAACACGGGGGTTAGGTTCCCAAAGCCAAGGGAGGGGCTTAAGGGAAAAAGGGAAAAAAGAACCTAGGGGGTGTGTGGTTCCAAAAACCATGGGGAGGGCTAAGGGAATGTTTGAAACCCGGGGGGTAAAAACAAGGGCCTTATGGGGATTAGAAAGGCTTAAAGACCTCTTAAGGCCTTCTAAGGATAATTTGGGGGGAAACAAGGGCTTAAGGGGGGGGATTAAAACCCGGGGGAGGGGATTTGATGAGGGATAGAAAGGGGGCTTAAGAAGCCCCCTCCCTTTTGGAAGCTTCTCTGCTTCCATAAGGTTACGAGGGGGGGGGGGGATAACTCCTAGGCAATGAAGGCAATTGCTAGATCGTCGTTTCGACGAAGTATTGGCGATGGCGGATAGACAGAAGGGCAGCGGTTGGGACTAGGGGGTAGCGTTAACGGTCTTTCCTTCTCAGCTGCTCTGCTAATGGCGTTGTGGGCAGGGGGACCAGACCGTAGCAGCAACTACAATGGTTTGGGCGGCGCCTCGACTGGCTCTACGACAGCCCTCCCATTCATGGTAGTGTTGTCTTCTTCATCCTTCGGCGGCTTCAGCCTCTCCTTCATAGCAACAGCAGACCGTCCTACTTCCTTCAGCCTACGCCCCCTCGATTAAATAATGGAGGGGAGGGGGATCTTTCCTCCTTGCCTGTAGACACGCATGTCCTCCCTCCCTCCAAAGGCTCCACCAAGGAGCTTAGTAGCTCCTTCTATTCCCCTCCCCCTCCAGCTCGTCAGTCGGCTGGAGGGATAAGGGGGGAATAAAAAAATTTCCATTAACTAATTCATTTTTATTAACGCGGGATATTACATTCTCTCCCCCTTGGAGGAATCGAGATGTCCTCATCTCGTGATAAACTGGGGATATTGATTGTTGAGAGAGCTTTCATCTATCCAAGTGGCATCCTCTTCGGGATAATCTTCCCACTGGACAAGGCATTCTTTCAAGGTTCTAGATCTTAACTGTCTTTCCCTAATATCTAAGATCCTTTCTGGCCTTAGTTCAAGGACTCCTTGACTAGGCATTACAATTTGTTGGTCATCAAGTACATGATTAGGATTTGGTACATATTTTTTCAATAGGCTGATATGGAATACATTGTGAACCTTTAGGTTCTCAGGGAGTTGCAATCTATAAGCATTGGGTCCTAGGCATTTGAGGATTTTATACGGCCCACAATACCTTGGACTTAGCTTCTTGCATTCTCCTAGGGATAGAGAACTCTTTTTAGGGCGTACCCGAATGAAGACCATGTCTCCTTCTTCCAAGACTCTTTCTTGACGTTTCAAATCTGCATATGCCTTTTGTCTATCCTTGGCCGCTTGTATGTCTTGTCTTATTGACCTTATTTGATCATCCATGTCCTCCAACATTTGTCTTGAAGCTTCAACTCTTAGGGTTGGATCAGAAAAGTTTAGGGGACTTCGACAATCATGACCATACAATGTCTGGAAAGGGGTCATTTGAATGCTCTGCTGGTAAGAAGCATTGTAGGCAAATTCAACCAAGGGCAAGTATTGAATCCACCTCTTAGGTTCTTGACAGCAGTATGCCCTAAGCATATCCTCGATGACTTGATTTACTCGCTCTTTTTGGCCATCGATTTTGGGATGGTAGGTGGTGCTAAAACAGAGTTGAGTCCCAATAGCTTCAAAGATAGCTCTCCAGAAGTGTGATGTGAAGAGAGAATCTCGATCGCTAATGATTCTTCTAGGTAAGGGCTTAAGAAGCCCCCTCCCTTTTGGAAGCTTCTATGCTTCCATAATGTTACGAGTGGGGGGGGGGGGAATAACTCCCAGGCAATGAAGGCAATTGCTAGATCGTCGTTTCGACGAAGTATTGGCGGTGGCAGATAGACAGAAGGGCAGCGGTTGGGACTAGGGGGCAGCGTTAACGGTCTTTCCTTCTCAGCTGCTCTGCTGATGGCGTTGTGGGCAAGGGGACCAGACCGTAGCAGCAACTACAATGGTTTGGGCGGCGCCTCGACTGGCTCTACAATAGCCCTCCCATTCATGGTAGTGTTGTCTTCTTCGTCCTTCGGCGGCTTTAGCCTCTCCTTCGCAGCAACAGCAGACCGTCCTACTTCCTTCAGCCTACGCCCCCTCGATTAAATAATGGAGGGGAGGGGGATCTTTCCTCCTTGCGTGTAGACACGCATGTCCTCCCTCCCTCCAAAGGCTCCACCAAGGAGCTTAGTAGCTCCTTCTATTCCCCTCCCGCTCCAGCTCGTCAGTCGGCGGGAGGGATAAGGGGGGAATAAAAAAATTTCCATTAACTAATTCATTTTTATTAACGCGGGATATTACATTCTCTCCCCCTTGGAGGAATCGAGATGTCCTCATCTCGAGATAAACTGGGGATATTGATGGTTGAGAGAGCTTTTATCTATCCAAGTGGCATCCTCTTCGGGATAATCTTCCCACTGGACAAGGCATTCTTTCAAGGTTCTAGATCTTAACTGTCTTTCCCTAATATCTAAGATCCTTTCTGGCCTTAGTTCAAGGACTCATTGACTAGGCATTACAATTTGTTGGTCATCAAGTACATGATTAGGATTTGGTACATATTTTTTCAATAGGCTGATATGGAATACATTGTGAACCTTTAGGTTCTCAGGGAGTTGCAATCTATAAGCATTGGGTCCTAGGCATTTGAGGATTTTATACGGCCCACAATACCTTGGACTTAGCTTCTTGCATTCTCCTAGGGATAGAGAACTCTTTTTAGGGCGTACCCGAATGAAGACCATGTCTCCTTCTTCCAAGACTCTTTCTTGACGTTTCAAATCTGCATATGCCTTTTGTCTATCCTTGGCCGCTTGTATGTCTTGTCTTATTGACCTTATTTGATCATCCATGTCCTCCAACATTTGTCTTGAAGCTTCAACTCTTAGGGTTGGATCAGAAAAGTTTAGGGGACTTCGACAATCATGACCATACAATGTCTGGAAAGGGATCATTTGAATGCTCTGCTGGTAAGAAGCATTGTAGGAAAATTCAACCAAGGGCAAGTATTGAATCCACCTCCTAGGTTCTCGACAGCAGTATGCCCTAAGCATATCCTCGATGACTTGATTTACTCGCTCTGTTTGGCCATCAGTTTGGGGATGGTAGGCGGTGCTAAAACAGAGTTGAGTCCCAATAGCTTCAAAGATAGCTCTCCAGAAGTGTGATGTGAAGAGAGAATCTCGATCTCTAATGATTCTTCTAGGTAACCCATGTAGCTTGAATATCTCCTTGATAAACAATCTTGCAATGTCGGAGGCTTTATAGTTTGTCTTTACTGGAATCAGGTGTGCAACCTCGGTAAGCATGTCAAACACAACCATAATGGAATTGTATCCTCCTTGGACTTAGGGTAAGCCCACAACAAAATCCATACTGATGAATTCCCATTTCATTTGGGGAATGTCAATGGTTGCAGTTTCCCTGGCATCATGATATGTTCGGCTTTGATACGTTGGCAAGACAAACACTCAGTGACATACTTGAGAACGTCACCTTTAAGCCTCTCCCAATGATAGCTCTTCCTAACTGCATTAAGAGTCTTAGCATAGCCAGGATGTCCTGAAAAAGGAGAATCATGAGCTTCCCATAATATCTTCTGCTTAAGTGACTGGCTTGCTGGTATACACAGCCTTGTTTTGTAGTAGACAAGTCAATTATCAATGGAAAATTCCTGATACTTAGCTTGCAACTTCTGCTTCTGCTTCTTGGTAGATATTTCCTTTATCATTGTTTGATAGGCCAAATCATGGCATGCTTCCTCTCTAGCTAGTTCAAGTATAGGGTTGTTTGGCATAGATACCTTTGTAGCCAGAGATCTGGCCATTGATGGATTCTGCAAGATTAGGGAATTTAGGAATGCCTTGCGACTGAGTGCATCGGCAACTACATTCTCTTTCCCTAGTCGGTACTTGATTTCAATATCATATTCCTCCAATACTTCAATCCACCGACGTTGCCTCATGTTGAGCTCATTCTGGGTAAAAATCCATTTGAGACTCTTATGATCGGTTACTAGAGTAAACTTGTTACCCAATAGGTAGTGTCTCCAAAGCTTTAGAGCATGGATGACAGCTAGTAATTCCAGATCATGCGTGGCATAATTCTTTTCATGACTCTTCAATTTCCTTGAAGAGTATGCTACTGGATGACCTTCTTGCATAAGTACACATCCCAAGGCAAGAATGCTGGCATCAGTTACTACCTCGAACTCCTTATTGAGGTCAAGAAGTTTTAGAATAGGTGCTGATACCAAACTTTGCTTCAATTTGTCGAAGCTATTTTGTTTGGAAGTTGACCATGTAATAGAAGTCTACTTCTTTAGTAAGTCTGTAAGAGGTGCTGCAATCAAAGCATAGTTTTTGATAAAGACCCTATACCATCCTGTCAATCCAAGAAAGCTACGTATTTCTTTCACGGATATTGGTATTGGCCATTCAACCACATCTCTGACTTTGGCTGCGTCTACTGATATTCCTTCTGATGATACTATGAATCCCAGATATTCAATCTGATGCTTGAAGAATGCAAACTTCTTCATTTTTGCATACAGCTTATAGGACCTCATTGTCTCAAGGACAACCCGAAGTTGAGGTTCATGATCTTCTTCCTATTTAGAATAGACTAAAGTGTCATCGAAGAAGACAAGCACGAAATCATCAAGATATGCTCTAAAAATATCCTGCATTAATCTATTGAAGGTGGCAGGTGCATTTGTAAGCCCGAATGTCATAACCAAGAACTCAAAGTGCCCATATCTTGTATTGAAGGCCGTTTTTGGAATATCTTCTTCCTTGATCCGTATCTGATAGTAACCTGACCTGAGATCAATCTTGGAGAAGATCTTTGCACCTTAAAGACGATCAAGAAGCGCATCTATTCTAGGAATATGATACTTGTTCTTGACTGTTGATTGATTCAACCCTTGGTAATCAATACATAGTCGAAGTGTCCCATCTTTCTTTTTCTGGAATAGTACTGGAGCTCCCCACGGTGAGTTGCTAGGCCAGATGTAACCCTGATCCAACAGTTGCTTGAGCTGTTCCTTCAACTCAATTGCTTCCGGTATGGACATTCTATAAGGTCTCTTTGCAATTGGTGCAGCTCCAGGCACTAGCCTAATTTCATGATCTACTTCTCTTGGAGGCGGAAGTTCAATCAATTCCTCAAGGAATACATCAGTGTATTCCTTTAGCCAGGAAGGTCCTTCATGAGACTCTTGCTTTTGATCTAACTTGTTGAGTTTGATCAAGTAAACGGTTAATCCTTTTCTGTCTCCTTTTATGATCCAAGATACTTTGGCTAATTGGATTCTTGGCACTCCTGCCTCACCTTGAGTTGTGACAAATTCCCTTTTAGAGTTTTGAAAGGAAACTTGACCCTTTCCACAGTGGATGTGGGCGTCATTAGGCTTAAGCCAATCCATCTCGAGTAGACACTCATTGATACCTAAATTCATGACTCTGAATTTGACTAAAGTCTTCTTTCCTCCCAAAAAGAATTCCACCTTAGCAGTTTGCCTGGTACAAGTTACCTCATGACTGTTTGCCAATTCCACAAGCAGGGTAGGTGCTTCTACTGTGGCTATTCCTAATCTTTTTGCACATGCTCGTGATATAAAGGAATGTGTACTGCCACAATCAATCAAGGTTTTGAAACCTTTACCTTGATAGTCCGACGGTGTTTGAATCACCGAGAACTGGCAATTCGGCCCTTTCTTGTGTAAAGCGGCATGGACTATCTCTCTTTCAAATTCTGCTTCCATAGTCGGATCTTCCTCTTCTTCTTCTTCGCATCTTTGCCTATTGGCAATGCAAGCGGTTCTTCCTCTTCCACGGGTGGCGGCTCCTTGACCGCGGCCTGTACCTTGGAAAGGTGTTTGACAATGTCCTCCACTGAGCTTGGGACATTGCCTCTTGAAGTGACCGGGTTCGTTGCAGTGGAAACATCGGAGGTTTCGGCCATTACTTTGAGTAGGAACAAAGTTGTTGACGTTATTTGTCCTTGCTTTCTTCCCTTGTCCCTGAATGTGACCTTGAACTCTCTTCACTTGAGGTCTGAATGCTCCTCTGTTCGGGTCACTATAGTACCAAGTTTTGTTACCCTTGGTCTAGCTTGCACCTCCTGAATTATAGGCGCCGCTCGAATGAGTGCATCCTGAAGATCTAATGGACACATAGATTTGAGACGGGTATTTACGGGTGGATTTAAGCCCACACAAAATTTGGACACCTGCTGCGTCATGTCCATCTGTGGCGCATACTTTAAAAGTGAGACGAATTTAGAGTAGTATGCGTCCAGAGTGAGTCCTAGCTGTTTTAGCTCGTAGAACTCATTCATTTTCTACGTACGATATGCAGGTGGCAAATATCTCCCCTCCACGGCTTTCTTTAACTTCTCCTAGGTAACGGACCCCTCTGAAGTCCCTTGATCCCTGCACCATTGTTTCCACCAAAGTCTGGCTTCGCCGGTGAGTTTTAACTTGGCGAGCATGGCCTGATTGGTAGGTGCACTACCCGCTGCTTCAAAGTAATCCTCCATAGATTCAATCCAAATTTTAGCATTAGACTGGACGAATCTACCTCTCCCGTCAAACTCGGGTGGCTTTATCTGCTTGAGGAGGAACTTCTTCTCCTGGGTCACATCAGTACTTGATGTAGGGGGCGAATTTGGAACCTGTACCTGGGGTTGTGCCTGGATAAAAGTTTTCTTAATATTATTATATGATAATTGGTGTTAGCTTATCTTTAGTTCAGCTATGAAGCTACTTAACTTTTTAACAACTCTGATGCACAGCCAGATATTGATAAAAGAAGTCTTTATTTATATTTACATGGGCGTAGCCTTATACAACGTCTCGTGTGATGATAATCCAATCATTACATTCACTTTGGGGAGAACAACGTTGTATTGCATTTGTCTACAGGAACTGTGTAATAGTAGGGTTTTGGGTCATGGATCTTTAGGAATCGATAATTCATTGGAAGTTCAGGATACCCTTTTCTTTGGAATCCATACTTCTCATGGCGGCCCAACACTTTAATCCTGTCGGCTGGGATTATATGGGTTACTTCCTCATATACATATGAGTTCATTTCAACCCTCCCATCTTGAATATGTAGAGTCGAATTTACGTGAGCTTCCACAAAAATGAACAGCTTCACGACTTTCAAGTCTTCCAACCACTTGATCCTCTTTAGGATTGTTTGTAGATAAGCGAACCGGTGGGCAGCTATGTAGTAGATTCCTGAAGACCCCGTCCATCTTCGTTCTATGTATAAAGGTGATGGATTATAAATCTGCTCCAGGATGTTCATCATCCCAATTCTTTGTCTATAAAGCGAAGAATGCATTGCAGTCATAAACATGACCCGAAACACCAAAAACTTGTTCCACGCTTCATAGTTCTGCAAGACAGCATTGAAGATGAGGAAATGTTTGGACAGCAATAATTTATTTACTTCATTTTATTGAGATCTCATAAAAACAATTCCGTTGTTGGTCGGCTCTGATACCAACTGTAACGTGTCCCCTAGTATCATCCAAGACACGTCTTAGCAGTCCATCGGAAAGGATGTCTAGAAAGCTCCGCCCGGCACTCCCGTGGAATGTTACGGGTTTTGCGATCTAGGTCTTTCCGCGTCTGCCACGTAGCGGAAGTATCCTGGCCCTTCCCACTTAGGATCGATCGGAATTAGGGTTTTCCTAATGGGTCATCAACTAACAGCAACTAGCGTCAGACCCGAGCGAACTACTTTACGCAGAAACGCCAGGTCCAAAGTGGATTCACGCTGCACTTGTTTCAAGGAGAATGGGAAACGAGAGGGATGCAAAGGTCAACCTCTCTACCATAAGACATAGTCCCATTCCGTTCCTCTAAAAAAACGTAAATCGGATAAGACGTAACTTTAGGTCATCGTTCTCGTTATTTGTTTTGATGATGATGATCATTTCGCTGTTCTTCGAGATTTTTGAGAAAAGTTCCCAGCTAATCGAGACCACCCAACCGTAGGACGGACCCATGGCCCATCCTCCGCACTTTCCTCGGTTTGTTTTAGTTATGTAATTATCTAACACATTAATTTGACATATAACAATCAGCTTCTTTAATTAACCTTGTTAAGCATTGGTTCCTTCACGTAATCTTATCACGTGACATAGAAAAACAACATCAAGCAAGTTCTTTTAACATTTCATCCTTTTATCTTTGAAATACAAGGAGTTCCGCCCGTAGGCTTGTCCATAATCTGCCCGAAGGCTAACCAGTAATCTCCAAGGATCACTATTCCAAGCTTCCGCCCATCAAGTAGTATGCGGGCCTCGAGATCCAATCCCGAGTCACGTTAGTCTCTTGTGCAGGACCCGGAAGGCGAGGGATTTACGGCTAGAGCGCCCCCTGGCACCCAAACATCCTCCTGCTCCAAGTAGAACTCAACGGAGAGACCTCTCGCGGCGGGTTCGGTCCACGTTCCCGGCGCAGTCAACAACCCCCTTGGTTAGGGTCAGGCAGGTAGTCGGGGGTAACTGAAGCTGCCTCTCCGTTCAGGCCTTTAACCTGAAGTATAGGTACTTATTTAATTTGTAATTCATAATTCAAACAGAGCCCTAAAGTCTCTAGCAAGCACAAACATTTCCTTTAATCAACCCAGTTGTATGGCAAACTGCTAAGGAAGTG
This sequence comes from Lygodium microphyllum, assembly GCF_053477565.2. NCBI lineage: Eukaryota > Viridiplantae > Streptophyta > Polypodiopsida > Schizaeales > Lygodiaceae > Lygodium > Lygodium microphyllum. The sequence goes on from NC_141161.1 coordinate 102,639,233, forward strand.
TTCTTTCCGTTTTGAGTGTCTCAGCGCTCGTTCCCAAGGTGTCTTGTACCTTGGCAAGATCTCTTACATTCCGATGTAGGGCATGTCAAGATTGTGGGAGAGAAGGAAGGAGTCTCACTTGTAGCTTTCTTGCTTGCACAATGGGGGAATACACACAAGGGTGGAGGCTGAAAACAGTTTTCCTCTTCTTAGTTGTGTAAGCCAAAAGAACTCTAATACAAAGAAATAGAAGAACCCTATATATGGGTCTCAAACCAAACTCAAATAACTAAGGTGGCATACTAACTGAGCCACGAACTAGAGTAGATAAGAATAGCTATCGTGTAGCCATTATTCATGGGCGGTGTACCAACCGCATCTGCAACTGACAAGTCGGTGACATAAATACACAACGGTCACCCTGGCGTATCACGAGTGGAGCTCGATATCTCAACACTCCCCCTCGAGCTCAATCCCAATTCCTGCACACCAGGCAGGTCTCTGAACTTGCGCAGCTTCTCTGCGCCCAATGCCTTCGTGAATATGTCAACTACCTGATCCTCTGTGCTGACATAAACTAGATCAATAAGACCTAGTAAAACCCTCTCTCGCACATAGTGATAATGCACCTCAATGTGCTTTGTTCTAGCATGATAGACTGGGTTATTTGCCAAGTGTATACTACTCATGTTGTCACAATAAATGACAACTGGCCCATCTGTAGACTGATGCATATCATAAAGTAGCTTATGCAACCAAGCTACCTCACATGCAGCCATTGCTGCACCCCTGTACTCAGCCTCTGTGCTCGGCAAGGCACCTGTAGGCTGTTTCTTGCTGCTCCAAGTGACTGCAGCACTCCTAAAAGAGAACACATATCCACTAGTAGATCGTCTATCAGAAATACTACCAGCCCAATCAGCATCAGTGTATCCATGCAACTGTATCTGAACCCCAGTCTCATAAAATAGTCCATACTGCAATGTGGACTTCACATACCTGAGTATGCGTCTAGCTGCATCCAAATGCGATTTTCTTGGAGCCTGCATAAACAGACTTACCAATCCAACAGCATAGCTCAAATCTGACCTGGTAATAGTCATATAAATCAAGCTTCCTACTATGCGTCTGTACATAGTAGGGTCTTCCAGAAGCTCACCTGCATCTATGCTCAGCTTCACATTCTGCTCCAAAGGAACTGAAATAGGCTTACAGCCTGTCATCCCATATTTGGACAGCATGTCCAATCCATACTGCCTCTGCAAGAGCTGTATCCCACTTGGTGATCTAATCACCTCAATGCCCAAGAAATAACGCAGCTCTCCCAAATCCTTCATCTCAAACTTTTGCTTCAATAGCATTTTCACATGAAGGATATCTTCATCACTGTCACCTGTCATAATCAAATCATCAACATAAATGACAAGCAGCATAATACCTTTCTCTGTCTTTCTCACATAAAGTGAGAAATCTGCCTTGGAAATATGAAAGCCAATAGTGACAAGATACTGTCCTATCTTGTCAGACCATGCTCTAGGTGCTTGCTTCAAGCCATACAAGGCTTTCTTCAACCTGCAAACAAACTCAGGATGAACAGCATGCACATAACCTGGTGGCTGCTCCATATAGACCTCTTCTTGCAAATCACCATGCAAGAAGGCATTCTTTACATCCATCTGATGTAAAGACCATCCCTTTGATGCAGCCATAGCAATGACTGCTCTTACGGTTGCCATCCTTGCAATCGGACTGAATGTTTCTTCATAGTCAATGCCATATGTTTGTGCATACCCCTTGACTACTAATCTTGCCTTGTATCTGTTCACAGAACCATCTGCATTGTGCTTCACCTTATAAACCCACTTACAGCTAATTGCATTCTTACCTTTAGGAAAAGGTACCAATTCCCATGTAGCATTTGCTTCCAAGGCATCCATTTCTTCATCCATGGCTTTCTCCCATTTTTCTTTTCCCATGGCTTGCTCAAAAGAAGTGGGTTCTGGTTCCTGTATCACTTTGACCATATATGCATAGTGAATGGCTGTAAATCCATCATATTTCAGCCTATCCACAGGATACCTAGCTCTCGTAGACCTACGCAAAGTAGATTCACTCCCCGGTGCTCTCAAAACATCCCTGGTCTTCCTTACTCCAGGTGTAACAATAGAAGGAATGCCCAACTCATCATCAATGCTCTGTTCTGAGCCACTGGATTCACCATCCACATAAGAGTGACCTGCATTCACATCAAACATGGGCTGATCAACCTTCTCTTTTCCTTTTCGTGATACCCGCATACCACTATCTGCATTGCTTTGAGAAGATTCTCCTGATCTCAATCTACCTGTCCATGGTGAAGAATGTGAACCACTGCTAGAGGATGCTCCAGGTCCACTAATATTCTGTGACTGCTACTGTGAATTCTGTGCAGCATTACCATTTTGTGCATCTACATCATCAATCACATTACCTGGTTTATACCAGCTACTCATCTCATCAAAAACAACATCTCTGCTCACTGTAAACTTACGAGTAGAAGGGTTATAGCATCTATACCCTTTTTGCTGCAGAGAGTAACCAATAAAGATGCACTTCTCAGCTTTTGGATCCAACTTGGATCTCAACTCATCTGGCACATGTACATAGGCAATGCAACCAAAAAATTTTAAATGAGAAATATCTGGTTTCCTACCAGTATACCTCTCCTCTGGAGTCATCCCATGTATTACTGCAGTGGGAGTCCTGTTCATTATGTAGACTGCTGTAGCAACTGCTTCAGCCCAGTAAAAATCTGGCAAGTCTTTTTCGTTGAGCATGGCACGAGATACCTCTCCAATATGCCTGTTTTTCCTTTTTGCAATTCCATTTTGTTGTGGGGTATAACTACATGAATATTGCTGCTTTATGCCATGCTCCTGCAAGAACCTTGCAAACTCATTTGAGAGGTACTCTTCCCCTCCATCTGACCTTAGGCATTTTATTTGCAGACCTGTTTCTTTTTCAACCATAGCTTTAAGAGTTTGGAAATGCCCAAACACTTCACTTTTCTTCTTCATAAAATACACCCAAACTTTTTTGCTATAGTCATCAATAAAAGTGACAAAATAATGACAGCCTCCAAGAGACGCAGCTTTAGTAGTCCACACATCAGAGTGGATTAATTCCAATGGCTTCTTACTCTCTTGAACATGTCTAGGAAATGGTTTCCTTGCCTGTTTTCCAAACTGACAGGCTCCACATACCTTATGCATTTCTGCAACCTTGAATTTAGGCAATCCTGCAACAATATTTTGGGCCTGCATTGATTTAAGTCACTGTACATTAACATGACCAATGCGTTTATGCCAGATATCAATATCTGCAACTACACCGGTCCCATGTGCAAACATTGCTGCACTCAATTCAGACATGTCTGCATCCAATGTAAGCATTCTGCCTTTCTTCTTTCCTTTTGCTATCAAGCAACCTTTATTTTTCATATCCTTAACAAAGCATCCATGAGGATTAAATCTAACCTGCAAGCCCTGTTCAACCATTTGACCAACAGAAACAAGATTCTTGGTGATATTCGGGACATGAAATACATCGGACAGGTATTTCTTTTTCCCATCCTGCATAGACAAATGAATTTTTCCAATCTGCACAATCGGATGTGCAGTATCATCACCAGTCTCCACAAATCCTAGTTTTTCCATTTTCCTTGCATCCTCCATCCATTCTGCATGACCTGTCATGTGGTTTGACGCACCTGAGTCAACATACCATACATCGTTGCTTTCTTCTGCACTTGTCACAGAATTGTTCATGTGCTGCACCATAAACAAATGCTCATTTCTGTCATCACCCTGTCTACTAGAAGATGCATAATTTCCTTGTTGCAATTTTCCATTCATGATGTCATTCTACTTTTTGTAGCAGTCTTTAGCCATATGACCCATTTTACCACAATAGTAGCATTCAACATTACTGTTTGCATTTTGGCCTCTTTGCCATCCACCACGACCTCTTTGGCTCCCCCTGCCTCTAGAGTTACCACGTCCTCCTCCATAGGACTGGTTTTCTTGAGTTTGCTGCATATTCTGATTTTTACCACGGCCTCCAAATCGGCCTCCTCTACCTCTGCCTCTACCTCTTCCAGCATTTGAGTAGAAAACAGTTTCTTTTGAAGTTTCTCCTGAAGAAGATGCACCACCATTTCTTTGCTCCTCAGAAATTAGAAGAGCAATCAACTCCTCAAAATCAGGAAATCTTTCACGGACGGAAATGGATATCCGAAACTACGCATAATCCTTTCCTAGACCATTCAAGGTCACAGAAACTAAATCATCATCTTCCATTGGCGACCCAATGGAAGCAAGTGCATCTGCAATCTTCTTCACCTTCATGTGGTAGTCATTGATGCTTATATTTTCTCTTTGCACATTGTGCAACTCTTGCTTGAGCTGCATTTTCCTGGCTTGTGTATTTGTGCTATACATCTTTGACAGAGTATCCCATGCCTCCTTTGGCGTACTTGCATCCTGAATATGCACAATCATAGAGTCTAAAATGCTGATAGATAGCCAGTGCATAACTTTCCTGGCTCTCTCATGCCATGCTTTAAATGCCAGCATTTGTTGTTGATTGGGAACATCAGGAAGAACTGGTTCTTCTTCATTTCCTGCAACAAATTCCCACCATCCTTTTCCCATAAGGAAATTCGTCATTCTAAACTTCCATGCTTGGAAGTTGTTCTTGTCAAGCTTTTCAGTGACAATCTGTGAGAGAGAATCAGACGCCATTACAGAACACTGCAAAAAATTCTGTCACTGCAAACAACACAGCTTCAGCCTCACAAAGGCAAATCTGCAAAACTGACGAAAGTGGTATTTGACCACACAGTCACTTCCTAGTGACGATTTTGCATCAACAGGCAACAGGGATGATTCTGTAACTCCCAATGTCTCTGCGCACAAGCATACGATGCAATTTCTACAGAAACTTTTCACCGACCTGTAGAACAGTGGCTGCACAGCATAAAACTGGGCCTTTTCTTGAGTGCGTGCAGAAACCTTCCATCTCTAAAACAGGCCCCGAAATGGCCTCGAATAAAAAAAACAAGGTCGCCATGGGCTAAAGCCATCTCCCGCAGCATATAGTGCCCTCTTGCTTCACCGCGAAGGGCATCTCAACCTGAGACAATGCACTCCTGCACTTTCCGGCTGTGCTACTTGCAGAGATCTGCTCCCAAAACAGAAAATGAAAGCAACACTGCTCCTCTTACCAGACCACCGCGAGCTTGGCTTGCTTTCTTGAGCTCCTTACCACGAACAAGGCTCTGATACCATGTCAAGATTGTGGGAGAGAAGGAAGGAGTCTCACTTGTAGCTTTCTTGCTTGCACAATGGGGGAATACACACAAGGGTGGAGGCTGAGAACAGTTTTCCTCTTCTTAGTTGTGTAAGCCAAAAGAACTCTAATACAAATAAATAGAAGAACCCTATATATGGGTCTCAAACCAAACTCAACTAACTAAGGTGGCATACTAACTGAGCCACGAACTAGAGTAGATAAGGATAGCTATCGTGTAGCCATTATTCATGGGCGGTGTACCAACCGCGTCTGCATTTGACAAGTCGGTGACATAAATACACAACGGTCACCCTGGCATATCACGAGTGGAGCTCGATATCTCAACAGGACATACCCAACTTGGTTAACCCTAAGGTACCTTAGATATGCTAGTTTCTAGTTTACAACTTTTCTCATTTAGAAGGATATCCAAAAATACGTCTTTTTGCAAGATAACTTGCGTAAGGATTTGCCGTCCTTGATGAGGGTTTTTCCCTTTTCTCCTTGTGAATCAATCACAAGACTAAATGATTTCATACATGTTGCGCAAGTCCTGCGAAGGAATAATTTGTTTAGATTCTTTAAGCTGACGTATGTCACGCTTAGGGTTTCTTCTTTTAAGAACCTTAGGGACAAACCCTAGTTTCTTATCTTTATGAATTTATTGTCCTTATGATCAAGAAAGTAGTCAAGTATTTAGGGTATGAATGTTTGTATGTTTAGATTGGTTCAGTTATCTTTTGGAAGGTAATATTAATCGTCTTGTCACGGTTTTACTATCCTTGTGACAATTTACTCTCCCAACCAATACAGTTTAATTTGGCATATAGCCTAATGTCAAGGTGATACAAAGAGCGACAATACTCCTTGGGACAAAAAGGCCTAGCTGTGAAATTGGTGTATACACACTTTATTAGTTCCCAAGTCCTCAAATAGCAAGGGAAAAGTGTTAATAGAGTGACATCCAGCAATCCCCTATTACATTTTCTTTCCAAATGAGTTCGTATATCTACTTTTTATACTTGTTAATTCCTAACATTTAACTTCCGTTTTCTTTAAAGATGAACTCATGCCAAATAACAACAATTTCCTTGCTAAGATGTGCAACTAGCAAAGATAACTCCCTAGTAATTTGAGCATCGAAAGAAACCTTCCTTGAATTTAGCCATTTACCATGAATCGTTGCGAAAGGAATAAGACTAATGGTGCAAGATATAATTTCTACCCCTTAGGAATATATTACTATAGTAAATGGTTAATCTTGCTCGTAATTTTATAATGCTTGATGCAATTTGAAGAAAGCTAAGTTGTATACATTGTCATTCATAAGCTAACTCCTTCGTTAAAAATAACTCGAACAAATATATCCTATCCTTCACAATTTTTCTTTGCATGATCAACTTAAAACTGAATTAATCACCAAGAAGAAAAAACCTGGCTTTGAGGTGAGATATCCACATGGATATCGGGAGATGACCCTCCCGCAGCTACACCTTGGACTTTCTTCGGCGGCATCGTAGTTCGAATGTGAGATAGCCTTTTCCTTTTTCTTCTTGGAATTCCACCGTCTTCTCCTTCCTTTTCTTTTATCTTTTTCCCACTCTTCCTCCTTCACTCCCTCTTTTCACTCCCTCTACTTCCCTCCCTATCTTTTATCTCACGGCTATTTCTCCCTTACGAGATACCATCCGAGGCCATGATGATGATTTTGATTTTTAGGTTTGGGGGGGAAAATAATAATGGAGATACGGGGGGATTAAGAAGAAAGCTTAGGGAGTTGTGGAAAAATAAGAGTTATGAGGGGGGGTTTAAAAAAAGGGTTATAAGGGTTATAAGGGGGTGAAAAAGGGTTTAGGGGAATAAAACACGGGGGTTAGGTTCCCAAAGCCAAGGGAGGGGCTTAAGGGAAAAAGGGAAAAAAAAACCTAGGGGGTGTGTGGTTCCAGAAACCATGGGGAGGGCTAAGGGAATGTTTGAAACCCGGGGGGTAAAAACAAGGGCCTTATGGGGATTAGAAAGGCTTAAAGACCTCTTAAGACCTTCTAAGGATAATTTGGGGGGAAACAAGGGCTTAAGGGGGGGGATTGAAACCCGGGGGAGGGTATTTGATGAGGCATAGGAAGGGGGCTTAAGAAGCCCCCTCCCTTTTGGAAGCTTCTATGTTTCCATAACGTTACGAGGGGGGGGGGGGGGGGAGGGAATAACTCCTAGGCAATGAAGGCAATTGCTAGATGGCCGTTTCGACGAAGTATTGGCGGTGGTGGATAGATAGAAGGGCAGCGGTTGGGACTAGGGGGTAGCGTTGACGGTCTTTCCTTCTCAGCTGCTGCTGATGGCGTTGTGGGCAGGGGGACCAGACCGTAGCAGCAACTACAATGGTTTGGGCGGTCCCTGTGTCTTCAAAGATGTCATGGTGGCCAAATGCAGTAACGTGAAAATAATATAGGAGGGAGAATCGGATATTATTAAAAACAATAAGATCAAATTAGGATCTTGCCTTTATCTTTTAGTTGACTGGCTATCCAATGAACTCATGTTCTAAGCACAATAAAAACATGCGAACAAATGCCGGTGCACTTTTTGCTCTACGACAGCCCTCCCATTCATGGTAGTGTTGTTTCTTTGTCCTTCGGCGGCTTCAGCCTCTCCTTCGCAGCAACAGCAGACCGTCCTACTTCCTTCAGCCTACCCCCCCTCGATTAAATAATGGAGGGGAGGGGGATCTTCCCTCCTTGCGTGTAGACACGCATGTCCTCCCTCCCTCCAAAGGCTCTACCAAGGAGCTTAGTAGCTCCTCCTATTCCCCTCCCCCTCCACCCGACTGAACTGGAGGGATAAGGGGCGAATAAAAATTTTTCCATTAACTAATTCATTTTTATTAACGCGGGATATTACAATCACCGTGTCCGGATCGTCGACTACCCCCTGTAGCGACGCCATATTTATCCGAATCACCTGGCCGGGTGCAGCGGACTCGAGCTCAGACGAAGACGACTTTGTATGTATTGTTACAGAGAAGCATGACGATGATCACGATAGTATTGAGTGTCGCAGCTGCGAGCGCGTGTTGACGGTGTACATAAACTGAGTCCACAAAGCGAACGGGCCCAGTCTATGTATGACGATGTACCAACATCCGTCATCATCCAGGTCTTCTTATGATTAGCTGGCCGAGCTGGCCAAGTGGCAAGGAGTCATCGGCAGGACCATATGCGTAATCAATTCCCAAGTTGTAATTCGAAGTGGAGGGCTAATTGTCGTCTAATCTGTTCTACCTATGATGACGAGGTTTATAGTAGTTGCATAAATCATATGCATAGTCAGTTTGTAGGAAGGTCTTAAGAACAAGCTCAGGGAGAAGAAGGACGAGACAATTCCAGTAGAAAAGGCTGTTCATCGATTCATACACATGGTGTGGTCCGCTTTAATAGCCCTGGATTCAGTTACAGTGAATATGGGGCAGTTCTAATATGGAGAAACGGTATAAATGCCATTGATTCCGTTACTATACATGGCCATTAATTCCGTTACTATACATGGTATAAACGCCATCTCACATGATATAGAAGCCGTAAGAGCGTCTTCCGCCGGAGTTTTTTGCAACTGAAGCAGTTTTATTTCGAGATGATGCCGCTTTCTTTAACGCAACCTTAGATGATATGGCGTACAGGGTGCCATTGCCAACAGTGCGTAGATAATATTCTGTTTTCGTATAGGTTCAAAATGGGATGAATGATTAGAATTAGTAGGCTGGATTTTTTTAATGGAAACTAGAGATAACCTCATCAAAGATAAATTTATTCTTGAAATGACCCATTCATCAAGTTAAAAATTTTGTTGTTGTGTTTGCCCCCCAAAAAATTTTGGAAAATAAAGTGCAGGGTTAGAATAGAGAAAATTGGATGGGTGAGGGATAAGTATCTAGAGAGTAAAGAGATGAGATAATATGCGTATAATGAAAAGCATCCAAAAAGAAATCATTAAAATTTTGTTTAAAATTTGTACATGTAGAGGTAATCATGAAAGTAATAGAGTGAGATGATCAAACTTGCCATATTACTCAGTGTCAAGATGGGATATTGGAACCTCGAGTATCCTTCTTCCACAATAGCAAGATTTTGGTCCATGTTAGACCAGCTTTTTCCAAGGTGATAAACCTCTCCCTTGAGACAAATAATAGCTGAGAGGATGAGAATCGGTTGTCCATTGATCATAGAGTCTCATGTATTGTTGAGGTTATAATTATTTGTATCCCGTTAAGGGTAGAAATATACTACCAATCTATTGTAAGTAGAAATTGGTCGATTCTCTTAGTTAGAGAAGACAACAATGTGAGGTGATCAATGAAATTCACCTCATAGATATCAAAGTTGTAGACCACTATATGAGGAGTGGACATGAGGGCGTTGCCACCACTGGTGAAGGAGATGTTTGAATGATAAACTGTATGGGCCTCAATATTGGGGTAACTTCCCGATTGATACCGAAAGGCATATTTCTCAAGCTATGTGAAGCTATTGAAGGAGGTTATGTGCCCTTCTTCTTGAGCTTCTAGGAATATTTCATGAAATGTCTTCTTTCTTCAAAATTGATTGATGAGGGCAAAGAGAGTTGAGGATGCTATTGACGATTTCTAGCTCATAGTGATCATTTGCATATGGAGAAAATTCAATGGATTGATCAGAGGGCTTGTGTGAATTTGAGTAGAAGAAATGAGCATCATAAAGAGATGACATCCAAATATCATAGGTACTAGAGGCCATCGGGTTTTCCAAGAACTTCGTATAGAGATTGGATTGACATGGTTAGCTTTTATATGGTATTTGAGAATGATGCAAAGATAGATCTATATTACAAGGGCAAAGGGATATGAAAGTGTGTGAAGTGTATGTAAGGAACAAAGCAGGGTAGTGTATGAGGCTGATAATAAGCAAGATAAGGCTTGTGGAGAAGGCTCATCAAATATGAGTAGACAAATCCATTCTATGTATTATTGAAAGCCTTGCTTTGGGCATTGTAAACCAACTAGAAGGTTCCCAAGCCTATGTGGCATAAGGAGTAGAAGTTTTCTCACTATGACTACATAGCGGCATGACATCCACCTTCTCCTAATGTGCACATCCTTCCGCATGTGCCAAAGTGTTATGGACCTATAGTGTCAAAAGAAGTATCCTCTGGTATGTCAATGTCTTCATCTTCTACCTCTTCTTCCTCCATATTCTCATGTTCATGCTCAACAAACTCTTGAATGGCTTCATACATCTCTAAAGTGTCAACATAAATAACCTCTTTTTCTACCCTATTTTCAGCATTAATTGCTACAGAAATTTCAGCCATTGTATCAACATCAACTAGCCTTGAAAACAGCCCTGAAATACTTCATTTGTAGCCATCAATCCATATGTCTTCACCTCTTTTTCAACCTGTCCTACATATTTCTTTCAGCCCAGCACATGGTTGGAATATTCTTAAAAATGCCAAGGCTACATGTTGTCCATTCCTACAATCCAGACACAAACACAGTTTCCCCTTTTCTTAGAGGTATAATTATCTTCCTAGAGGCACTGCCATAGCCTCCACTTATAGCAGTGCTGTCTAAAAACCCTCAAACTCTCGTACATTAGGTGGCATGGGATTATCCCATAGCCTATCCTGATTGCAAGGATGATTGAGAAATTGTACCACCTTTGTATTGTCTTTACTCCAAACCCGAGCATATGAAGAACCATCATCCAAGGCTTTTGTGTCCAGCCTTGACTCCAAAATATAGGGCTGCCCGAAATCACTGAATAACAACATGAATCGTGCAAAAAAAATAGTATTCATCCCTAACATCTCCAATAGTCTCACGGGTACATTCGAACAAGCTGATAAAGATCCCTTGATGAATTGTTTGCTGCCTACATGCGCCATCCCGGATCTACATCAATCAACCAACCTCCATTCTCATATAAGTCGCGTACCACAACATTGATTTCAGAACCATGATCCTAGAGAGCTATGCAAGGCGCCTCTCTTTCTACCACTTTATAAATTGTCTCTATTGTAGCACAAGCTCAATGCATTCGTAAATAATGACTGTTGGAATAAAATGAGCATCTTCTTTTTCATGTGCTTGTTGATGGACATCCCCATTATACATAGCCTTCTCTCTATTGTTACTGCTATCCATAAGACAAATTGTAGCCACAAGCTTGTTGTCTACTCTTCCATTTAACCCATTTTCAACATTAGCATGCTCCAAATTAGCATTACATGCATCATCATATTCCCTCTAAAGTTGTTTCCCTATGTCTTTGTCAACCTACATCAATGCTTGCAAAAATTCACCATCAAACTGTCTTTTTTATTTTAGCATATCAATGATTGCATCATGAAATTCACGCTTCGTGATTCCAACAACTTTGCCAAGTGTGAATTCCACTCTACTACCAAGTATGTGATCTTCCAAGACCTTTTTAAGGTCTGTGCCAGTCTCAAGATCTAATTGTAACGTGTAACTAGGTTGCTTGCCCTTTTTCTTCCCTTCTTGTTTCTTCTCTTGAGATGCATCCTCCATAACATGCTCAGGTATGGCTTTTTCAGCCTCTTTCTGTTGCTTCATTTTACTTTGTGTTATGCATTTAGATTGTAATATTTCCTCTTAAAATATATTATTAAACCCGACTTCCCGTGCCCCGTGTAAAACTCCTGCAAAGGTTATATTTAGTGCTGGCAGTTCATCTGTAACCCGCACACAAGAAATCAAGGCCTCTGCATTGGCAAATCGAGCCGGGGGTTTAAAATTGCTTAAACCACGGGGAAAGACCCTCTTGGGAGGAGTTTGAGTGGATAAGGTGAAATTTATTGCAAACTTTTTTACTAATTTTCCCCCAGCGGATGCGTGGCTGAGGGAAGGGGATGGATAGGTGGTTACAAGGGGGAGTCGTGAGCTACATGCACAGCCCACGTGGGGGAGGTTCCCTCTCGCCCCCTTCGCCTATAAAAACCCCCCTTAGTGGGGGGGTTGGAAGGAGAAAGTAGAGAGGCTACGTTGTATTTGTGAAGGAAGAGGAGGACTTGAAGTCAACGCCATGCGGCTATGGCGCAAGACTGGGAGGACGCCGCGCTAGAGACATCGCCGCCGTGAAGCCAAACGCTACCGCCTGCAGCGCTAATAGTTGCCCCATCATCCCTCTTCCATGTCGTACTTATTACCCCTCCTCTCTTCCACGTGATCTCTGATTGTAGTAAGAAGCTTTTTAGAAGCTTCTATGAGGGCTTTCCTAAGCCCCCTTCCCACTAGGGCCCCCATAAAACCATCCCTAGCCCGGGACTTTGAAGAGAAGAAGAGGAAGCTTATAAAGCCCCCTTCCCACCAATCACCCACAAGCCCATCCCTAGCTCGGGACTTTGAAGAGAAGAAGAGGAAGCTTATAAAGCCCCCTTCCCACTAATCCCCCATAAGGCTGGCCCTAGCCTCAAGATTTTAAGAGAAGAAGAGGAAGAACTCTCAAAGCCTCCATTGCCGCAAGGCTGTTCACAAGAGTCCTTTTCGCGAACCCCCTCCTCTCCTGCATAAGGCCCAAGCTCCAAACCCTAAGGCCTTTCATAAGCCAAATTCCAAAAGCCGGTACTTCTTTCAAGGATCCGTACTTCAAAGGGGATCTCCGCATACGAGGGAGACGGGAAAATATCTTAAGGCTGCGAAGCAAGGCGAGTAAATTTGTAAACCGCGAAGGCAAACCAGAAGCCGAAATCACGTCTACAATGGCCCCTAAAAAGTCACAAGGTGCGCCTACAGAAGGATCATGTCATAGTATTCATGTGGATATTTCCCCGAGCCCACAAGTCCAGGTTTTCTTCCTATTTTTGATTCCACACAAAAATATTGCAATTATGCACAGTTATTTCATTGACTAGTATGCACTTATGCTTGTCAAATCCACCTAGCTAAATGAAATTGAAAATAAATTGGTTATTTAGAATTTACTAGAATTAACTCATGATAGGAAATTGGTCATTGGTACTTTCAATGGAATGAACGAAAAAAATATAAGGTGTCTATGCATTTTAGGATCTTATTAGTAAGTTGCCTTTTGTGTATTGAAAAGTAATGAGCCTAGAACAACTGGTGCCTATCATTATTAAGTCGAAATTATTAAAGTGCACCTTTGATTAGTCATGGAAAGTTTAATGGCATGTCGCATTTTTAGACAAATCTCCTTTGTAATGATCCATTAAGGAAGTCGTTATCAACCATAGGAAATAGCAAAGCATGGAAAAGATTCTAAGGGCTGCATGAAATAGGTTAACTCTAGCTTCAATTGGCATGAATCTCATTTATCTACGTAGTAGTTAGGAAAGGTTGTATAATGCACATTCATCGTACGAAGAATTTCATTCATCAAGAGATTTAGTTAGGGAAAGGCTGCATGGTTCATTTAAGCATAAATTCTTAAAAGCTTAGTGGCATGAATCGTGAATGCATGTCCTAGTAGGATCAATGGAAGTTATGCTGAAATTTAGCATGCGCTTTGGTCTTAACAAGAGAAGTTAGGGATTGTGAATCTAATCGTACGTAGAGGCAATGAATCGTGTGCTTACGTGAATTGTGTCATAATGCAACTAGTTTTCCCCTTTTAGATCAAGTTAACATCTCTAGGAATGGTTCATCCTTGTTGCAAGACAAGTAAATTGGATTTACTAAACCGCAAGGAATTCACATAGGATGGTTCAATCGATACGAGAAATACCCCAAGTGCTAACTAGATTTTAGCACGATAAAGACTTGGCTTAGTTTCGCACTTGTTGCCAAGTCAAAACCCTCATACCCAAAGGTCCTGTCCACATTCACAGAATGTAGGGACAATTGGACGCACTTACAAGAAATGATCTAGGGTTTCTACCCTAAGGATCACTCGATCAAATGTTGAAACTTGGATTGAGTTGGAACCCCTAGGACCGAACGTTGTCAGCCTAGTGCAATTGGGAATGGGTTGTGTAAGAAGACACCCTAAACCCTGCTTCTTATCTAATCATGATTCCGTGACTAGAAGACGTTGTTCGATGGGTGAAATGATCCCATGGAATAGATGCGACACTTGTGCAATAACTTGCAATGTCGCATGATCTTGTGGTTTGATCACAAGAGAGTTGCCAATTCCTTGGAATGAGATTGGCAGGTTCTTGCGCAAGTTTAACTTGCTAGAGGATGAGTAGTCATCCTATTATAACACCTTTCTTGGGAAAATTTTGCCAAGTTAAGGGAAATTAGGTATGTGCTTGGAAGCAAAGGATCAGTTGACAATTTAGAGCGACATGGTCGCTAGGATTTACTGTTAATAAAACCTAAGGTATTGGTTAAATTGGGTTAATAGGATATGGCCCTAACCCAAGGACAAAAAGGGTGAACAACCCTTGGGGGTCTTGCCAAGTTGTAATTGATCCCGAATCGAATGCTCGATGCATTCAGAAAAAAGGATTCACTCCTTAGAAGTTGGCCAAATAAACGACCACCACTAGAATTGATTGTGCTTCTAATAGTTTAGAAAGCACTGTTTGCATTGTTTGCTCAAAGAACTAAAGGAGGGAAAGATATTCAATGCTTCAGGTTGAAGGCCTGAAGGGAGAGGCAGCTCCAGTTCCCATCGACTGTCTGCCTGACCCTAACCAAGGGGGTTGCTAGCCACGCCGAGAACGTGGACTGAACCCACCGGTGAGGTCTCTCTGTTGAGAGCTACTTGGAGAAAGAGGATGCTTGCGTGCCAGGGGGGGCTCTGGCCATAAATCCCTCGCCTTTTGGGCCTTGCACAAGAGGCCAACGTGACTCAGGATTGGATCTCGAGGCCCGCATACTAGTCTACACGCGGAATCTTGGATTAATAATACCTGTGGATTGCTAGATAGTCTTCGGGAGGATTATGGATTAGTGTGCTGGCTGGATTTTATGGATGTATTCCAAAGATCAATAAGATAACCTGTTGTAAATGAACTTGTTTGACACTTCTTTTCTATGTCAAGTGCTAAGATTACGTAAAGAAGCCGTTGTGTAACGGCTAATTAATGAAGCTGCTTGATGCATGTCCAACTAAATGTGGTAGGTAATTAGACAACTAAAGCAACCTTGAGGAAAGTGCGGTGGATGTGGCCATGGGTCCATCCTACGGATGGGTGGTCCCGGTTGGCTGGGAACTTTTCTCAATCGTAATGGACAACAAGGAGCTCTTCTCAAAGGAAATGAATAGCAAGGGCACTAACCTAGAGTTTAGGTTACAAAATTCCTGATTTATGCTATTTTAGGGGAACGGAATGGGACTATGCCTTATGGGCAAAGAGGTCGAGCCTTGCATCCCTCTCATTTCCCATTCTCCTTGAACCAAGTGAGCGTGAATCCGCTTTGGCCCTGGCGTTTCTACGTAAAGTAGTTCGCTTGGGGCTCGACGCTAGTTGCCGTTTAGGAAAATGACCATTAGGGGAAACCCTAATTCAGGTCGGTCCTAAGTTGTCCTAAGTTGGAACAGCCGGAATACTTCCACTATGTGGCAGATGCGGGAAGTCCTAGATCACAAAACCCATAACATTTCATGGGAGTGCCGTGTGGAGCTTTCTAGGCTCTCTTTCCGATGGACTGCTAAGACGTGTCCTGAAAAGGAACAGGTGGACACATTACAGTTGGTATCAAAGCGAACCAACAAAGAATTTGTCTTTATAAGAAATCTTAATAAGAAGAAGTAAAGTAAATGTTGCTGCTAAGAACATTTCCTTACTTTCGATGCTGTCTTGTAGAATTCTGAAGCATGGAACAGGTTCTTAGTGTTCTAACTCATGTTTATGACCGCGATACATTCCTCAGATTATCGACGAAGGATCGATATGATGAACATCCTAGACCGTATTTATAATCCATCGCCTTTGTACGTGGAACAAAGATGGATGGGTGACTCAGGAATCTACTAGATAGCTGCCCACCAGTCAACTTCTGTCAAATTCAAGGTCATGAACCTAGGTATCCATGAGTGTTTACTCAGAATGGATTGGCCTAAAACTAATGACACCCACATTCATTGTGGAAAAGGCCAAGTTTCCTTTCAAAATTCTGAAGAGAAATTAGTCACAACTCAAGGAGAGGCTGGAAAGCCGAAAATTCAATTGGCTAAAGCATCTCGAATTATAAAGGGAGCTAGAAAGGGACTACCTCTCTACTTGATTAAGCTCAATAAGCTAGATCAGAAGTAGGAGTCTAGTGAAGAACCTTCATGGCTAAAGGAGTACGCGGACATCTTCCCTGAAGAACTGACAAAACTTCCACCTCAAAGGGAAGTGGATCATGAGATCAAGCTAGTGCCAGGAGCTGCGCCAATTACAAAGAGGCCTTATAGAATGTCCATTCGGGAAGTAATTGAGCTGAAGGAGCAACTCAAGCAATTGTTAGATCATGGCTACATCTATCCTAGCAGTTCACCATGGGGAGCTCGAGTGCTATTTTAGAAGAAGAAAGATGGAACGCTTCGACAGTGCATTGATTACAAAGGGTTGAATCAATCAACCGTTGTCGTACTGCTGCGCATCCAAGGTGTGGAATCCACCAAAAAGTTGTGTGTGTGACATTTGTTACTTTATACATACTTAGACGTTGTGCTTTGCTCTGCTTGAACATTTTGCCTTCAGTTGGTTCATGTTCAATTTCATAGAAGAGACAAGTGCTATTTGGGAGTGAATTTGATATTTGTTACAAACAATTTAGAAGGAGAATGGGCTCTAGATCTGCAATGGGTATGGTTTTTTCGAGCTTCTCAAGTTGTTTGCTTATGCTGAAGATACAAAAGGTGATGAGGTTTACATGGATACAAAGACTGGTGAGTTTGTTGGAAAGCCATGGAGTCACTGAGTATATGGAATGGATTGACAATGAGACTCTTGCATATGTTACACAAGATGATGTCCATCGTCCTTTCAAGGTATGAACAACAAGGGCAGGCTTGGAGGGTTGTGCCATTACATTTGCTTCTGAAAAGGATTTGTTGAAATTGATTGCTAAGAGGGCTGGATCAAAGTTGAGTAACAGAATATTGTCATCAAAGAAAAAATAAAATAAAAATTGAATGGCATGAAAAGATTCAAGAGATGGAGAAATCTGTTCGTGAAATTCTTCAAGAGGAAAGAATTGAAAGGGCAATGAGGAAAGCTGAAATGGAAGCAAATAAGGCTCAAAAATTTGATGGAATATGAATTTGAGATTTACGCAAGGCTTAAAAGGACCTGGTTTAAACCACGAAGAAAAAAAAAGGCAGATTGCCAATGCTGCAAAGGGTTTGGATATCATGGGTGTTGCCACTATGATAAATTTAGAGTGTCCCTCTAATATTACCACCTATGTGCACAGAGTGGGGGGATCGAATTTGGGGGGAGAGAAAAAGTGGATTGGGGGGACACGATTGCGGGCATCAAAATTAAAAACTCATTGACATTACGGAAGGAGATAACTGCTACAGAGAACAGGTGGAATGCTCTCTGGGAAGGCTATGGAGGCGTAATCATTCCACGTCACGCTATGCCAGAAATCCATTCGAAGCCATTCGAAGCACTTCTACAGCTATTCCAGGCCAAAAATCCATTCGAAGCACTTATATAGGATAAACTTGAAGGCCATGGAGGTTGTTCTTTCTGAGGCTTTCACACCCTAAGGGCTAAAATTTGATACAGTTACTTCATCCATCAAACTTATTCATTACTGAAATGTTGTTATGAGAACAATTTAAACCCCTGCGTATTGTACTCTCTGTGAAGGGCTATGGAGGCTGCGGGTTCCACATCACTCAGCAGATTATAGGTTTCTTGCAGTATCCAGCTATGTCAAAATTCCATGCAAAGCACTTGTACATCATAAAATTGAAGGCAGGAATCTATGCTACGCACTTCTATAGAACGCACAGATTACAGAGAAATTGTATCCAAATTGCCATCATCAGTTTCTTGGCAAGTTCTGAGTTATAGCAATCACAATAGTTGCCACTTTGTAACACAGAAGAAACAGCCTTCAAGTAAAGCTGACGATGGTAGAGCTGCGAGATGCAGGGAGGAGTCAATGAGATTACCCGAAAGGCCTCTGTGACGGGCCAAGAGAATTACGTCAACAAGCAATGACTGGGGACTACTGTTGTCACAGAAGCTATCATGTAGGTGGAGAGGCAAGATGAGGCCATCTGGAGTCATAGAGAAGAAGGCGCTGCATGAATGTTCCATATGTAGTGGTTTGCAAGACACAGAGCTGAAGTTGAAGGAGTTCACACACAGGACATGAAAGTAACCGAATGAAGGTGAAATAAGATTACAGAGTTTCACACAGAGCTGGGGCTTCTTTCTTCTGAAGCATTAGATAACCCTTGCATAAATTATGCTGTTGAATTGGAGCAATCTCATGAGACATATGCCTATTTCATGAATCTTCTAGCAAAAACTGTGCGGGATGAGATAGCTAGGTGCATTGAAAAGGCATATGACTTTCTCTCTCTTGTTGCTGATGCAAAGAAGATGTTGATGTTCTCCTCAGATCAAGAACTCTTGACCTATGTTGCAGAGGATTAACCAGAGTGGGAGGTTTGCAATAGCTGTGTGTACCTCCAGAAAGCGACAGATACAGTGTGCAAGGAAATATCTTCCTTATAATTGATCAATCAAACTCTAGGCTATGCCAGAGAACTGGATCGGATAGTTTAAGCTTACAGACAGTAATGATCTTGTCTTGAATGTGCATCCAGTATACCAGATTGCAAGTGTTTCTTCCCCGTTCAATACAGCCAAGTTTTCTGTAACCAACTCTAGTTTGTTTCTCACAGGAGCTCAGCTGGATACTTGTAGAACTAAGATCTCCTATGTTGTACCTCCATCATAACAGGGAAGCTTAGGAGAAAGCTTGTGCCTTTGTATTTTTGGCTTCCTCCACAAGAAGCCTTTAATGGTATTACTAGATAGCCTGAATCCAAGAAGATCATGATAGTGTTGTATCTTTGAATTCTAGATTCCTGCACACAGTGTTTGAGGTCAAGGTGTTAATGCTTGAATTTACTATTTTGGCTAAAAAATGCTTACAAGATGCTGTCTTTCCAGAAAGCACGGAAGTGGATTGCAGTTAGCAAAGTTTTCATTCTGACCATGGACAATTTGATGTAGGATCTACAAATGCAGCATAATTAAATTGGGTGGCCTAAAATCAGTGGACTGATCAGATTTGAAGTCATGTTGTATTTTGTAAATTTCTTGGCAGTAATACAATTATTACTTGGCATCATTTTCTCGTCTTGCTTATTCACATGATTGATCTTCAATCTTGAAATTTGTCAAGGTTCTCAATGGATGCAACTTTGCTTTTGAGAACCCTTCGACATCTTTGGTGAACCCGACGTGAAAGCATCGCGTAAATTTCAGGATGGGAGATACTTCAGCATCAGTTTCAGCCTCTTCTATGATTCCTGCTTTGTCCTCTACTTCGGCTCCATCATTTACTGCTGCTTCAAGTACTTGAATGGATGATTTAAAGCAAATTTTACAGAATATGTCTATGTATATGCAGCTTCAGAATTAGCAGACACAATTGTATAGACAGCAGTAGTAGGAATTGCATCAACAACAGTTGTCTCAGCAATGTTTCAGCTTATTTGAAGACGTATGAGATCAAGATGGGATTTTTTGGAGTACCCGCTGGACTTATGAGTAAGTATTTCCTTTGTCTTGTCACACCCGCCTTGAGGGCAAAAGTGACTGATCTTTTTATTCAAAATTCGCATTGGCAAGATTTTAAGAAGGCCCTGAAAGAAGAGTATTTCCTTGAGGACTTTGGGATGGCTACACGGCGGTCATTCCGAGAGTGGGTCTACATGCCAAATAAAGGTCTAGCTACTTTAGAGTTGATACGAGAATTTGAAGAGAGGTATAGTCAGTTTGATGCCATTGAACAAAGAGCATTGGATGTTGAGAAAGTTGAGATTTTCTTGCAAAATGCAGATCCTGCTCTTCAGGAAGAATTAGGAGAGCTTCTTCAGGATCGCACGAAGCCTATGGGTCGTAAAACGTATTGGCAAGATGCCCAGGATGCAGTCTCGACTTTGACCAAGAGGAGAATATGGAAGACTTGCCTACAGAATGGATCTATGACACCGACTCTGTCTTCTGCTCCTATGCCTGCTTCTATCCCTATTATTTCTTCTCTTCCTCAGCCAGTTTCTTAGCCTATGCCAGCGCCTACCATTTCTACTCCTCTTGTTCCTCCTATTCCAAGACCGATGCCGGCTCCTTCTGCTCCAAAACCATCTGCTCCGTCGGTGCCTTCCTCTCTTAATGACATAATCAAAGGCATAACGGATTTGACACTGGAGTCAGTTAAAGCAGATTTGGTGGGAAAATTGAAAGAGCAGTTTGCTTCGATTACACCTACTATTTCTTTTAGTGCTCCTAGTGCACCTAGGAGAGATCGAAGATGTATTTGGTGTGATAGTACAGACCATCAGCATTGCAGGGATTGTGAATCTTTTCAGGATGCAAGGAGGAAGAATTTGGTATTTTGGGTACAAGATGGTAAGATTTGGTTGACGGAAACAAGAGCTCTGCTTACTACCAACTTTGGGAAAGGCGGAATGAAGAAATTAGTGGATGACATGGCTGCGCGTACTTCTTATGTGGCAGCTAGAGGAGATGCTTCTGCATATGGCATTCAGATCGAGAAAGGATCGGAGAATCAGTCAGCATTATGGACTTATGCTATGGAGACAGCAAACAAGGGAAAAATTCAGCAAACTGTTTTGACTAGTGCAGGCTCTAGCATTAGATCTGAGACAGGTTGGGATTCGCCTGTTGACAGGTACACTATTTATGCCTACTTGGCTAAGTCTCAGGGAGCAGATATATTTGTTGAGGAGAAGCGTAAGAGGGATGAAGAAAATCCAAATGCAGCTAAAAAGACTAGAGGGGGTGAGTTTGTTATTCTACCTACTACAGGACTGTCTTTGAAACCAGGGCCGGAACAACAGATGGAAGATGCTCAGAAGAAAAAAAAGAGGCAAGAGCCTAGAGAGAGAAAGCAACCAGGGTTTAGATTGATGTCTGATATTGAGACATCTACGGACATGAAGAAAATCTTGAATGACAAGATACTTGGCAGTGAGGTGACTTTTACTATTTCTGAGGTTTTGGGCATCTTGAAAAGAGAGTTTCAAGATCAGTTCTAAGAAGTCCTGAAGAGAAAAAGACATGCATTGTCTACTACTGATACACAAGGAGTTTTGATTGGGGAGTTGGATGAGGATGAGGATGAGGTTATGGTTGAGAATGCTTCTATTTTTCCACAGATAGAGAAGAGGGTTCAGCCTATGCATTATGCTAAAACTGATGAGCCTGTCTTGATACCGCGTAGTCACTTTTCGCGGAGTCATTGGGCTAGGGAAACTACAGAAACGATGGTAAAAATTGGAGAGAAACAGGTGCCTTATGTTGCTTTGGTGGAACATGGTTCAGATATTAATCTCATAGTTCGTGGAGTTTATGAAAGTAATAGATGGCCTATGGATGTAGAGCATGGGTGGCGTATGAGAGCCGCCAACAACACTACAGGTGATTTGTATGTTGCATGTCCTAGTGTCAGGGTTTCTATTAGAGATGTAGAGGAGGATTTCCATTTCTTTGTGCAGGATTCATGCTCTTATCCCATAATTCTTGGACAGCCATTCATCACAGAGATGCGCATGGAAACAAAAGTAATGGATGATGGATCTGCTTATGCACGGATTCGCAGTAAAGATAGCATGAGAGCAGTTCAGTTTATGACTGTGTATGTGAACCATGTTAGAAACAAGGATACTCTTAGAGATGCACCTTTGCCCACTGTGAGGGATTTGGGTTTTCATTAGGTACGGGTGTTTCGCGAGACGACGGTGGTACAGAGCAGAGGCGATTGGAGTTCTCGCCTCCTGGCAGCAATGTTTTCTCCTCCAGTTTTGTTGGAATTTCAGCAAACAATTCGATGAGTTATCAGAAGATTTCTAAGTTGCCTAGAGCTGCCAGGCAGTACATATGTAGGAAGGAGAAAATTTTGAAAAATGCAGGTGTTTTAGAGGATGATGAGCATATAGATGGAATGTATGATAGTATGGTTTGTGCAGATACGATGACAGAGATGGAAAATATGCTGGAAATTGATATGCAGAGTTGTCATAGTAATGTATTAGTGCAATCCCTGGACATGTTTCATGAAATTGCAGATTTTGTGTCATAGATAGAGTCAGAGGCTGAGGTGACTCAGCAAAAAGTGTTGAGTGCTGAAAAAATTCAGCAAATAGAGTTTCTAGCTGATTATGATCAGCTTACAGAGACACAGAGGGCTGAGAACTTTCAGCCAACAGAGCTTACTACCGAAATATTTCAGCATCTAGAGTTTAGGGATGTTCCTATGCAGTCCATAAAGCAGAGGGCTGAGGATATTCAGCCATTGGAGTGCAGAATTGATGATTTACAGCAAGATTTGAGTAATGCAGAGGATCATATTGAAGCCAGGGTTGACACAAAATACAAAACTATGGATAAGAAGGTGAAGCCGGTAGCTTTACCGCTTCCACTTGACAGTGATCAGCAAATAGAGAGGGCTGCCAACAGCCAATTTTGAGGAATCCAGAGCATATAGGCCATAAATTTTCAGCAGAGACTCTTGCTGAATTAAAAATTGGAAATGGTGATTTCTTGCTACCCACAGAGAAGCAATGCTTTCAGGAGGTGCTTGAGCGACATGGAAGGGGGTTTGCTTTTTTCCCGCATGAGATTGGATGTGTGAATCCAGATTTTGTTGCTCCTATGGTGATCTTTACTATTCCTCATATTCCATGGAACCTCTGACCTATTTCAGTGCCTAAGGCACACCTGCCAAAGCTAATTGACTTGTTGAATGAGAAAATCAGGATGGGAATCCTAGAGGCTTCATCTGCACCATACTCAAATAGGTGGTTTATGGTTCCAAAGAAGAATGGTACTCTCCGATTTATATAGGACATGCAGCCAGTAAATAGAGTTACTATCAGGAATCTTGGTATAGGTCCAGTTGTGGATGAATTTGCAGAAGCATTTGCTGGACGTGCCATCTATTCTTTAGGTGATTTGTATTCGGGATATGATCAATTTCAGCTGGCTTTGGAAAGCAGGGACATAACCACTATGAGAACTCCTATTGGGCTTGTCAGGATGTGTACCTTGCCTCACGGTGCCACTAATTTTGTTGCGCATATGATGAATGCCATGCATAAGGTCCTTCGTGATTACATACCTCAGCTTACCATGCCTTTCTTGGATGATGTGCCCATTAAGGGGTGTGCAAAAGAAGAGAAGAATGAGAGTCTAAATGAGTAGGGATGCAGATATTTTGTGGCTGATCATATTTTAGCTTGTGAAAAGATTTTGTCCAGGTTAGAAGAAGTGAACTTGACACTATCAGGGCAAAAATCTGTTTTTGGAGTAAATGAGGTTATCATTGTTTGACTTATGTGTGGGTATTATGGCAGGAAACCCTCACCTGAGAAGGTGGATGCTATAGGCAAGATTTCGGAGTATTGTTCTACCACTTCAGAGGTACGGAGATTCATTGGAGCTTGTGTGTTTTATATGATTTGGATACCCCATTTTGCACACAAAGCAGATTGTTTATATCAGCTGCTTCGAAAGGGGCAGAAATTTTATTGGGATGAGAGCCACACTAGAGCCATGCGAAAATTGAAGAAGTTATTGCAGATTGCTCCTACTCTCAGGAAAGCAGATTATAATTGTGGAAGGCCTATTGTATTGACAGTTGACACTAGTCCAATTGCCATAGGCTGGGCTGTGGGTCAAGATGATGCAGATGGAAAAATGTATGCTATTCGGTTTGGGGCGAAAGTCCTAAACGAGAGACAGAGGAGATATCCGCAATTCAAAAGGGAATTACTGGGAATTGTTACGGCTCTCAAATGTGACAAGGAGTACTTTATTGGAGCCTCAGTTGTGGTAGAGACAGATTGCTTGCCATTGATAGGTATGATTACGAGTTGCTCTACTCCGGATATAGCTATGCTGAGATGGATTGCATACATCAAGTCATTAAATCCAGAATTTAAACATATAGCAGGAAAGGATAATCTAGTGGCAGATATGTTGTCTAAAGCCAGATATGATGATGAGGAGACACTACTTGCAGAAGAGGATGATGCAGAAATTTCAGCCGCTATGGTTGATCATGTTTGCCATGTCTATGATATTGTGGCTTTCATAGAAGAACTCTATGTTGGAGATTGGTTGCAGATTGGCAAGTACCTTAGTACACTAAGCAGAAGAGATGAATGGACAGATGAAGAGTTCAAGAAGATCAGAAGAAAAGCCTATGGTTATTTTCTCAAGGACGGATTTCTTTGGAAGCATCCAAAGAAAAGAGGTGCATTACCCTTGCGGGTTGTCTGCGAGATAAAGAGACACAGTTACAGGTGATGAGTGAGTTTCATGAGAGTCCTTGAGCTGGTCATAGAGGAGTGTGGGCTACTTATGAGAAAATCAAAGAGAAATATTGGTGGAAAGGCATGTATAGAGATGTTTCTCACTTTGTAGAGACTTGTAGAGACTGCCAGATGTATTCGGCAGTCCGTCATCAAGATGAGCTTCATCCGACCTATCCGCTATGCATTCATTGTAAGTGGGTAGTTCCGAGCGAACTTCTTTACGCAGAAACGCCAGGTCCGAAGCGGATTCACGCTGCACTTGGTTCAAGGAGAATGGGAAACGAGAGGGATGCAAAGCTCAACCTCTCTACCATAAGGCATAGTCCCATTCCGTTCCCCTAAAACAGCATAAATCGGGTAAGACGTAACTCTAGGTCATCGTTCTCGTTATTCTTTTTGATGATGATGATCATTCCGCAGTTCTTCGAGATTTTTGAGAAAAGTTCCCGGCTAACCGGGACCACCCAACCGTAGGACAGACCCATGGCCCATCCTCCGCACTTTCCTCGGTTTGTTTTAGTTATGTAATTATCTAACACATTAATTTGACATATAACAATTAGCTTCTTTAATTAACCTTGTTAAGCACTGGTTCCTTCACATAATCTTATCATGTGACATAGAAAAACAACATCAAGCAAGTTCTTTTAACATTTCATCCTTTTATCTTTGAAATACAAGGAGTTCCGCCCGTAGGCTTTTCCATAATCTGCCGAAGGCTAACCAGTAATCTCCAGGGATCACTATTCCAAGCTTCCGCCCACCGTCAACTAGTATGCGGGCCTCGAGATCCAATCCCGAGTCACGTTAGCCTCTTGTGCAGGACCCGAAAGGCGAGGGATTTACGGCCAGAGCCCCCTCTGGCACCCAAGCGTCCTCCTGTACCAAGTAGAACTCAATGGAGAGACCTCTCGTGGCGGGTTCAGTCCACATTCCCGACGCGGTCAACAACCCCCTTGGCTAGGGTCAGGCAGGCAATCGGGGGTAACTGAAGCTGCCTCTCCCTTCAGGCCTTTAACCTGAAGTATAGGTACTTATTTAATTTGCAATTCATAATTCAACCAGAGCCCTAAAATCTCTAGCAAGCATGAATATTTCCATTAATCAACCCAGTTGTATGGCAAACTGCTAAGGAAGTGTTCTTTCCTTTTTTTGAGTGTATCAGCACTCGTTCCCAAGGTATCTTGTAACTTCGCAAGATCTCTTACATTCCGGTGTAGGGCATACACAACTTGGTTAACCCTAAGGTACCTTAGATATGCTAGTTTCTGGTTTACAACTTTCCTTATTTAGAAGGATACCCAAAAATACGTCTTTTTGCAAGATAACTTGCGTAAGGATCTGCCGTCCTTGTTGAGGGTTTTTTTTTCCCTTTTCTCCTTGTGAATCAATCACAAAATGATTTCATACATGTTGCGCAATTCCTGCAATGGAATAATCTATTTAGATTCTTTAAGCTGACGTGTGTCAAGCTTAGGGTTTCTTCAATTAAGAATCTTAGGGACAAACCCTAATTTCTTATCTTTATGAATTTATTGTCCCTATGGTAAGGAAAGTAGTCAAGTGTTTAGGGTATGAATGTTTCTATGTTTAGATTGGTTCAGTTATCTTTTGGAAGGGAATATTAATCGTCTTGTCATGGTTTTTACTATCCTTGTGACAATTTACTTTCCCCAATCCATATAGTTTAATTTGGCATATAGCATAATGCCAAGGTGATACAAAGAGCGGCAATACTTCTTGGACAAAAAGACCTAGCTGAGAAATTGGTGTATACACACTTTATTAATCCCAAGTTCTCAAATAGCAGGGGAAAAGTGTTAATAGAGTGTCATCCAGCAATTCCCCATTACATTTTCTTTCCAAATGAGTTCGTATATCTAATTTTTATACTTGTTAATTCCTAACATTTAACTTTCTTTTTTTTTTTTAAAGATGAACTCGTGCCAAATAACAACAATTGTCTTGCTAAGATGTGCAACTACCAAAGATAACTCCCTAGTAATTTTAAGCATCGAAAGAAACCTTTCATGAATTTAGCCATTTTACCATGATTCGTTGTGAAAAGAATAAGACTAATGGTGCAAGATACGATTTCTACACTTATAGTAAATGGTTAATCTTGCCTATAATTTTATCATGCTTGATGCAATTTGAAGAAAGCTAAGTTGTATACATTGTCATTCATAAGCTAACTCCTTCGTTAAAATAACTCGAACAAATATATCTATCCTTAACAATTTTTCTTTGCATGATTAGCTTAAAACCAAATTAACACCAAGAAGAAGAAAAAAAAAACCTGGCTTGGAGGTGAGATATCCACATGGATACTGGGAGATGACCCTCCCGCCGCTACACCTTGGACTTTCTTCGGCAGCATCGTAGTTCGAATGTGAGATAGCCTTTTCCTTTTTCTTCTTGGAATTCCACCGCCTTCACCTTCCTTTTCTTTTACCTTTTTCCCACTCTTCCTCCTTCACTCCCTCTTTTCACTCCCTCTACTTCCCTCCCTATCTTTTATCTCACGGCTATTTCTTCCTTACGGGATACCATACGAAGCCATGATGATGAATTGGATTTTTAGGACATGGGAGTGTGTGGACACCGGCTTGTTTGATAAGACTAAGGACACAAAGCTCAACTATGAGAGCACTTGCACAAAAAGATTTAAAAGTGAGTGAAGGAAGTAATGCAAGAGAATGGAAGTATGCAAGGTAGCCTAAGGACAAAGTAGGCCTATGGTTGTGACTTGAATAGTCTAAAGAGCTATGAGGAGGGGAAAAGGGCAAGGGCTTAGGGGGGAAATTAAAACCGGGAGGGCAAAGAAGGGGGCTTTAGGGGGGGGAAAATTTAAACCCAGAGAGTAATAAGGACTTTGGGGGGATTAAAATCCGGAGGGGAAAAAACAAGGCTTAGGGGGGGAATTATACTGGGAGAGGGGGGGAGAAAAACAAGGCCTTAAGGGGGTTTTAAAGCCCGGGAGGGGGGGGGAAACAAGGCCTTAAGGGGGATTTAAAGCCCGGGAGGGGGGGGTGAAAGGTTTTTAAGGAAAGGGTATAGGAAGGGGGGCTTAGATGACCCCCCCTTAGAAGCTTCTCGAGAAGCTTCTGAGAAGCTTCTGTGGGCAGCCACGAGGAGGAAAAAGGCCACTTAATGGATTACGAAGGGCAGCGTCAACAGCAAGTGGTCGTGGCGTAGTGACAAGCAGCGCTGGCGGCGTACTCTAGCTCGGCGGCTTGGACAGGCGGTGACCACCACTCTCCCACCACGACAATCTCAAGTAGCAATGAAGCCTCCCTTAGTTTGGCGAAATCTCCCTTCAGCCTTTCTCACATGGCTCCCCCTCCGTTTTTCCACAGCGGCCCCCTTGATTAAATAATGGAGGGGAGGGGGGATCTTCCCTCCTTGCGTGTAGACACGCATGTCCTCCCTCCCTCCAAAGGCTCCACCAAGGAGCTTAGTAGCTCCTTCTATTCCCCTCCCCCTCCAGCTCGTCAATCGGCTGGAGGGATAAGGGGGGAATATAAAAAAATTTCTGTAAGTCCCATTTTTTTTTCCCACGCGGAATATTACATTCTCTCCCCCTTGGAGGAATCGAGATGTCCTCATCTCGAGATAAACTGGGGATATTGATGGTTGAGAGTGCCTTCATCTACCCAAGTGGAATCCTCTTCGGGATAATCTTTACACTAGACAAGGCATTCTTTCAAGGTTCTAGATCTTAACTGTCTTTCCCTAACATCTAAGATCCTTTCTGGCCTTAGTTCAAGGACTCCTTGACTAGGCATTACAATTTGTTGGTCATCAAGTACATGATTAGGATTGGGTACATAATTTTTCAATAGGCTGATATGGAATACATTGTGAACCTTTAGGTTCTCAGGGAGTTGCAATCTATAAGCATTGGGTCCTAGGCATTTGAGGATTTTATACGGCCCACAATACCTTGGACTTAGCTTCTTGCATTCTCCTAGGGATAGAGAACTCATTTTAGGGCGTACCTGAATGAATACCATGTCTCCTTCTTCGAAGACTCTTTCTTGACGTTTCAAATCTGCATATGCCTTTTGTCTATCCTTGGCTGCTTGTATGTCTTGTCTTATTGACCTTATTTGATCATCCATATCCTCCAACATTTGTCTTGAAGCTTTAACTCTTAGGGTTGGATCAGAAAAGTTTAGGGGACTTCGACAATCATGACCATACAATGCCTGGAAAGGGGTCATTTGAATGCTCTACTGGTAAGAAGCATTGTAGGCAAATTCAACCAATGGCAAGTATTGAATCCACCTCTTCAGCTCTTGACAATAGTATGCCCTAAGCATATCCTCAATTATTTGATTCACTCGCTCTGTTTGTCCATCCGTTTGGGGATGGTAGGCGGTGCTAAAACAGAGTTGAGTCCCAATAGCTTCAAAGATAGCTCTCCAGAAGTGTGATGTGAAGAGAGAATCTCAATCACTAATGATTCTTTTAGGTAACCCATGTAGTTTAAATATCTCCTTGATAAAAAATCTTGCAATGTCGGAGGCTTTATAGTTTGTCTTTACTGGAATCAGGTGTGCAACCTTGGTAAGCATGTCAACCACAACCATAATGGAATTGTATCCTCCTTGGACTTGGGGTAAGCCCACAAAAAAATCCATACTGATGAATTCCCATTTCATTTGGGGAATGTCAAGCGGTTGCAGTTTCCCTGGCATCATGACATGTTCGGCTTTGATACGTTGGCAAGACAAACATTCAGTGACATACTTGAGAACATCACCTTTAAGCCTCTCCCAATGGTAGCTCTTCCTAACTGCATTAAGAGTTTTTGCATAGCCAGGATGTCTTGCGAAAGGAGAATCATGAGCTTCCCATAATATCTTCTGCTTAAGTGACTGGCTTGCTGGTATACACAGCCTTGTTCTGTAGTAGACAAGTCCTTTATCAATGGAAAATTCTTGATACTTAGCTTATAACTTCTGATTCTGCTCCTTGGTAGATATTTCTTTTATCATTGTTTGGTAGGCCAAATCATGGCATGCTTCCTCTCTAGCTAGTTCAAGTATAGGGTTGTTTGGCATAGATACCTTTGTAGCTAGAGATCTGACCGTTGATGGATTCTGCAAGATTAGGGAATTTAGGAATGCCTTGCGACTGAGTGCATCGGCAACTACATTTTCTTTCCTTGGTCGGTACTTGATTTCAAAATCATATTCCTCCAATACTTCAATCCACCGACGTTGCCTCATGTTGAGCTCATTCTGGGTAAAAATCCATTTGAGACTCTTGGGATCGGTTACTAGAGTAAACTTGTGACCCAACTGGTAGTGTCTCCAAAGCTTTAGAGCATGGATGACACTAATAATTCCAGATCATGCGTGGCATAATTCTTTTCATGACTCTTCAATTTCCTTAAAGAGTATGCTACTGGATGACCTTCCTGTATAAGTACACACCCCAAGGCAAGAATGGTGGCATCAGTTACTACCTCGAACTCTTTATTGAGGTCAGGAAGTTTTAGAATAGGTGTTGATACCAAACTTTGCTTCAATTTGTCGAAGCTATTTTGTTCGGGAGTTGACCATGTAATAGAAGTCAGCTTCTTTAGTAAGTCTGTAAGAGGTGCTGCAATCAAAGCATAGTTTTTGATAAAGACCCTATACCATCCTGTCAAGCCAAGAAAGCTACGTATTTCTTTGACGGATACTGGTATTGGCCATTCAAGCACATCTCTGACTCTGGCTGGGTCTACTGATATTCCTTCTGATGATTCTATGAATCCCAAATATTCAATCTGACGCTTGAAGAATGCACACTTCTTCATTTTTGCATACAGCTTATGGGACCTCATTGTCTCAAGGACAATCCGAAGTTGAGGTTCATGATCTTCTTCCTGTTTAGAATAGACTAAAGTGTCATCAAAGAAGACAAGCACAAAATCATCAAGATATGGTCTAAAAATATCCTGCATTAATCTATTGAAGGTGGCAGGTGCATTTGTAAGCCCGAATGACATAACCAAGAACTCAAAGTGCCCATATCTTGTATTGAAGGCCATTTTTGGAATATCTTCTTCCTTGATCCTTATTTGATAGTAACCTGACCTGAGATCAATCTTGGAGAAGATCTTTGCACCTTGAAGATTGGAGTTGTTCCTTCAACTCAATAGCTTCCGGTATGGACATTCTATAAGGTCTCTTTGCAATTGGTGCAGCTCCAGGCACTAGCCTAATTTCATGATCAACTTCTCTCGGAGGCGGAAGTTCAATCAATTCCTCAGGGAATACGTCAGCGTATTCCTTTAGCCAAGAAGGTCCTTCATGAGACTCTTGCTTTTGATCTAACTTGTTGAGTTTGATCAGGTAAACGGGTAATCCTTTTCTGACTCCTTTTATGATCCATGATACTTTGGCTAATTGGATTCTTGGCACTCCTACCTCACCTTAAGTTGTGACAAACTCCCTTTCAGAGTTTCGAAAGGAAACTTGACCCTTTCCACAGTGGATGTGGGCGTCATTAGGCTTAAGCCAATCCATCCCGAGTAGACACTCATGGATACCTAAATTCATGACTTTGAATTTGACTGAGGTTTTCTTTCCTCCCAGAAAGAATTTCTCCTTAGCAGTTTGCCTGGTACAAGTTACCTCACAACCGTTTGCCAATTCCACAAGCAGGGTAGGTGCCTCTACTGTGGCTATTCCTAATCTTTTTGCACATGCTGGTGAGATAAAGGAATGTGTACTGCCACAATCAATCAAGGTTTTGAAACCTTTACCTTGATAGTCTGACGGTGTTTGAATCACCGAGAACTGGCGATTCGGCCCTTTCTTGTGTAAAGCGGCATGGACTGTCGCTCTTTCGAATTCTGCTTCCATAGTCAGATCTTCCTCTTCTTCTTCTTCGCATCTTTTCCTATTGGCAATGCAGGTAGTTCTTGCTCTTCCATGGGTGGCGGCTCCTTGACAACGGCCTGCACCTTGGAAAGGCGTTTGACGATGTCCCCCGCCGCTGAGCCTGGGACATTGCCTCTTGAAGTGACCGGGTTTGTTGCAGTGGAAACATCGGAGGTTTCGGCCATTACTTTGAGTAGGAACAAAGTTGTTGACGTTATTTGTCCTTGCTTTCTT
This sequence comes from Lygodium microphyllum, assembly GCF_053477565.2. Taxonomy (NCBI): domain Eukaryota; kingdom Viridiplantae; phylum Streptophyta; class Polypodiopsida; order Schizaeales; family Lygodiaceae; genus Lygodium; species Lygodium microphyllum. The sequence continues at coordinate 102,671,139 of NC_141161.1, forward strand.
CCTTTGTCCCTGATTGTGACCTTGAACTCTCTTCACTTGAGGTCTGAATGCTCCTCTGTTCGGGTCACTAAGGACCAAGTTTTGTTACCCCTTGGTCTAGCTTGCACCTCCTGAATTATAGCCGCCACTCGAATGAGTGCATCCTGCAGATTTGCTGGACGCATAGATTCGAGACGGGTATTTACGGGTGGATTTAAGCATGCGCAAAATTTGGACACCTGCTGTGTCATGTCCATCTGTGGTGCATACTTTAAAAGTGAGACGAATTTAGAGTAGTATGCGTCCAGAGTGAGTCCTAACTAATTTAGCTCATAGAACTCATTCATTTTCTGTGTACGATATGCAGGTGGAAAATATCTCCCCTGCACGGCTTTCTTTAACTTCTCCCAGGTAACGGACCCTTCTGAAGTCCCTTGATCCCTGCACCATTGTTTCCACCAAAGTCTGGCTTCACCGGTGAATTTTAACTTGACGAGCATAGCTTGATTGGTAGGTGCAGTACCAGCTGCTTCAAAGTAATCCTCCATAGATTCAATCCAAATTTCAGCATCAGACTGGACGAATCTGCCTCTCCCATCAAACTCGGGTGGCTTTATCTGCTTGAGGAGGAACTTCTCCTCCTGGGTCACAACAGTACTTGATGTAGGGGGCGAATTTGGAACCTGTACCTGGGGTTGTGCCTGGATAAAAGTTTTCTTAACGTTATTATATGATAATTGACGTTAGCTCAGCTATCTCGTAAATCGTGAAGCTACTTAACTTTTTAACAACTCTAATGCATAGCCAGATATTGATAAAAGAAGTCATTATTTATATTTACATGGGCATAGCCTTATACAACGTCTCGTGTGATGATAATCCAATCATTACATTTAGTTTGGGGAAAACAACGTTGTATTGCATTTGTCTACAAGAACTGTGTAATAGTAGGGTTTTGGGTCATGGATCTTTAGGAATCGATAATTCATTGGAAGTTCAGGTACCCTTTTCGTTGGAATCCATACTTCTCATGGCGGCCCAACACTTTAATCCTCTCAGCTGGGATTACACGGGTTATTTCCTCATATACATATGAGTTCATTTCAACCCTCCGACCTTGAATATGTAAAGTCGAATTTACGTGAGCTTCCACAAAAATGAACAGCTTCAAGACTTTCAAGTCTTCCAACCACTTGATCCTCTTTAGGTTGGTCTGTAGATAAGCGAACCAGTGGGCAGCTATGTAGTAGATTCCTGAAGACCCCATCCATCTTCGTTCTATGTATAAAGGTGATGGATTATAAATCTTCTCCAGGATGTTCATTATCCCAATTCTTTGTCTGTAAAGCGGAGAATGCATTGTAGTCATAAATATGACCCGAAACACCAAAAACTTGTTCCACGCTTCATAGTTCTGCAAGACAGCATTGAAGATGAGGAAATATTTGGACAGCAATAATTTCTTTATTTCATTTTATTGAGATCTCATAAAAACAATTCCGTTGTTGGTCGGCTCTGATACCAACTGTAACGTGTCCCCTAGTATCATCCAGGACACGTCTTAGCAGTCCATCGGAAAGGATGTCTAGAAAGCTCCGCCTGGCACTCCCATGGAATGTTACGGGTTTTGCGATCTAGTTCTTCCCGCGTCTGCCACGTAGCAGAAGTATCCTGGCCGTTCCCACTTAGGATTGACCAGAATTAGGGTTTTCCTAAAGGGGTCATTAGCTAACAGCAACTAGCGTCAGACCCGAGCAAACTGCTTTATGCAGAATCGCCAGGTCCGAAGCGGATTCACGCTGCACTTGGTTCAAGGAGAATGGGAAACGAGAGGGATGCAAAGCTCAACCTCTCTACCATAAGGCATAGTCCCATTCCGTTCCCCTAAAACAACGTAAATCGGGTAAGACGTAACTCTAGGTCATCGTTCACGTTATTCTTTTTGATGATGATCATCATTCCGTTGTTCTTCGAGATTTTTGAGAAAAGTTCCCGGCTAACCGGGACCACCCAACCGTAGGACGGGCCCATGGCCCATCCTCCGCACTTTCCTCGGTTTGTTTTAGTTATGTAATTATCTAACACATTAATTTGACATATAACAATCAGCTTCTTTAATTAACCTTGTTAAGGACTGGTTCCTTCACGTAATCTTATCACGTGATATAGAAAAAAAACATCAAGCAAGTTCTTTTAACATTTCATCCTTTTATCTTTGAAATACAAGGAGTTCCGCCCGTAGGCTTTTCCATAATCTGCCGAAGGCAAACCAGTAATCTCCAGGGATCACTATTCCAAGCTTCCGTCAACTAGTATGCGGGCCTCGAGATCCAATCCCGAGTCATAATAGCCTCTTGTGCAGGACCCAGAAGGCGAGGGATTTATGGCCAGAGCCCCCCCTGGCACCCAAGAGTCCTCCTACTCCAAGTAGAACTCAACGGAGAGACCTCTCGCGGCGGGTTCGATCCATGTTCCAAGTGCGGTGAACAACCCCCTCGGTTAGGGTCAGGCAGGGAGTCGGGGGTAATTGAAGCTGCCTCTCCCTTCAGGCCTTTAACCTGAAGTATAGGTACTTATTTAATTTGTAATTCATAATTCAACCAGAGCCCTAAAATCTCTAGTAAGCACAAACATTTCCATTAATCAACCCAATTGTATGGCAAACTGCTAAGGAAGTGTTCTTTCCTTTTTTTGAGTGTATCAGCACTCGTTCCCAAGGTGTCTTGTACTTGGCAAGATCTCTTACATTCTGGTGTAGGGCATACCCAACTTGGTTAACCCTAAGGTACCTTAGATATGCTAGTTTCTGGTTTACAACTTTCTTTATTTAGAAGAATACCCAAAAATACGTCTTTTTGCAAGATAACTTGCGTAAGGATCTGCCGTCCTTGTTGAGGGTTTTTTTTTCCCTTTTCTCCTTGTGAATCAATCACAAAATGATTTCATACATGTTGCGCAATTCCTACGATGGAATAATCTATTTAGATTCTTTAAGCTAACGTGTGTCAGGCTTAGGGTTTCTTCAATTAAGAATCTTAGGGACAAACCCTAATTTCTTATCTTTATGAATTTATTGTCCCTACGGTAAGGAAAGTAGTCAAGTATTTAGGGTATGAATGTTTCTATGTTTAGATTGGTTCAGTTATCTTTTGGAAGGTAATATTAATCGTCTTGTCATGGTTTTTACTATCCTTGATGGATTAGAAAGGGCAGTGTCAACAGCAACTGGTCATGGCGTAGTGACAAGCGGCACTGGCGGCGTACTGTAGCTCGGTAGAGCTGACGGCTTGGACAGGCGGTGACCACCACTCTCCCACCACGACGATCTCCAGTAGCAATGAAGCCTCCCTTAGTCTGGCAAAATCTCCCTTCAGCCTTTCTCACACGGCTCCCCCTCCGTTTTTCCACAGTGGCCCCCTTGATTAAATAATGGAGGGGAGGGGGGATCTTCCCTCCTTGCGTGTAGACACGCATGTCCTCCCTCCCTCCAAAGGCTCCACCAAGGAGCTTAGTAGCTCCTTCTATTCCCCTCCCCCTCCAGCTCGTCAGTCGGCTGGAGGGATAAGGGGGGAATATAAAAAAATTTCCATAAGTCCCATTTTTTTTTTCCACGCGGAATATTACACTGGGAAGGCTATGGAGGCGTAATCGTTCCACGTCACGCTATGCCAGAAATCCATTCGAAGCCATTCGAAGCACTTCTACAGCTATTCCAGGCTAGAAATCCATTCGAAGCACTTATACAGGATAAACTTGAAGGCCATGGAGGTTGTTCTTTCTGAGGCTTTCACACCCTTAGGGCTTAAATTTGATGCAGTTACTTCATCCATCAAACTTATTCATTACTGAAATGCTGTTACGAGAACAATTTGAACCCCTGAGTATTGTACTCTCTGTGAAGGGATATGGAGGCTGTGGGTTCCATATCACTCAGCAGATTATAGGTTTCTTGCAGTATCCAGCTATTTCAGAATTCCATGCGAAGCACTTCTACATCATAAAATTGAAGGCAAGAATCCATGCTACGCACTTCTATAGAACACGCAGATTACAGAGAAATTGTATCCAAATTGCCATCATCAGTTTCCTAGCAAGTTTCTAAGTTATAACAATCACAATAGTTGCCACTCTGTAACACAGAAGAAACAACCTTCAAGTAAAGTTGACGATGGTAGAGCTGCGAGATGCAGGGAGGAGTCGATGAGATTACCCGAAAGGCCTCTGTGACGGGCCAAGAGAATTACATCAACAAGCAATGAATGGGAACTACTATTGTCACAAAAGCTATCATGTAGGTGGAGAGGCAAGATGAGGCCATCTGGAGTGATAGAGAAGAAGGCGTTGCACGAATGTTCCATATGTAGTGGTCTGCAAGACATAGAGCTGAAGATGAAGGAGTTCACACACCAGACACGAAAGTAACCGAATTAAGGTGAAATAAGATTGCAGAGTTTCACACAGAGCTGCGGCTTCTTTCTTCTGAAGCGTTAGATAATCCTTGCATAAATTATGCTGTTGAATTGGAGCAATCTCATGAGACATACGCCTATTTCATGGATCTTCTAGCAAAAACTCTGCGGGATGAGATAGCTGGGTGCATTGAAAAGGCATATGACTTTCTCTCTCTTGCCGATGCAAAGAAGATGTTGATGTTCTCCTCAGATCAAGAACTCCTGACCTATGTTGCAGAGGATTAACCAGAGTGGGAGGTCCACAATAGCTGTGTGTACTTCCAGAAAGCGACAGATACAGTGTGCAAGGAAATATCTTCCTTATAATTGATCAATCAAACTCTGGGCTATGCCAGAGAACTGGAGCGGATAGTTTAAGCTTACAGACAGTAATGATCTTGTCTTGAATGTGCATCCAGTATACCAGATTGCCAGTGTTTCTTCCCCGTTCAATACAGCCAAGGAATCAGTGACCAACTCTAGTTTGTTTCTCACAGGAGCTCAGCTGGATACTTGTAGAACTAAGATCTCCTATGTTGTACCTCCATCATAACAGGGCAGCTTAGGAGAAAGCTTGTGCCTTTGTATTTCTGGCTTCCTCCAAAAGAAGCCTTTTATGGTATTACTAGACAGCCTGAATCCAAGAAGATCATGATAGTGTTGTATCTTTGAATTCTAGATTCCTACACACAGTGTTTGAGGTCAAGGTGTTAATGCTTAAATTTACTGTTTTGGCTAAAAACGCTTACAAGAAGCTGTCTTTCCAGAAAGCACGGAAGTGGATTGTAGTTAGCAAAGTTTTCAGTCTGACCATGGACAATTTGATGTAGGATCTACAAATGCAGCAGAATTAAATTGGGTGGCCTAAAATCATTGGACTGATCAGATTTGAAGTCATCTTGTATTTTATAAATTTCTTGGCAGTAATACAATTGTTACTTGGCATCATTTTCTTGTCTTGCTTATTCACATGATTAATCTTCAATCTTGAAATTTGTCAAGGTCCTCCGTGGATGCGACTTTTCTTTCGAAAACCCTTCGACACTGTTAAGAACAAGTACCCTATTCCTAGAATAGACAAGCTTCTTGACCGTCTTTAGGATGCGAAGATTTTCTCCAAGATTGATCTCAGGTCTGGTTACTATCAAATAAGGATCAAGGAAGAAGATATCCCAAAGACGGCCTTCAAACCAAGATATGGACACTTTGAGTTCCTAATCATGTCATTCGGGCTGACAAATGCATCTGCCACCTTCAATAGGTTAATGCAGGATATCTTTAGGCCATATCTTGATGACTTCATACTTTTCTTCTTCGATGATACCTTAGTCTATTCCAAACAGGAAGAAGATCATGAACCCCAGCTTCGAATTGTCCTTGAGACAATGAGGGCACACAAGCTTTATGCTAAGATGAACAAGTGTGCATTCTTCAAACGATATGAGATTGAATATTTGGGATTCATCTTATCAGTGAAAGGAATATCAGTGGACCCCAAAGATGTTCTAGAATGGCCAATACCAACAACTGTCAAAGAAATACGCAGTTTTCTTGGATTGACAGGATGGTATAGGGTCTTCATCAAAAACTATGCTTTGATTGCAACACCTCTGACGGATCTACTGAAGAAGCAAACATCCATTGCATGGTCAACTACCGAACAATCTATCTTTGATAGATTAAAGCAAAGTTTGATATCAGCACCTATCCTGAAACTTCGGGACTTTAGTAACGGGTTTGAAGTAGTAATTGATGCTAGCACGCTTGCCTTAGTATGTTTGATCATGCAAGAAGGTCATCCTGTAGCATACTCTTCAAGGAAACTGAAGAGCCATGACAAGAATTATGCTACCCATGATCTAGAACTGTTAGCTGTCATCCATGCTCTAAAGCTTTGGAGACACTACCTGTTGGGTAACAAGTTTACTCTAGTGACAGATCATAAAAGTCTTAAGTGAATCTTTACCCAGAATGAGCTTAACATGAGGCAATGTCGGTGGATTGAAGTGTTGGAGGAGTATGATTTTGAAATCAAATACCGACTTGGAAAGGAGAATGTAGTTGCCAATGCACTCAGTCATCACAAGGCATTCCTTAATTCTCTAATCTTACAAAATCCATCAACAGCTAGATCTCTAGCCAGAATGGTATCTATGCCAAAAAACCCAATACTTGAGCTAGCTAGAGAAGAAGCATACCATGATCCAACCTATCAAAAGATGCTAAGGGAGATCCCTATCAAGGATCAAGACCAAAAACTATAAGCTAAGTATCATGAATTCTCTGTCAATAGTGGACTTGTCTACTATAGAATGAGATTATGCATACTAGCAAGCCAGTCACTTAAGCAGAAGATACTTTGGGAAGCTCATGATTCCCCTTTCTTAGGACATCGTGGTTATGCCAACACTCTCAATGCAGTTAGGAAGAGCTACTATTGGGAGAGGCTTAAAGGTGACGTTCTCAAATATGTCACTAAGTGTTTGTCTTGTCAATGTATTAAGGCCGAACATGTCAAAATGCCAGGAAACTTGCAACCACTTGACATTCCCCAAATGAAATGGGAATTCATCAGTATGGACTTTGTTGTTAGCCTACCCCAAGTTTAGGGAGGATACAACTCCATCATGGTTGTGGTTGATATGCTTACTAAGGTTACACACCTTATTCCTGTTAAGACAAACTATAAAGCCTCAGACATTGCAAGGTTGTTTATGAAGGAGATATTCAAGCTACATGGGTTGCCCAGAAGAATCACTAGTGATCGTGATTCTCTCTTCACATCACACTTCTGGAGAGCTATCTTTGAAGCTATTGGGACTCAACTCTATTTTAGTAAAGCCTACCATCCCCAAATTGATGGTTAAACAAAGCGAGTCAATCAAGTCACCGAGGATATGCTAAGGGCACACTGCTGCCGTAAACCAAAAAGGTGGATTCAATACTTGCCACCACTGGTTGAGTTTTCCTACAATGCTTCTTACCAACAAAGCATTCAGATGACCCCTTTTCAAGCATTGTATGGGCATGATTGTCGAAGTCCCCTAGACTTCTCAGATCCAACCTTGAGGTTTGAAGCTTCAAGGCAGGTGCTCGAAGAGATGGATGACCAAATTAAGTCAATTAGACATGACATCCAAGCCACCAAGGATAGACAGAAAGCATAAGCAGATTTGAAACGTCAAGATAGAACCTTCAAGGAAGGAGACATGGTCTTCATTCGCGTACGCCCAAAGAAGAGCTCCCTATCCTTAGGAGATTGCAAGAAGCTAAGTCCAAGGTCTTGTGGACCATACAAGATCCTCAAGTGGCTAGGACCCAATGCTTATAGAGAATGCCTCGTCCAGTGGAAAGATTATCCCAAAGAGGATGCCACTTGGATGGATGAAAGCACTCTCAAGCAACAATAACCCCGAGTTCCTCTCAAGATGAGGACATCTCAATCCCTCCAAGGGGGAGAGAATGTAATATTTCCACTTAAAAATATACCGGTGTGTAATGGCTAATTAATCAAGCTACTTGATGCATGTCAAACTAAATATGGTAGGTAATTAGGCAACTAAAGCAACCTTGAGGAAAGTGCGGTGGATGTGGCCATGGGTCCGTCCTATGGATGGGTGGTCCCGGTTGGCCGGGAACTTTTCTCAATCGTATTGGACAGCAAGGAGCTCTTCTCAAAGGAAATGAATAGCAAGGGCGCTGACTAGAGTTTAGGTTAGAAAATTCTCGATTTATATTATTTTAGGGGAACGGAATGGGACTATTCCTCTCGTTTCTCATTCTCCTTGAACTAATACCATTAGGGGAAACCCTGATTCAGGTCGGTCCTAAGTGGGAACGGCCGGAATGCTTACACTACGTGGCAGACGCGGGAAGTCCTAGATCGCAAAACCCATAACATTCCATGGGAGTTCTGGGTGGAGCTTTCTAGTCTCTCTTTCTGATGGACTGCTAAGTCGTGTCCTGAAAAGGAATACGTGGACACATTACAGTTGGTATCAGACTGAACCAACAAAGCATTTGTCTTTATAAGAAATCTTAATAAGAAGAAGTAAAGAAAATGTTGCTGTTAAGAACATTTCCTTACTTTCGATGCTATCTTGCAGAATTATGAAGCATGGAACAGGTTCTTAGTGTTCTAAGTCATGTTTATGACCGCGATGCATTCCTTAGATTATCGACGAAGGATCATATGATGAACATCCTAGACCATATTTATAATCCATCGCCTTTGTACATGGAATGAAGGTGGATGGGTGACTCGGGAATCTACTACATAGCTGTCCACCAGTTTGTATACCTTCAAACCAACCTAAAAAGGATCAAGTGGTTGGAGGACCTAAAGATCGTGGAGCTATTCATTTTTGTTGAAGCTCACGTAAACACAAATTTACATGTCGAAGGTCAGAGGGTCGAGCTAAACTCATATGTATACGATGAAGTGACCCACATAATCCCTGCCGATAGGATCAAGGTATTGGGATGCTACGAGAAGAATGGGTACCAAAGGAAAGGATACCCTAGTCTTCTGATGACTTATCGATTCCTGAAGATCCATGACCTGAAACCATACTATTATTTAGTTTCCATGGCTAAATGTAACACAACATTATTCTCCCCAAACTAATGTATCAGTTGCTCTATCATCCCAGAAAATATTGTACTCCGAAAGGGCTAGGCCCATATAAATGAAATAAGATCTCTTTTTATCAATGTTTGTCTTGTCTATGAGAATTGATAAAAAGTTAAGTGGCTAGGTTCTTGGCTGAAAGCTGAATTGGGTATGAAATATAATCATAATGATTAGCGAGTTGTAACGTTAAAAATCCTCTATCCAGGCACAACCCCAGGTACAGGTTCCTAGTCCCGTCCCCTACATCAAGTACGGTCGTGATTCACGAGAAGAAGTTTATTCTCAAGCAGATCAAGCCGCCAAAATTTGACAGAAAAGGTAGGACTGTCCAAGCGGATGCTAAGATTTGGATAGAGTGCATGGAAGATTACTTTGAACCAATCGGTACTGCACCTGCCAACCAGACAATGCTCGCCATCACCGGTGAAGCCAGGCTTTGGTGGAAGCAATGGTGTAGAGATCAAGGGGTCTCGGAAGGATCCATTATCTGGGAAAAGATGAAGAAAGCTGTGCAAGGAAGATACTTGCCACCTACGTATCGCACGCAAAAAATTAATGATTTCTACAAGCTGAAATAGCTGGGTCTCACTCTTGACGCATACTACTGAAAATTTGTCTCACTTCTAAAGTATGCACCACCGATGAATATGACACAACAGGTGTCGAAATTTTGTGCGGATTTAAACCCACGAGTGAATACCCGCCTCGAATCTATGCGCCAACAGATCTACAAGACGCACTCATTCGAGCTGCGCCCATAATTCAAGAGGTGCAAGCTAGGCCAGGAAGTAACAAGACTTGGTCTTGTAATGATCAGAATAGAGGAGCATATAGGCCCCAAGCGAAGAGAGTTCAAGGTCAAATCCGGGACAAAGAATGAAGGCAAGGACTAATAATGTCAATAACTTTGTCCCTACCCAAAGTAATGGTCAAAATCTCCGTTGTTTCCACTACAATGAGCCCAGTCATTTCAAAATGCAATGTCCCAAGCTTGGTAGAGGACAAGATCAAGCTCCTTTCCAGGGAACTACCCGTGGCCAAGGAGCCGCCACCCAACGCAGAGGAAGAACCGCGTGTGTTGCCAACAGGGAAATGTGCAAAGAAGAAGACCCGACCATGGAAGCAGAGTTTGAAAGAGCGACAATCCATGCTGCTCTTCACAAGAAAGGCCCGAATCGCTAGTTTTCGGTGATTCAGACACCATCGGACTATTAAGGTAAAGGTTTCAAAACCTTGATTGATTATGGAAGTACACATTCCTTTATCTCACCAGCCTGTGCAAGAAGATTAGGAATAGCCACAATAGAAGCACCTACCTTGCTTGTGGAATTAGCAAATGGTCATGAGGTCACTTGTACCAAGCCATTTGCTAAGGTAGAATTTTTTCTGGGAGGAAAGTCAACTTCGGTCGAATTCAAGGTCGTGAAACTAGGTATCCATGAGTGTTTACTCCGAATGGATTGGCTTAAAACTAATGACACCCACATTCATTGTGGAAAAGGCCAAGTTTCCTTTTGAAATTCTGAAGGGGAATTAGTCACAACTCAAGGAGAGGCTGGAAAGGCCGAAAATTCAATTGGCTAAAGCATCTTGGATTATAAAGGGAGTTAGAAAGGGACTACCTGTCAACTTGATTAAACTCAATAAGCTAGATCAAAAGCGGGAGTCTAGTGAAGAACCTTCATGGCTAAATGAGTAGGTGGACATCTTCCCTGAAGAGCTGACAGAACTTTCACCTCAAAGGGAAGTGGATCATGAGATCAAGCTAGTGCGAGAAGCTGCGCCAATTGCAAAGAGGCCTTATAGAATGTCCATTGCGAAAGCAATTGAGCTGAAGGAGCAACTTAAGCAACTGTTAGTTCATGGCTACATCCGTCCTAGCAATTCACCAGGGGGAGCTCCAATGCTGTTCCAGAAGAAGAAAGATGGAACGCTTCGATAGTGCATTGATTATAGAGGGTTGAATCAATCAACCATTAAGAACAAGTACCCTATTCCTAGAATAGACGAGCTTCTTGACTGTCTTCAGGGTGCGACGATTTTCTTCAAGATTGATCTCAGGTGTGCTTATTATCATATAAGGATCAAGGAAGAAGATATTCCAGAGATGGCCTTCAACACAAGATTTGAAAACTTTGAGTTCCTAGTCATGTCATTCGGGCTGACCAATGCACCTGCCACCTTCAATACGCTAATGCATGATATCTTTAGGCCATATCTTGATGACTTCGTACTCGTCTTCTTTGATGATATCTTAGTCTATTTCAAACAAGAAGAAGATCATAAACCCGAGCTTCGCATTGTCCTTGAGACAATGAGGGCACACAAGCTTTATGCTAAGATGAACAAGTGTGCATTCTTCAAACGACGTCAGATTGAATATCTGGGATTCATCTTGTCAACGGAAGGAATCTCAGTGGACCTGACCAAAGTGAGAGATGTTCTAGAATGGCCAATACCAACAACTGTCAAAGAAGTACGAAGTTTTCTTGGATTGACAGGATGGTATAGGGTGTTCATCAAAAACTATGCTTTGATTACAGCACCTCTAACGGATCTACTGAAGAACCAAACATCCATTGCATGGTCAACTGCCAAACAATCTAGCTTTGATAGATTAAAGCAAAGTTTGATATCAGCACCTATCCTGAAACTTCCGGACCTCAGTAAGGAGTTTGAAGTAGTAACTGATGTTAGCACACTTGGCTTAGAATGTGTGCTCATGCAAGAAGGTCATCCTGTAGCATACTCTTCAAGGAAACTGAAGAGCCATGAGAAGAATTATGCTACCCATGATCTAGAACTATTAGCTATCATCCATGCTCTAAAGCTTTGGAGACACTACCTGTTGGGTAACAAGATTACTCTAATGATGGATCATAAAAGTCTCAAGTGGATCTTTTCCCAGAACGAGCTTAACATGAGGCAACATTGGTGGATTGAAATGCTGGAGGAGTATGATTTTGAAATCAAATATCGACCTGGAAAGGAGAATGTAGTTGCCGATGCACTGTGTCGCAAGGCAATCCTTAATTCTCTAATCTTACAAAATCCATCAACAGCTAGATCTCTAGCCACAAAGGTATCTATGCCAAACAACCCAATACTTGAGCTAGCTAGAGAAGAAGCATGCCATGATCCAACCTATCAAAAGATGCTAAGGGAGATCCCTATCAAGGAACAGGACCAAAAGCTACAAGCTAAGTATCATGAATTCTCTGTCTCAATAGTGGACTTGTCTACTATAGAACGAGATTATGCATACCGACAAGCCAGTCACTTAAGCAGAAGATACTTTGGGAAGCTCATGATTTCCCTTTCTCAAGACATCTTGGCTATGCCAAGACTCTCAATGCACTTATAGGAAGAGCTACTGTTGGGAGAGGCTTAAAGGTGACGTTCTCAAATATTTCACTGAGTGTTTGTCTTGTCAACGTATTAAGGCCAAACATGTCAAAATGCCAAGAAAGTTGCAACCACTTGACATTCCCCAAATGAAATGGGAATTCATTAGTATGGACTTTGTTATTGGCCTACCCCAAGTTCAAGGAGGATACAACTCCATCATGGTTGTGGTTGATATGCTTACTAAGATTACACACCTTATTCCTGTTAAGACAAACTATAAACCCTCAGACATTGCAAGGTTGTTTATGAAGGAGATATTCAAGCTACATGGGTTGCCAAGAAGAATCACTAGTGATCGTGATTCTCTCTTCACATCACACTTCTGGAGAGCTATGTTTGAAGCTATTGGGACTCAACTCTGTTTTAGTAAAGCCTACCATCCCTAAACTAATGGTTAAACGGAGCGAGTCAATCAAGTCATCGAGGATATGCTAAGGGCACACTGCTGCCGTGAACCAAAAAGGTGGATTCAATACTTGCCACTGGTTGAGTTTCCCTACAATGCTTCTTACCAACAAAGCATTCAGATGACCCCTTTTCAAGCATTGTATGGGCATGACTGTCGAAGTCTCCTAAACTTCTCAGATCCAACCTTGAGGGTTGAAGCTTCACGGCAGATGCTGGAAGAGATGGATGATCAAATTAAGTCAATTCGACATGACATCCAAGCCGCCAAGGATAGACATAAAGCATATGTGGATTTGAAATGTCAAGATAGAACCTTCGTGGAAGGAGACATGGTCTTCATTCGCATACGCGCAAAGAAGAGTTCCCTATCCTGAGGAGATTGCAAGAAGCTAAGTCCAAGGTATTGTGGACCATACAAGATCCTTAAGTGCCTAGGACCCAATGCTTATAGACTGAAACTCCCGAAGAACCTAAAGGTTCATAATGTATTCCATATCAGCCTACTAAACAAGTATGTACCTAATCCTAGCCATGGACTTGATGACCAACAAGTTGTAGTGCCTAGCCAAGGAGTCCTTGAGCTACGGCCTGACAGGAACTAAGATGTTAGGGAGAGACAACTGAGATCCAGAACCTTGAGAGAATGCTTCGTCCAGTGGAAAGATTATCCTGAGGAGGATGCGACTTGGATGGATGAAAGCACTCTCAACCAACAATAACCCCATGTTCCTCTTGAGATGAGGATATCTTGATTCCTCCAAGGGGGAGAGAATGTAATATTTTCACTTAAAAATATACCGGCGTGTAATGACTAATTAATGAAGCTATTTGATGCATGTCCAACTAAATGTGGTAGGTAATTAGACAACTAAACCAACCTTAAGGAAAGTGCGGTGGATGTGGCCATGGGTCCATCCTACGGATGGGTGGTCCTGGCTGGCCAGTAACTTTTCTCAATCGTAATGGACAACATGGAGCTCTTCTCAAGGGAAATGAACAGCAAAGGCGCTGACCTAGAGTTTAGGTTACAAAATTTAGGGGAATGGAATGGGACTATGCCTTATGGGCATAGAGGTCGAGCATTGCACCCCTCTCATTTCCCATTCTCCTTGAACCAAGTGCAGCGTGAATCCGCTTCGGCCTTGGCGTTTCTGTGTAAAGTAGTTCGCTTGGGGTTCGAAGCTAGTTGCCGTTTAGGAAAATGACCATAAGGGGAAACCCTAATTCAGGTCGGTCCTAAGTGGGAACGACCGGAATACTTCTTCTACGTAGCAGATGTGGGAAGTCCTAGATCGCAAAAACCCATAACATTCCATGGGAGTGCCGAGTGGAGCTTTCTAGTCGCTCTTTCCGATGGACTACTAAGACGCATCCTAAAAAGGAACAGTTGGACACATTACTGTTGGTATCAGAGCGAACCAATGAAGGATTTGTCTTTATAAGAAATCTTAGTAAGAGGAAGTAAAGCAAATGTTGCTGTTAAGAACATTTCCTTACTTTCGATGCTGTCTTGCAGAATATGAAGCATGGAACAGGTTCTTAGTGTTCCAAGTCATGTTTATGACCACGATGCATTCCTCAGATTATCGACGAAGGATCGATATGATGAACATCCTAGACCGTATTTATAATCCATCGCCTTTTTACGTGGAACAAAGGTGGATAGGTGACTCAGGAGTCTACTACATAGCTGCCCACCAGTTTGCGTACCTTCAAACCAACCTTAAAAGGATCAAGTGGTTGGAGGACCTGAAGATCGTGAAGCTATTCATTTTTGTTGAAGCTCACGTAAACAAAACTTTACATGTCGAAGGTCGGAGGGTCGAGCTGATCTCATATGTATACGCGGAAGTGACCCGCATAATCCCCGCCGACAGGATCAAGGTATTGGGACGCTACGAGAAGAATGGGTAACTAAGGAAAGGATACCCTAATCTTCTGATGACTTATCCATTCCTAAAGATCCATGACCTGAAACCATACAATTATCTAGTTTCCATGGCTAAATTTAACACAACATTATTCTCCCCAAACTAATGTATCAATTGCTCTATCATCCCAAGAAATATTGTACTCCAAAAGGGCTAGGCCCATATAAATGAAATAAGACTTCTTTTTATCAATGTTTTTCTTGTCTATGAGAATTGATAAAAAGTTAAGTGGCTAGGTTCTTGGCTGAAAGCTGAATTGGGTATGAAATATAATCATAACGATTACCGAGTTGTAACGTCAAAAATCCTCTATCCAGGAATAACCCCAGGTAGAGCTTCCCAATCCATCCCCTACATCAAGTACGGCCATGATTCAGGAGAAGAAGTTTCTTCTTAAGTAGATTAAGCTGCCAAAATTTGACAGAAAAGGTAGGATTGTCCAAGCGGATGCTAAGATTTGGATAGAGTCCATGGAAGATTTCTGTGAAGCACCCGTACTATACACGCCAACCAGGCAATGCTCGCGAAGTTGAAGAAGTGTGCATTCATCAAATGACATCAGATTGAATATCTGGGATTTATCTTATCAGTAGAAGGAATCTCAATGGACCCAGCCAAAGTCAGAGATGTTCTAGAATGGTCAATACCAACAACTGTCAAAGAATTACGCAGTTTTCTTGGATTGACAGGACGGTATAGGGTCTTTATCAAAAACTATGCTTTGATTGCAGAACCTCTAATGGATCTACTAAAGAAGCAAATATCCATTGCATGGTCAACTGCTGAACAATCTAGCTTTGATAGATTAAAGCAAAGTTTGGTATCAGCACCTATCCTGAAACTTTCAGACCTCAGTATAAGGAGTTCGAAGTAGTAATTGATGCTAGCACACTTGCCTTAGGATGTGTGCTCATGCAAGAAGGTCATCCTGTAGCATACTCTTCAAGGAAACTGAAGAGCCATGAGAAGAATTATGCTACCCATGATCTAGAACTATTAGCTGTCATGCATGCTCTAAAGCTTTGGAGACACTACCTCTTGGGTAAGAAATTTACTCTAGTGACGGATCATAAAAGTCTCAAGTGGATCTTTACCTAGAACGAGCTTAACATAAGGTAACATCGGTGAATTGAAGTATTGGAGGAGTATGATTTTGAAATCAAATACCGACCTGGAAAGGAGAATGTAGTTGCCGATGCACTCAGTCGCAAGGCATTCCTTAATTCTCTAATCTTACAAAATCCATCAACAGCTAGATCTCTAGCCATAAAGGTATCTATGCCAAACAACCCAATACTTGAGCTAGCTAGAGAAGAAGCATGCCATGATCCAACCTATCAAAAAATGCTAAGGGAGATCCCTATCAAGGATCAGGACCAAAAACTACAAGCTAAGTATCATGAATTCTCTGTCAATAGTGAACTTCTCTACTATAGAACGAGATTATGCATATCGGCAAGCCAGTCACTTAAGCAGAAGATACTTTGGGAAGCTCATGATTCCCCTTTCTTAGGACATCCTGGCTATACCAAGACTCTCAATGCAGTTAGGAAGAGCTACTATTGGGAGAGGCTTAAAGGTGACGTTCTCAAATATGTCACTGAGTATTTGTCTTGTCAACGTATTAAGGCCGAAAATGTCAAAATGCTAGGAAAGTTGCAACCAATTGACATTCCCCAAATGAAATGAGAACTCATCAGTATGGAATTTGTTGTTGGCCTACCCCAAGTTCAGGGAGGATACAACTCCATCATGGTTGTGGTTGATATGCCTACTAAGATTACACACCTTATTCCTATTAAGACAAACTATAAAGCCTCAGACATTGCAAGGTTGTTTATAAAGGAGATATTCAAGCTACATGGGTTGCCCAGAAGAATCACTAGTGATCATGATTCTCTCTTCACATCACACTTTTGGAGAGCTATCTTTGAAGCTATTGGGACTCAACTCTGTTTTAGTAAAGCCTACCATCCCCAAACTAATGGTTAAATGGAGCGAGTCAATCAAGTCATCGAGGATATGCTAAAGGCACACTGCTGCCGTGAAGCAAAAAGGTGGATTCATTACTTGCCACTGGTTGAGTTTGCCTACAATGCTTCTTACCAACAAAGCATTTAGACCCCTTTTCAAGCATTGTATGGGCATGATTGTCGAAGTCCCCTAAACTTCTCAGATCCAAGCTTGAGGGTTGAAGCTTCAAGGTAGGTGCTGGAAGAGATGGATGACCAACTTAAGTCAATTAAACATGACATCCAAGCCACCAAGGATAGAAAGAAAGCATACACGGATTTGAAATGTCAAGATAGAACCTTCGAGGAAGGAGACATGGTCTTCATTCGCGTACACCCAAAGAATAGTTCCCTATCCTTAAGAGATTGCAAGAAGCTAAGTCCCGCTTCGGCCTTGGCATTTCTGCGTAAAGTAGTTCACTTGGGGTTCGACGCTAGTTGCCGTTTAGGAAAATGACCATTAGGGGAAACCCTGATTCAGGGCAGTCCTAAGTGGGAACGCCGGAATACTTCTGCTACGTGGCAGATGCAGGAAGTCCCAAATTGCAAAACCCATAACATTCCATGGGAGTGCCGGGTGGAGCTTTCTAGTCTTTGTTTTCGATGGACTGCTAAGACGTGTCCTGAAAAGGAATAGGTGGACACATTACAGTTGGTATCAGACCGAACCAAGAAAGGATTCTTCTTTATAAGAAATCTTAATAAGAAGAAGTAAAGAAAATGTTGCTATTAAGAACATTTCCTTACTTTCGATACTATCTTGCAGAATTATGAAGCATGGAACAGGTTCTTAGTGTTCCAAGTCATGTTTATGACCACGATGCATTCCTCAGATTATCGACAAAGGATTGATATGATGAACATCCTAGACCGTATTTATAATCCATTTTCTTTGTACGTGGAACGAAGGTGGATGGGTGACTCAGGAATCTACTACATAGCTGTCCACCAGCTTGCGTATCTTCAAACCAACCTAAAAAGGATCAAGTGGTTGGAGGACCTGAAGATCGTGGAGCTATTCATTTCTTTTGAAGCTCAAGTAAACACAACTTTACATGTCAAAGGTCGAAGGGTCGAGCTAAACTCATATGTATACGATGAAGTGACTCGCATAGTCCCTGCCAACAGGATCAAGGTATTGGGACGCTACGAGAAGAATGGGTACCAAAGGAAAGGATACCCTAATCTTCTGATCAATTATCGATTCCTGAAGATCCATGACCTGAAACCATACTATTATTTAGTTTCCGTGGCTAAATGTAACACAACATTATTCTCCCCGAACTAATGTATCAGTTGCTCTATCATCACAAGAAATATTGTACTCTGAAGGAGCTAGGCCCATATAAATGAAATAAGACTTTTTTAAATCAATGTTTGTCTTGTCTATGAGAATTGATAAAAAGTTAAGTGGCTAGGTTCTTGGCTGAAAGTTGAAATGGGTATGAAATATAATCATAACGATTAGCGAGTTGTAACGTTAAAAATCCTCTATCCAGGCACAACCCTAGGTATAGGTTCCCAGTCCGTTCCCTACATCAAGTACGATCGTGATTCACGAGAAGAAGTTTCTTCTCAAGCAGATCAAGCTGCCAAAATTTAATGAAAAAGGTAGGACTTTCCAAGTGGATGCTGTGATTTGGATAGAGTCCATGAAAGATTACTTTGAAGCACCGGTACTGCACCCGCCAACCAGGCAATGCTCACCAAGCTGAAACTCATCGACGAAGCGAGGCTTTGGTGGAAGCAATGGTGCAGAGATCAAGGGATCTCGGAAGGATCCATTACATGGGAAAAGCTGAAGAAAGCTGTGCAAGGAAGATACTTACCACCTGCGTATCACACGCAAAAAATGAATGAGTTCTACGAGCTAAAACAACTGGGTCTCATTCTTGACGCATACTAATGAAAATTCGTCTCACTTCTGAAGTATGCGCCACAGATTAATATGACACAACAGGTGTCGAAATTTTGTGCCCATTTAAACCCACCAATGAATACCCGCCTTGAATCTATGCGCCCAAGAGATCTACAGGACGCACTTATTCGAGCTGCGCCCATAATTCAGGAGGTGCAGGCTAGGCCAAGAAGTAACAAGACTTGGTCTTATAATGATCAGAATAGAGGAGCATATAGGCCTGAAGTGAAGAGAGTTCAAGGTCAAAACCGGGACAAAGAAAGAAGGCAAGGATTAATATTGTCAATAACTTTGTCCCTACCCAAAGCAATGGCCAAAATCTCCATTGTTTCCACTGCAACGAGCCCGGTCATTTCAAAAGGCAATGTCCCAAGCTTCGCAGAGGACATGGTCAAGCTCCTTTCCAAGGAACTGCCCGTGGCCAAGGACCCGCCACCCGAGGCAGAGGAAGAACCGCCTATGTTGCCAACAGGGAAATGTGCGAAGAAGAAGACCCGACCATGGAAGCAGAGTTTGAAAGAGCGACAGTCCATGCCGCTCTTCACAAGAATAGCCCGAATTGCTAGTTTTCAGTGATTTAGACACCATCGGACTATCAAGGTAAATGTTTCAAAACCTTGATTGATTGTGGCAGTACACATTCCTTTATCTCACCAGCCTGTGCAAAAAGAGTAGGAATAGCCACAATAGAAGCACCTACCTTGCTTGTGGAATTAGCGAATGGTCGTGAGGTCACTTGTACCAAGCAAACTGCTAAGGTGGAATTTTTTCTGGGGTGAAAGTCAACTTTGGTCAAATTCAGGGTCATGAACCTAGGTATCCATGATTATTTACTCGGAATGGATTGGCTTAAAACTAATGACGCCCACATTCATTATGGAAAAGGCTAAATTTCCTTTCGAAATTCTGAAGGGGAATTGGTCACAACTCAAAGGAGAGGGTGGAAAGCCGAAAATTCAATTGGCTAAAGCATCTCGAATTATAAAGGGAATTAGAAAGGGACTACCTGTCTACTTGATTAAAAGCAGGAGTCTAGTGAAGAACCTTCATGGCTAAAGGAGTAGGTGGACGTCTTCCCTGAAGAACTGACAAAACTTCCGCCTCAAAGGGAAGTGGATCATGAGATCACACTAGTGCCAGGAGCTGCGCCAATTGCAAAGAGGCCTTATAGAATGTCCATTCCGGAGGCAATTGAGCTAAAGGAGCAACTCAAGCAACTGTTAGGTCATGGCTACATCTGTCCTAGTAGTTCACCATGGGGAGCTCCAGTGCTATTCCAGAAGAAGAAAGATGGAACGCTTCGACAGTGCATTGATTACAAAGGGTTGAATCAATCAACCATTAAGAACAAGTATCCTATTCTTAGAATAGACGAGCTTCTTGACCATCTTCAGGGTGCGAAGATTGTCTCCAAGATTGATCTCAAGTCTAGTTACTATTAGATAAGGATCAAGAAAGAATATATCCCAAACACGGCATTCAACACAAGATATAGACACTTTGAGTTCCTAGTCATGTCATTCGGGCTGACGAATGCACCTGCCACCTTCAATAGGTTAATGCAGGATATCTTTAGGCCATATCTTGATGACTTCGTACTTGTCTTCTTCGATGATACCTTAGTCTATTCCAAACAGGAAGAAGATCATGAACCCCAGCTTTGGATTGTCCTTGAGACAATGAGGGCACACAAGCTTTATGCTAAGATGAACAAGTATGCATTCTTCAAACGACGTCAGATTGAATATCTGGGATTCATCTTACCAGCGGAAGGAATCTCTGTGGACCTGGCCAAAGTCAGAGATGTTCTAGAATGGCCAATACCAGCATTAACTGTCAAAGAAATACACAATTTTCTTGGATTGACAGGATGGTATAGGGTGTTCATAAAAAACTATGATTTGATTGCAGCACCTCTAACGGATCTACTGAAGAACCAAACATCCATTGCATGGTCAACTGCCGAACAATCTAGCTTTGATAGATTAAAGAAAAGTTTGGTATCAGTACCTATCCTGAAACTTTCGGACCTCAGTAAGGAGTTTGAAGTAGTAACTGATGCTAGCACGCTTGCCTTAGGATATGTGCTCATGCAAGAAGGTCATCCTGTAGCATACTCTTCAAGGAAACTGAAGAGCCATGAGAAGAATTATGCTACCCATGATCTAGAACTATTAGCTGTCATGCATGCTCTAAAGCTTTGGAGACACTACCTCTTGGGTAAGAAATTTACTCTAGTGTGACAGATCATAAAAGTCTCAAGTGGATCTTTACCTAGAAGGAGCTTAACATGAGGTAACGTCGGTGAATTGAAGTGTTGGAGGAGTATGATTTTGAAATCAAATACCGACGTGGAAAGGAGAATGTAGTTGCCGATGCACTCAGTTTTTAAGGCATTCCTTAATTCTCTAATCTTACAAAATCCATCAACAGCTAGATCTCTAGCCACAAAGGTATCTATGCCAAACAACCCAATACTTGAGCTAGCTAGCGAAGAAGCATGCCATGATCCAACCTATCAAAAGATGCTAAGGGAGATCCCTATCAAGGATTAGGACCAAAAACTACAAGCTAAGTATCATGAATTCTCTGTCAATAGTGAACTTGTATATTATAGCACGAGATTATGCATACCGGCAAGCCAGTCACTTAAGCAGAAGATACTTTGGGAAGCTCATGATTCCCCTTTCTCAAGAAATCCTGGCTATGCCAACACTCTCAATGTAGTTAGGAAGAGCTACTATTGGGAGAGGCTTAAAGGTGACGTTCTCAAATATGTCACTGAGTGTCTGTCTTGTCAACGTCTTAAGGCCGAACATGTCAAAATGCCACGAAACTTGCAACCACTTGACATTCCCCAAATGAAATGGAAATTCATCAGTATGGACTTTATTGTTGGCATACTCCAAGTTCACGGAGGATGCAACTCCATCATGGTTGTGGTTTATCTGCTTACTAAGGTTACACACCTTATTCCTATTAAGACAAACTATAAAGCCTTAGACATTGCAAGGTTGTTTATGAAGGAGATATTCAAGCTACATGGGTTGCCCAGAAGAATCTGTAATATTCCGCGTTAAGGAAATAAATGGGATTTATGGGAAATTCTTTTATTCCCCCCTTATCCCTCCAACCGACTGACGAGCTGGAGGGGGAGGGAAATAGAAGGAGGTATAAGCTCCTTGGTGGAGCCTTAGGAGGGAGGGCGACCATGCGTGATGACACGCCGTGAGAAAAGATCCCCCTCCCTTCCACTATTTAAATGGGGGGGGGGGCGCTGTACAGTGAGAGAGGCTGGTCGTGAGAGAAGAGGCCGAGCGAGACAAGGAGAGTGCCGCCATAACTCCAAGCCGAGGGAGGAAGACGAGAGGCCGCTGCCATCTGTTGCCGTTCAACCGCCATCTGTTGCCGTCAGCCACCATTTCGCCACGCAACCCCTTTCACCCCCCACCACGTGCCTTTGTGAGGCTTCCAGAAGGCTTGGAAGCTTCCAAGGGGGCTCTCTAAGCCCCCTTTCCCCCCCGAGTTTTAATCCCTCTAAGCCCCTTTCCCCCCCTGGGTTTTAATCCCTCTAAGCCCCTTTCCCTCCCTCCGGGTTTTAAATCCCCCCTAAGCCCTGGTCCCCCCCCCCAATTATCCTTAGAAGGCCTTAAGAGGTCTTTAAGGCTTTCTGATCCCCATAAGGCCCTTGTTTTCCCCCCGGGTTTCAAAAATTCCCTTAGCCCTTCCCATGGGTTGGAACCACACACCCCCTAGGTTTTTTTGTCCCTTAAGCCCCTCCCTTGGCTTTAGGAACCTAACCCCCGTGTTTTATTCCCCTAAACCTTTTTTTTTCACCCCCTCATAACCCTTTTTAACCCTTCTTCAACCCCCTCATAACTCTCATTTTCCCACAACTCCCTAAGATTTCTTCCTAATCCCCCGTATCCCCATTATTATTTTCCCCCCCAAACCTAACTATCATCATGGCCTCGGATGGTACCCCGTAAGGGAAAAATAGCCGTGAGATAAAAGATAGGGAGGGAAAGAGAAGGGAGTGAAAAGAAGGAGTGAAGGAGGAAGAGTGGAAAAAAAAAAGACAAAAGAAAGGGAAAGAAGGAGAAGACGGAGGAATTCCAGAAGAAAGAGGAAAAGGCTATCTCACATTCGATCTACGATGCCGCTGAAGAAAGTCCAAGGTGTAGCTGCGGGAGGGTCATCCCCCGATGTCCATGTGGATATCTCACCTCAAAGCCAGGTTTTTTCTTCTTGGCTTTAATTCGATTTTAAGTTGATCATGCAAAGGAAAAATGTTAAGGATAGGATATATTTGTTCAAGTTATTTGTAACGAAGGAGTTTAGCTTAGGAATGACAATGTATAGAACTTAGCTTTCTTCAAATTGCATCAAGCATTATAAATTACGGGCAAGATTATCCATTTACTATAGTAATATATTTTAGTTAAATCCTAAGGTGTAGAAATTATATCTTGCACCATTAGTCTTATTCCTTTCGCAACGATTCATGGTAAATGGCTAAATTCAAGAAAGGTTTCTTTCGATGATTAAATTACGAGGGAGTTATCTTTGCTAGTTGCACATCTTAGCAAGGAAATTGTTGTTATTTGGCGTGAGTTCATCTTTAAAGAAAATAGAAGTTAAATGTTAGGAATTAACAAGTATAAAAATTAGATATACGAACTCATTTGGAAAGAAAATGTAATGGGGAATTGCTAGATGACACTCTATTAATACTTTTTCCTTGCTATTTGAGGACTTGGGAACTAATAAAGTGTGTATACACCAATTTCACAGCTAGGCCTTTTTGTCGCTCTTTGTATCACCTTGGCATTAGGCTATATGCCAAAGTAAACTGTATTGATTGGGAGAGTAAATTGTCACAACGATAGTAAAACCGTAACAAGACGATTAATATTACCTTCCAAAAGATAACTGAACCAATCTAAACATAGAAACATTCATACCCTAAACACTTGGCTACTTTCCTTACCGTAGGGACAATAAATTCATAAAAATAAGAAACTAGGGTTTGTTCCTAAGGTTCTTAAATGAAGAAACCCTAGGCATGACATACGTCAGCTTAAAGAATCTAAACATATTATTCCATCGCAGGACTTGCGCAACATGTATGAAATCATTTAGTCTTGTGATTGATTCACAAGGAGAAAAGGGAAAAACCCTCATCAAGGACGGCAGATCCTTACGCAAGTTATCTTGCAAAAAGACGTATTTTTGGATATCCTTCTAAATAAGAAAAGTTGTAAACCAAAAACTAGCATATCTAAGGTACCTTAGGGTTAACCAAGTTGGGTATGCCCTACACCGGAATGTAAGAGATCTTGCCAAGTTACAAGACACCTTGGGAACGAGTGCTGATACACTCAAAAAGGAAAGAACACTTCCTTAGCAGTTTGCCATACAACTGGGTTGATTAATGGAAATGTTTGTGCTTGCTAGAGATTTTAGGACTCTGTTTGAATTATGAATTACAAATTAAATAAGAACCTATACTTCAAGTTAAAGGCCTGAAGGGAGAGGCAGCTTCAGTTACCTCCGACTGCCTGCCTGACCCTAACCAAGGGGGTTGTTGACCGTGCCGGGAACGTGGACCGAACCCGCCACGAGAGGCCTCTCCGTTGAGTTCTACTTGGAGCAGGAGGATGCTTGGGTGCCAGGGGGGGCTCTGGCCATAAATACCTTGCCTTCCGGGTCCTGCACAAGAGGCTAACGTGACTCGGGATTGGATCTCGAGGCCCGCATACTAGTTGACGGGCGGAAGCTTGGAATAGTGATCCCTGGAGATTACTAGTTAGCCTTTCGGGCAGATTATGGAAAAGCCTACGGGCGGAACTCCTTGTATTTCAAAGATAAAATGATGAAATGTTAAAAGAACTTGCTTGATGTTGTTTTTCTATGTCACGTGATAAGATTACGTGAAGGAACCAGTGCTTAACAAGGTTAATTAAAGAAGGTGATTATTATATGTCAAATTAATGTGTTAGATAATTACATAACTAAAACAAACCGAGGAAAGTGCGGAGGATGGGCCATGTCCTACGATTGGGTGGTCCCGGTTAACCGGGAACTTTTCTCAAAAATCTTGAAGAACAGCGGAATGATCATCATCATAAAAAAGAATAACAAGAACGATGACCTAGAGTTACGTCTTACCCGATTTACGCTGTTTTAGGGGAACGGAATGGGACTATGCCTTATGGGAGAGAGGTTAAGCTTTGCATCCCTCTCGTTTCCCATTCTTCTTGAACCAAGTGTAGCGTGAATCCGCTTCGGACCTGACGATTCTGCATAAAGTAGTTCGCTCGGGTCTGACGCTAGTTGCTGTTAGCTAATGACCCATTAGGAATACCCTAATTCCGGTCGATCCTAAGTGGGAATGGCCAGGATACTTCCGCTACATGGCAAACGCGGGAAGAACTAGATCACAAAACCCGTAATATTCCATGGGAGTGCCGGGCGGAGCTTTCTAGACATCCTTTCCGATGGACTGCTAAGACGTGTCCTGGATGATACTAGGGGACACGTTACAGTTGGTTTCAGAGCCACCAACAACGTAATTATTTTTATGACATCTCAATAAAATGAAATAAAGAATTTGTTGCTGTCCAAACATTTCCTCATCTTCAATGCTGTCTTGCAGAACTATGAAGCGTGGAACAAGTTTTTGGTGTTTCGAGTCATGTTTATGACTGCAATGCATTCTCCGCTTTATAGACAAAGAATTGGGATGATGAACATCCTGGAGTAGGTTTATAATCCATCACCTTTATACAAAGAACGAAGATGGACAGGGTCTTCAAGAATCTACTACATAGCCGCCCACCAGTTTGCTTATCTATAGACCAACCTAAAGAGGATCAAGTGGTTGGAAGACTTGAAAGTCGTGAAGCTGTTCATTTTTGTGGAAGCTCACATAAATTCGACTTTACATATTCAAGGTCGGAGGGTTGAAATGAACTCATATGTATATGAGGAAGTAACCCATGTAATCCCAGCCGACAGGATAAAAGTGTTGGGCCGCCATGAGAAGTATGGATTCCAACGAAAAGGGTATCCTGAACATCCAATGAATTATCGATTCCTAAAGCTCCATGACCCAAAACCCTACTATTACACAGTTCCTGTAGACAAATGCAATACAACGTTGTTCTCCCCAAACTGAATGTAATGATTGCATTATCATCACACGAGACGTTGTATAAGGCTACGCCCATGTAAATATAAATAAAGACTTCTTTTATCAATATTTGGCTGCGCATCAGAGTTGTTAAAAAGTTAAGGAGCTTCATGATTTACGAGATAGCTAAACTAAAGATAAGCTAACGTCAATTATCATATAATAACGTTAAGAAAACTTTTATCTAGGCACAACCCCAGGTACAAGTTCCAAATTCGCCCCCTACATCAAGTACTGCTATGACCCAGGAGAAGAAGTTCCTCCTCAAGCAGATAAAGCCACCCGAGTTTGACGGGAGAGGAAGATTCGTCCAGTCTGATGTTGAAATTTGGATTGAATCTATGGAGGATTACTTTGGAGCAGCTGGTACTGCACCTACCAATCAGGCCATGCTCGCCAAGTTAAAACTCACCGGCGAAGCCAGACTTTGGTGGAAACAATGGTGCAGGAATCAAGGGACTTCAGAGGGGTCCGTTACCTAAGAGAAGTTAAAGAAAGCCGTGCAAGGGAGATATTTGCCACCTGCATATTGTACGCAGAAAATGAATGAGTTCTACGAGCTAAAACAGCTAGGACTCACTCTGGACGCATACTACTCTAAATTCATCTCACTTTTAAAGTATGTGCCACAGACGGACATGACGCAGCAGGTGTCCAAATTTTGCGCGGGCTTAAATTCACCCGTAAATACCTGTCTCGAATCTATGCGTCCATCAGATCTTCAGGATGCACTCATTCGAGCGGCACCTATAATTCAGGAGGTGCAAGCTAGACCAAGGGGTAATAAAACTTGGTCCTATAATGACCCGAACAGAGGAGCATTTAGACCTCAAGTGAAGAGAGTTCAAGGTCACAATTAGGGACAAAGGAAGAAAGCAAGGACAAATAACGTCAACAACTTTGTTCCTACTCAAAGTAATGGCCGAAACCTCTGATGTTTCCACTGCAACGAACCCAGTCACTTCAAGAGGCAATGTCCCAAGCTCAGCGAGGGACATCGTCAAACGCCTTTCCAAGGTGCAGGCTGCGGTCAAGGAGCCGCCACCCGTGGAAGAGGAAGAACTGCCTGCATTGCCAATAGGCAAAGATGCGGAGAAGAAGATGAGGAAGATCCAACTATGGAAGCAGAATTCGAAAGAGCGACAGTCCATGCCGCTTTACACAAGAAAGGGTCGAATCGCCAGTTCTCGATGATTGGACTAGCAAGGTAAAGGTTTCAAAACCTTGATTGATTGTGGCAGTACACATTCCTTTATCTCACCAGCATGTGCAAAAAGATTAGGAATAGCCACAGTAGAAGCACCTACCCTGCTTGTGGAATTGGCAAACGGTCGTGAGGTAACTTGTACTAGGCAAACTGCTAAGGTGGAATTCTTTCTGGGAGGAAAGAAAACCTCAGTCAAATTCAGAGTCATGAATTTAGGTATCCATGAGTGTCTACTCAGGATGGATTGGCTTAAGCCTAATGACGCCCACATCCATTGTGGAAAGGGTCAAGTTTCCTTTCGAAACTCTGAAAGGGAATTTGTCACAACTCAAGGTGAGGCAGGAGTGCCAAGAATCCAATTAGCCAAAGTATCTCGGATCATAAAAGGAGTCAGAAAAGGATTACCCGTTTACCTGATCAAACTCAACAAGTTAGATAAAAAGCAAGAGTCTCATGAAGGACCTTCTTGGCTAAAGGAATACGCTGACGTATTCCCTAAAAAATTGATTGAACTTCCGTCTCCAAGAGAAGTAGATCATGAAATTAGGCTAGTGCCTCGAGCTGCACCAATTGCAAAGAGACCTTATAGAATGTCCATACCTGAAGCAATTGAGTTGAAGGAATAGCTCAAGCAACTCTTGGATCAGGGTTACATCCGGCCTAGCAACTCACCGTAGGGAGCTCCAGTACTATTCCAGAAAAAGAAAGATGGAACACTTCGACTATGTATTGATTAATCAATCAACATTCAAGAACAAGTATCCTATTCCTAGAATAGATGAGCTTCTTGATCATCTTCAAGGTGCAAAGATCTTCTCCAAGATTGATCTCAGGTCAGGTTACTATCAGATAAGGATCAAGGAAGAAGATATTCCAAAAACGGCCTTCAATACAAGATATGGGCACTTCGAGTTATTGGTTATGTCATTCAGGCTTACCAATGCACCTGCCACCTTCAATAGATTAATGTAGGATATTTTTAGACCATATCTTGATGATTTCGTGCTTGTCTTCTTCGATGACACTTTAGTCTATTCTAAACAGGAAGAAGATCATGAACCTCAACTTCGGATTTTCCTTGAGACAATGAGGTCCCATAAGCTGTATGCAAAAATGAAGAAGTGTGCATTCTTTAATCGTCAGATTGAATATCTGGGATTCATAGTATCATCAGAGGGAATATCAGTAGACCCAACCAAAGTCAGAGATGTGCTTGAATGGCCAATACCAGTATCCGTCAAAGAAATACGTAGCTTTCTTGGATTGATAGGATGGTATAGGGTCTTTATCAAAAACTATGCTTTGATTGCAGCACCCCTTACTGATCTACTAAAGAAGCAGACTTCCATTACATGGTCAACTTCCGAACAAAATAGCTTCGACAAACTGAAGCAAAGTTTGGTATCAGCACCTATTCTAAAACTTCCTGACCTCAATATGGAGTTCGAGGTAGTAACTAATGCTAGCATTCTTGCCTTGGGATGTGTACTTATGCAGGAAGGTCATCCAGTAGCATACTCTTCAAGGAAATTGAAGGGTCATGAAAAGAATTATGCCACGCATGATCTGGAATTACTAGCTGTCATCCATGCTCTAAAGCTTTGGAGATAATACCTATTGGGTAACAAGTTTACTCTAGTAACCGATCATAAGAGTCTCAAATGGATTTTTACCCAGAACGAGCTCAACATGAGGCAACGTCGGTGGATTGAAGTATTGGAGGAATATGATTTTGAAATCAAGTACCCACCAAGGAAAGAGAATGTAGTTGCCAATGCACTCAGTCGCAAGGCATTCCTAAATTCCCTAATCTTGCAGAATCCATCAACGGCCAGATCTCTGGCTACAAAGGTATCTATGCCAAACAACCCTATACTTGAACTAGCTAGAGAGGAAGCATGCCATGATTTGGCCTACCAAACAATGATAAAGGAAATATCTACCAAGGAGCAGAATCAGAAGTTGCATACTAAGTATCAGGAATTTTCCATTGTAATGGACTTGTCTACTACAGAACAAGGCTGTGTATACCAACAAGCCAGTCACTTAAGCAGAAGATATTATGGGAAGCTCATGATTCTCCTTTCACAGGACATCCTGGCTACGCAAAAACTCTTAATGCAGTTAGGAAGAGCTACCATTGGGAGAGGCTTAAAGGTGACGTTCTCAAGTATGTCACTGAATGTTTGTCTTGCCAACGTATCGAGGCCGAACATGTCATGATGCCAGGGAAACTACAATCGCTTGACATTCCCCAAATGAAATGGGAATTCATCAGTATGGATTTTGTTGTGGGCTTACCCCAAGTCCAAGGAGGATACAATTCCATTATGGTTGTGGTTGACATGCTTACCAAGGTTGCACACCTGATTCCAGTAAAGACAAACTATAAAGCCTCCGACATTGCAAGATTGTTTATCAAGGAGATATTCAAGCTACATGGGTTACCTAGAAGAATCATTAGCGATCGAGATTCTCTCTTCACATCACACTTCTGGAGAGCTATCTTTGAAGCTATTGGGACTCAACTCTGTTTTAGCACCGCCTACCATCCCCAAACAGATGGCTAAACAGAGCGAGCAAATCAAGTCATCAAGGATATGCTTAGGGCATACTACTGTTGAGAACCTAAGAGGTGGATTCAATACTTGCCTTTGGTTGAATTTGCCTACAATGCTTCTTACCAGCAGAGCATTCAAATGATCCCTTTCCAGGCATTGTATGGTCAGGATTGTTGAAGTCCCCTAAACTTTTCTGATCCAACCCTAAGAGTTGAAGCTTCAAGACAAATGTTGGAGGACATGGATGATCAAATAAGGTCAATCAAACAAGACATACAAGCGGCCAAGGATAGACAAAAGGCATATGCAGATTTGAAACGTCAAGAAAGAGTCTTTGAAGAAGGAGACATGGTCTTCATTCGGGTACGCCCTAAAAAGAGTTCTCTATCCCTAGGAGAATGCAAGAAGCTAAGTCCAAGGTATTGTGGGCCGTATAAAATCCTCAAATGCCTAGGACCCAATGCTTATAGATTGCAAATCCCTGAGAACCTAAAGGTTCACAATGTATTCCATATCAGCCTATTGAAAAAATATGTACCCAATCCTAATCATGTACTTGATGACCAACAAATTGTAATGCCTAGTCAAGGAGACCTTGAACTAAGGCCAGAAAGGATCTTAGATGTTAGGGAAAGACAGTTAAGATCTAGAACCTTAAGAGAATGCCTCGTCCAGTGGAAAGATTATTCCGAAGAGGATGCCACCTGGGTAGATGAAGGCACTCTCAACCATCAATATCCCTAGTTTATCTCGAGATGAGGACATCTCGATTCCTCCAAGGGGGAGAGAATGTAATATTCCGCGTTAAGGAAATAAATGGGATTTATGGGAAATTTTTTTATTCCCCCCTTATCCCTCCAGCCGATTGACGAACTGGAGGGGGAGGGGAATAGAAGGAGCTATAAGCTCCTTGGTGGAGCCTTAGGAGGGAGGGCGACCATGCATGATGACACGCCG
The DNA here is from genome assembly GCF_053477565.2 of Lygodium microphyllum. NCBI lineage: Eukaryota > Viridiplantae > Streptophyta > Polypodiopsida > Schizaeales > Lygodiaceae > Lygodium > Lygodium microphyllum. The sequence continues at coordinate 102,701,799 of NC_141161.1, forward strand.
TGAGAAAAGATCCCCCTCCCTTCCACTAAACGAGGGGAGGGGGGCCGCTGTACAGTGGGAGAGGCTGGTCGTGAGAGAAGAGGCTGAGCAAGACAAGGAGAGTGCCGCCATAACTCCGAGCCGAGGGAGGAAGACGAGAGGCTGCTGCCATCCGCTGCCGTTCAACCGCCATCTGTTGCCGTGAGCCACCATTTCGCTATGCAACCCCTCTCACCCCCCCCCCCACGTGCCTTTGTGAGGCTTCCAGAAGGCTTGGAAGCTTCCAAGGGGGCTCTCTAAGCCCCCTTTCCCCCCCGGGTTTTAATCCCTCTAAGCCCCTTTCCCCCCCTGGGTTTTAATCCCTCTAAGCCCCTTTCCCTCCCTCCGGGTTTTAAATCCCCCCTAAGCCCTGGTCCCCCCCCCCAATTATCCTTAGAAGGCCTTAAGAGGTCTTTAAGGCTTTCTGATCCCCATAAGGCCCTTGTTTTCCCCCCGGGTTTCAAAAATTCCCTTAGACCTTCCCATGGGTTGGAACCACACACCCCCTAGGTTTTTTTGTCCCTTAAGCCCCTCCCTTGGCTTTAGGAACCTAACCCCCGTGTTTTATTCCCCTAAACCTTTTTTTTTCACCCCCTCATAACCCTTTTTAACCCTTCTTCAACCCCCTCATAACTCTCATTTTCCCACAACTCCCTAAGATTTCTTCCTAATCCCCCGTATCCCCATTATTATTTTCCCCCCCAAACCTAACTATCATCATGGCCTCGGATGGTACCCCGTAAGGGAAAAATAGCCGTGAGATAAAAGATAGGGAGGGAAAGAGAAGGGAGTGAAAAGAAGGAGTGAAGGAGGAAGAGTGGAAAAAAAAAAGACAAAAGAAAGGGAAACAAGGAGAAGACGGAGGAATTCCAGAAGAAAGAGGAAAACACTATCTCACATTCGATCTATGATGCCGCCGAAGAAAGTCCAAGGTGTAGGTGCGGGAGGGTCATCCCCCGGTATCCATGTGGATATCTCACCTCAAAGCCAGGTTTTTTCTTCTTGGCTTTAATTCGGTTTTAAGTCGATCATGCAAAGGAAAAATGTTAAGGATAGGATATATTTGTTCGAGTTATTTGTAACGAAGGAGTTTAGCTTAGGAATGACAATGTATAGAACTTAGCTTTCTTCAAATTGCATCAAGCATTTTAAATTACGAGCAAGATTATCCATTTACTATAGTAATATATTTTAGTTAAATCCTAAGGTGTAGAAATTATATGTTACACCATTAGTCTTATTCCTTTCGCAACGATTCATGATAAATGGCTAAATTCAAGAAAGGTTTCTTTCGATGATTAAATTACGAGGGAGTTATCTTTGCTAGTTGCACATCTTAGCAAGGCAATTGTTGTTATTTGGCGTGAGTTCATCTTTAAAGAAAACGGAAGTTAAATGTAAGGAATTAACAAGTATAAAAATTAGATATACGAACTCATTTGGAAAGAAAATGTAATGGGGAATTGCTAGATGACACTCTATTAATACTTTTTCCTTGCTATTTGAGGACTTGGGAACTAATAAAGTGTGTATACACCAATTTCACAGCTAGGCCTTTTTGTCCGAAGGAGTATTGTCGCTCTTTGTATCACCTTGGCATTAGGCTATATGCCAAATTAAACTATATTGATTGGGAGAGTAAATTGTCACAATGATAGTAAAACCGTAACAAGACGATTAATATTACCTTCCAAAAGATAACTGAACCAATCTAAACATAGAAACATTCATACCCTAAACACTTGACTACTTTCCTTACCGTAGGGACAATAAATTCATAAAAATAAGAAACTAGGGTTTGTTCCTAAGGTTCTTAAATGAAGAAACCCTAGGCCTGACATACGTCAGCTTAAAGAATCTAAACAGATTATTCCATCGCAGGACTTGCGCAACATGTATGAAATCATTTAGTCTTGTGATTGATTCACAAGGAGAAAAGGGAAAAATCCTCATCAAGGACGGCAGATCCTTACGCAAGTTATCTTGCAAAAAGACGTATTTTTGGATATCCTTCTAAATAAGGAAAGTTGTAAACCAAAAACTAGCATATCTAAGGTACCTTAGGGTTAACCAAGTTGGGTATGCCCTACACCGGAATGTAAGAGATCTTGTCAAGTTACAAGACACCTTGGGAACGAGTGCTGATACACTCAAAAAGGAAAGAACACTTCCTTAGCAGTTTGCCATACAACTGGGTTGATTAATGGAAATGTTTGTGCTTGCTAGAGATTTTAGGGCTCTGTTTGAATTATGAATTACAAATTAAATAAGAACCTATACTTCAAGTTAAAGGCCTGAAGGGAGAGGCAGCTTCAGTTACCCCCGACTGCCTGCCTGACCCTAACCAAGGGGGTTGTTGACCGCGCCAGGAACGTGGACCGAACCCGCCACGAGAGGTCTCTCTGTTGAGTTCTACTTGGAGCAGGAGGATGCTTGGGTGCCAGGGGGGGCTCTGGCCGTAAATACCTCGCCTTCCGGGTCCTGCACAAGAGGCTAACGTGACTCAGGATTGGATCTCAAGGCCCGCATACTAGTTGACGGGCGGAAGCTTGGAATAGTGATCCCTGGAGATTACTAGTTAGCCTTCGGGCAGATTATGGAAAAGCCTACGGGCGGAACTCCTTGTATTTCAAAGATAAAATGATAAAATGTTAAAAGAACTTGCTTGATGTTGTTTTTCTATGTCACGTGATAAGATTACGTGAAGGAACCAGTGCTTAACAAGGTTAATTAAAGAAGCTGATTATTATATGTCAAATTAATGTGTTAGATAATTACATAACTAAAACAAACCGAGGAAAGTGCGGAGGATGGGCCATGTCCTACGGTTGGGTGGTCCCGGTTAACCGGGAACTTTTCTCAAAAATCTCGAAGAACAGCGGAATGATCATCATCATCAAAAAGAATAACGAGAACGATGACCTAGAGTTACGTCTTACCCGATTTACGCTGTTTTAGGGGAACGGAATGGGACTATGCCTTATGGCAGAGAGGTTGAGCTTTGCATCCCTCTTGTTTTTCATTCTCCTTGAACCAAGTGCAGTGTGAATCCGCTTCGGACCTGGCGTTTCTGCGTAAAGTAGTTCGCTCGGGTCTGATGCTAATTGCTGTTAGCTAATGACCCATTAGGAAAACCCTAATTTCGGTCGATCCTAAGTGGTAACGGCCAGGATACTTCCGCTACGTGGCAGACACGGGAAGAACTAGATCGCAAAACCCGTAACATTCCATGGGAGTGCCGGACGAAGCTTTCTAGACATCCTTTCCGATTGACTGCTAAGACGTGTCCTGGATGATACTAGGGGACACGCTACAGAATCACTAGTGATCGTGATTCTCTATTCATATCACACTTCTGGAGAGCTATCTTTGAAACTATTGGGCCTCAACTCTGTTTTAGTAAAGCCTACCATCCCCAAACTGATGGCGTTAAACAGAGCGAGTCAATCAAGTCATCGAGGATATACTAAGGGCACACTGCTGTCGTGAACCAAAAAGCTGGATTCAATACTTGCCACTGGTTGAGTTTGCCTACAATGCTTCTTACCAACAAAGCATTGAGATGACCCCATTTCAAGCATTCTATGGGCATGGCTATCGAAGTCCCCTAAACTTCTCAGATCCAACCTTGAGGGTTGAAGCTTAAAGGCAGATGCTGGAAGAGATGGATGATCAAATTAAGTCAATTAGACATGACATCCAAGCCGCCAAGGATAGACAAAAAGCATACGCGGATTTGAAACGTCAAGATAGAACCTTCGAGAAAGGAGACATGGTCTTCATTCAGGTACGCCTAAAAAAGAGTTCCCTATCCTTAGGTTATTGCAAGAAGCGAAGTCCAAGGTATTGTGGACCATACAAGATCCTCAAGTGCCTAGGAACCAATGCTTATAGACTGCAACTCCCTGAGAACCTAAAGGTTCATAATGTATTCCATATCAGCCTACTAAAGAAGTATGTACCTAATCCTAGCCATGTACTTGATGACCAACAAGTTGTAATGCCTAGCCAAGGAGTCCTTGAGATATGGCTTGACAGGATCTTAGATGTTCGGGAGAAACAACTAAGATCCAGAACCTTGAGAGAATGCCTCGTCCAGTGGAAAGATTATACCGAGGAGGATGCCACTTGGATGCATGAAAGCACTCTCAACCAACAATAACCCCCAGTTCCTCTCGAGATGAGGACATCTCGATTCCTCCAAGGGGGAGAGTATGTAATATTTCCACTTAAAAATATACCAGTGTGTAACGGCTCATTAATGAAGCTACTTGATGCATGTCCAACTAAATGTGGTAGGTAATTAGAAAACTAAAGCAACCTTGACGAAAGTGCAGTGGATGTGGCCATGGGTCTGTCCTACGGATGGGTGGTCCCGGTGAGCCGGGAACTTTTCACAATCGTAGTGGATAGCAAGGAGCTCTTCTCAAAGGAAATGAAATGCAAGGGTGCTGACCTAGAGCTTAGGTTACAAAAATTCCGATTTATGCGGTTTTAGGGGAACGGAATTGGACTATGCCTTATGGGCAGAGAGGTCGAGCCTGGCATCCCTCTCATTTTCCATTCTCCTTGAACCAAGTGCAGCGTGAATCCGCTTCGGCCCTGGCATTTCTGTGTAAAGTAGTTCGCTTGGGGTTCGAAGCTAGTTGCCGTTTAGGAAAATGACCATAAGGGGAAACCCTAATTCAGGTCGGTCCTAAGTGGGAACGGCCGGAATACTTCTTCTACGTGGCAGATGTGGGAAGTCCTAGATCGCAAAAATCCATAACATTCCATGGGAGTGCCGAGTGGAGCTTTCTAGTCGCTCTTTCCGATGGACTACTAAGACGCATCCTGAAAAGGAACAGTTGGACACATTACCGTTGGTATCAGAGCGAACCAACAAAGGATTTGTCTTTATAAGAAATCTTAATAAGAGGAAGTAAAGAAAATATTGTTGTTAAGAATATTTCCTTACTTTCGATGCTGCCTCACAGAATTATGAAGCATGGAACACGTTTTTAGTGTTCCAAGTCATGTTTATGACCGTGATGCATTCCTCAGATTATCGACGAAGGATCGATATGATAAACATCCTAGAACATATTTATAATCCATCACCTTTGTACGTGGAACGAAGGTGGATGGGTGACTCAGGAATCTACTACATAGCTGCCCACTAGTTTGCGTACCTTCAAACCAACCTTAAAAGGATCAAGTGGTTGGAGGACTTGAAGATCATGAAGCTATTCATTTTTTTTAAAGCTCACATAAACAAAACTTTACATGTCGAAGGTCGGAGGGTCGAGCTGAATTCATATGTATACGAGGAAGTGATCTGCATAATGCCCGTCAAGAGGATCAAGGTATTGGGACACTACGAGAAGAATGGGTACCAAAGGAAAGGATACCCTAATCTTCTTATGACTTATCGATTCCTGAAGATCCATGACCTGAAACCATACTATTATCTAGTTTCCGTGGCTAAATGTAACACAACATTATTCTCCCCGAACTAATGTATCAGTTTCTCTATCATCCTAGGAAATATTGTACTCTGAAAGGGCTAGGCCCATATAAATGAAATAAGACTTCTTTTTATCAATGTTTGTCTTGTCTATGAGAATTGATAAAAAGTTAAGTGGCTAGGTTCTTGGCTAAAAGCTGAATTGGGTATGAAATATAATCATAATGATTAGCGAGTTGTAATGTTAAAAATCCTCTATCCAGGTACAATCCCAGGTACAGGTTCCCAGTCCGTTCCCTACATCAAGTACGGCCGTGATTCAGGAGAAGAAGTTTCTTCTCAAGCAGATCAAGCCGCCAAAATTTGACGGAAAAGGTAGGACTATCCAAGCAGATGCTGAGATTTGGATAGAGTCCATGGAAGGTTACTTTGAAGCAGCCGGTACTACACCCGCCAACGAGGCAATGCTCGCCAAGCTGAAGCTCACCGACGAAGCTAGGATTTGGTGGAAGCAATGGTGCAGACATCAAAGGATCTCGAAAGGATCCATTACCTAGGAAAAGCTGAAGAAAGATGTGTAAGGAAGATACTTACCACCTGCGTATCGCACGCAGAAAATGAATGAGTTCTACGAGCTCAAACAGTTCGGTCTCACTCTTGACGCATACTACTCAAAATTCATCTCACTTCTGAAGTATGCGCCACAGATGGATATGACATAACAGGCATCAAAATTTTGTGTCGATTTAAACCCACTAGTGAATACCCGCCTTGAATCTATCCACCCAACATATCTACAGGACACACTCATTGGAGCTGCGCTCATAATTCAGGAGGTGCAGGCTAGGCCAAGAAGTAACTAGACTTGGTCTTGTAATGATCAGAATAGAGGAGTATATAGGCCCCAAGCGAAGAGAGTTCAAGGTCAAAACTGGGACAAAGAAAGAAGGCAAGGACTAATAATGTCAATAACTTTATCCGTACCCAAAGTAATCGCCAAAATCTCCGTTGTTTCCATTGCAACGAGCCCGGTCATTTCAAAAGGCAATGTCCCAAGCTTGGCGGAGGACAACGCCAAGCTCCTTTCCAAGGAACTGCCCGTGGCCAAGGAGCCGCCACCTGAGGCAGAGGTAGAACCACATGTGTTGCCAACAGGGAAATGTGTGAAGACGAAGACCTAACCATGGAAGTAGAGTTTGAAAGAGCGACAATCCATGCCACTCTTCACAAGAAAGGTCCGAATCGCCAGTTTTTAGTGATTCAGACACCATCGGACTATCAAGGTAAAGGTTTCAAAACCATGATTGATTGTGGCAGTACACTTTCCTTTATCTTACCAGCCTATGCAAGAAGATTAGGAATAGCCACAATAGAAGCACCTACCTTGCTTGTGGAATCAGCGAATGGTCAGGAGGTCACTTGCACTACAACAAAAAGGCCTCATAGACGCACATTTAGACGCGATTTTTGAATATAGAGAAATTCTTATGGGTGCATCTATCCGCCCGTCTATTTGCCCTCTACCATTTCGTGTCTATAATTGCATGTATCAACGAATTTACATGCACAAATAGACGCGCAATAGACACACATATAGACACGCTGGTAGACGCGTTTTTAGAAGCACTGGTAGACGTGAACGGAAATAAAAAAATATCATTTTTTTAAGGATATTTAATTTCTTTTTAAAATTTGAATTATCTAGTGCGTGTATAAGCGCGTGTAGTCTGCACTATAGACACGCGTATAAACGTGAATTATCTGCAATTTAGACGCGCGGATAGATGTGCAAAACAGAACTGGAAAAAAAAAACCAAAGAGCATGTTGTTCTCTGGTTTTTTTTTTTTCCCCTCCCATACATCAGATTGTGCATTTGGGATAAAGACAATGTATCTTACGTGCACGAGAATTGAAAATAAAAGTCCATGTATTCATTATATATCAAAAGCATTTACAAGGAAAGTTTAAGTGCTTGCGACCTAAAGCGTGGCCGCAAGCAGTAGGCTCAAAGATGGATCATACATATACAAGAAAAGAAGGCCTCATGAGGAGGTATGGTGCTTCTCTACGAATCTGAAGAGGAAACATCTTTGCTAGTACCACCATGGCTATTAGCATCGCTATCCCCCTCCTCGCTATGCTCCACATCCGGGTTCGCCTACACACACAAAAGATCAGGGTTGCTTACATAGACAAGGTGGAGAAAAACTTATAATTAGCTATACTTTTAATAGGAAAGTAAGAAAAATATACCTCCTCTGTCTGTCGAATCCTCATGGCCCACTTGTATTGGTCCTTAGTGATGAGACCCTCCTCATAGAAGTGAAGCCATGTGGCTGCGCGGTTATGGCCTTGATGGTAACCTACCTCTCTAGGATTGGTGTCCTACCAACGATGGTAGTCTGCAAAACATTTAGATATATACAAAAATTATGAGTCACAATATATTAGAATAAAATATATAAAGAATTGAAAAAAATATAAATTAAAAAAAACTAGAAATCAGAATATACTTACAAACTCTGCCTCCCACGACTCTCTGCCACCCGATCCATAATGCGACGATCCCATTGTTTCCATTTGGATCCGTCGCGCCTCTGCGTGCTGGCGACTCCACTTTCTCTGCTGCTTTCTTCTTGGCTTTCTTCCACTCTATGCGGTGGCACATAGGTGGTTGGCTATAGGCTCCACGCCCCTCCTCTTGCCTCTGCACTGAGTCCCTGGCCCGTGTCATGAGGTGGGATCTTTTGTTGTGAAGCATATCCCTCACTTTTGTGCATCCCCAATCATCCAAGAATTGCTGACCCTCAGGATTTGGGTACCTCCTATGGACTGCCCTCAACACCTCCTGCCACAAGCCGCTTTTCTGATTTTTGAAGGCAATGAAACAATCTTTATACATCGCATGTATGACGCTCCTCATGTACGCCATTACATCCCCTCCCTCATCATCATGAAAGATGCCACCAGCATCTATAACTCTATAGTATTGGTGTACAACCTCCTCTATGTGATCTACTAGTAAGGGTGATCGCTCACTACCTCCCAGGCAACCCCCACACAAGCCTTGTCCTCCCCCTCGACTCTCCCTCCTCCCTCTCTGTCGACTACCCTCTACCTCGCTGGACGCACAAGCTTCTGCAGATGCACGTGCTTCTGCAGATGCACGTGCTTCTGTAGATGCATGTGCTTCAACCGATGCACGTGGAGCACGTGGAGTACTTGCATGTGGAGTACCTGCATGTGGAGTCTGGGAAGTAGTGCCAGACAAAGACGCTAGAGGCATCCCAGACATGACACTAAACACCTCGTTCGCTGTGGGAGAGCGGCCAAGGTGTCTGGTCATCTCTCCCATGAAGTCTTCCCTACTAGGAGCACAGACGCGCTGTCAGACGCACATTCCAGGTCAATGCGCGTGTATAATCGCGTGTAGACTGTAGGTCAACCTTCTGTCCAATGCGTGTATCATCGTGTGTACATTGCAGAGCACACGCGCCAACACACGCGCTCTAAGATGCGCCCTCAGACGCTATGAGAGGAAACATTTTTCGCGTCTATATCTGCGTCTACACTGAAATGTAGACACGCTATCAGATGCACTCGGTCGGCTAATTTTAGCCCGACGACCGCCATTGATGATTTACAAAATGCAATACATAATGGAATCACAAATCCTAAATACATAGATAGAGCAGAGAGAGGAAGAGAGAAACACATACACAGAGAGAGAGAGAGAGAGAGAGAGAGAGACTCACCTTGGGCGTTTGGTGTGGCGGGTGGTGGCACTTCTTCCTTCTCCTTCTTCCTCTCCTTGGTAAGTTACCCTCCCTTGATGCTTGCTTGCTGCTTCTTCTTGTTCTCCTCTCTCTTGTTCTCTCTTTCTTCATCTCCTTGGCTTTCCTTTTTCCCTTATTATGTGTTTGAAATGAAAGAAGAGGTGAGTCATGAGGAGGTGAGGCATGAAGAGACTGCATGTCGGCTAAACTCAAGCTTTAGAACCGCAAAAAATGCAGGAAAGGAAAGGCACAGTTTGAAAAGAAATGATTTAAGTATGGTTTGAATTTTGACGTATGCGTCTATTTTTGCATGTATATGCACGTCTATTGTTCAGGTAGACGCGAGTATAGATGCGAACATAGACGCCAATATAGACGCGTAGGTAAACGCAGATATAGACACACATTTAGGCTTTATCATAATTTTTTGTTTTTAAGATAAGTTTTGATAGTGAATTCTTATCATAAGTTTTAATGTATTTATGATGATTTTTGTGTATTTAAAATTGAGATCTTATGTAAACATATGAATGACAAATATTTTGATGTTGTCATGAATTAGGTTTAATCATGTCGACGTCGTCATCACCTAGTGCGGTGCAAGCTGATGAGTCAATGAGCACATCCTCAAGTGACGATGAAACATTGCGTCTTCATAATCGAGATACATGGCTATGACGAAAAATTAAATGCATGTGTGATCATTGTCAAGGGTGTATTTTTCGAGCACGTCGAATTGCAATGTCACACCTTAGCTTGTATGGAGAATGGGACCGAGAAAAATCACCGATATTCATTGTTTTTTTTACCACTAAGATTGCTAGTCTATGTTACGGGAATTATATATCAACGTATATGAAACTCCCTTTTGTGGTTGAGCAGGATGCGGTGCCACATCCTCAGATGCTCCCTCCCGGGCGTCGAGAGGCTGCAAAATGTCAACGCGAGGAGGTAGAGTCTTCAAGAAGAGTAGAGACTGACGACCATGATAGTAGCCCTCATGAAATGCCCCATCAAGTCATAGAGGATGAGATTTTGGACAACATGGTACACCATCTATTTTCGCAACCGGTTCAGGGAGAAGGTCACTCTACGAAGCCAGATGATCCACTACATATAGCGTCATCTACTCCGTTGTATGAAGGTTGTACGTACTCCGTTCTTCGTGCGTCCCTCGAGATACTTAACTTGCAAACAATTTATGGATGGAGTAATGTCAGTTTGGATGCGTTATTGAAGTAGGTATCAATTTAGTTTGGCTTATGAATCATAATATTAATTGTTCTATTTTGAAATCAGACAGAAATATATGTTGGTGGTTTTTTAACTCACTTTTAAAAATATATGTAGGTTATTATCACAAATGCTTCCAAAAGGAAACAAATTGCCAACTAAGAGAGAGCAAGCAAGACATTACTTGACATCTCTGGGAGGCCTCGATTATGTCAAGATCCATGCATGTATCAATGATTGTGTCTTATTTTGTGGGATTCATCAGTTTGCACAAGAGTGTCCTGTTTATGGCGAATCAAGATATGAAGTGGAGATGAAGTCAATGGATGTGCCTCGTAAGGTTTTGCGATATTTTTCGATTGTTCCACATATAAAACTTATGTTCAAGTGTAAGTCTATTGGAAAGCTCATGTCATGGCATGCTAGTCATTGTTCAAGTGATGAAAAATGGAGGATCCCTGCAGACACACCGGCATGGCAACATATAGATAATTTGTGGCCCGTTTTCAAATAAGAGCCAAGAAATTTGAGATTTGTTTTAGGTATGGATGGAATCAATCCATTTGGCATCAAAAGCACATCATACAGTGTATGGCTAGTGGTATTGGTAAACTATAATATTCCTCCATCCATGGCAATTAAAAAGGGACATGTAATGTTGTCCCTTCTGATTCCTGGAAAGCACAAGGTAAAAAACATGGACATTTACTTAGAGCCTTTGATTGAAGAGTTAGAAATGTTATGGGAAGGTATTGAGGTGCAAGATACAAGTGCATCTGCATCCTCTAGAGATTTCACATTGAAGGCCATGTTGTTATGGACCATGCATGACTTTCTAGGATACGGAGAGTGTTCAGGTACATGTATATAACTCTATATTTGAAATTCAAGACTTGAATCAATTGCATTTTATTAATTCACTTGTTTTTTACGTTTAACCACATCAGGATATCATGCATGTCCTATTTGTGGTCCCTCTCTAGTTTCCTCTAGGCCGGCACGTTTAAACAAGGTTATCTACGACAATCATCATCGATTTATTCCTATTGACCATCCCAAATACATTCTCCCTACTAATGGAATGACTCCACAATCTATAACCATTCGACATTGGAAGGAGAGATGGCTTAATGCCGACAGCCACCCTCCACTCGGCATGAGTCGGTAAGAAGTGCATTTCTCTCGATTGACTTTAAAGTATTTAGCATGATCAATTGTTTACATAATATATTGTTTGTTTGTTAGGTTCTCTAAATTTTTTCGTCTTCCGTACTAGACCGAACTCAAGATCAATGTTGGACCCCATGCACATATTCAAAAATGTTGTATCTATATTATGGGATCACTTAATAGGGGCTCGTGATTCAGTTAATGTAAGGGAGGATTTACGTAACATTGGTCACATGAGACGAGCCTGGCCACACATTGGACCCAGAGGAAAGATTGAGCTACCCCATGCACCTTGGATGTTGTCAAAGAACGAGGAAAAAATAGTAAAGGAACAAATATATAGCTTTCAAACACCCACAGGATGTATGAGATATCTCAAGGGAGCCTTCATAAAGAAAAAGAAAAGAGATGTGGAGCAACTATCTGGTTTGAAGTCCCACAATTGGCACAAAATGATTCAAGTAAGGGTATCTCTAACCATGAATATAGTAATTAGTGGAGTAACTATGTGTAAACTTTGGGGTATGATGACTTTTTCCTCAACTAATCATTTGATCTATGAATATTGTTTACATTTAGTTTGTACTTCCTACTAGCATATCCCATTGTGTATCCAAAGATGTACGTGATATCATTTACAAGATGGGAGAGCTTGTGAGGTGTGCATACATTGTATTTTTTCATTATATATCTTTGAATTTCTACACAAAAATAAACAACCACATCATACATCTTGACAAATACGTGAGCTCGAAGGAAATTGATCCAAACGCATTGCAAGATGCTCGAGTATTATCTGTTGAGGTGGTTTGTTTGGTGGAGGAAATTTCTCCTCGATCCATTTTAACTACTCAATTACATTTACTTGTACATTTGATTGATGAGATCGCACTTTGTAGGGCAGTTCATGTAAGGTGGATGTTTTTTCTTGAGCGCTTCATTATAACCTTGAAAGATTTTGTGAGGCAAAAAGCACGGCCTGAGGAAGCATGGCTAAGGGTTGGTTAGTGCAATCATCCCTTGTTTATATCTCTGAATATCTTGCTGAAGTGGATCCCTCTCAACCACGACTATGGAAAGATGATGAAGACTTGAGGATGACCTCTATAGTACCTCAAGGAAAAGGAATGAGTAAAGTGCTAACAAAAGAAGAACTTCATAAGTTAAATAGTTTTTGTGTGCTCAATAGTGATGTAATGAGCAAATGGGTGACACTATATAATGAAGCAAGGGCAAGAAGAAAAAGCAAAAGACAAGAATTTTGCACTAGATATAGACGTAATGTCTCATTTCTAGATCATCTAAATGCGCTCCCACGTCATATTGATATAGATTGGTTACATGAGGAAATGGAGAGAATGGAAAAAGAGGAGGAAATTAATATATCTCAAGAAGAGTGGGAATATGCACGAGGTTGCTTATCAAAGGTGAGACATACTATCAATTAATTTATTTCTATAAGTTTTATTTTATATAAATAATTGACATGTTTGATCTTTTATCTTTTACTACTAGTGCACATTATTCAATGCACTTTGGTGTGAGGGTAAACATCTTCGAACTCAACGTATAGATGAAAAGAGAAATACCCAAGATTTTGGTGTCCTTGCTCACTTCGAGGATGCCAATGGTACCATGGAAGGTTATTGTGGCTTGATCCAAGATATTCTGAAGCTTGACTTCAGACGACTTTAGATGATTCTTTATATATGTACTTGATGTGAAGTGGTTTAAAGAAGTGGTAACAAATGGTGAGCATTGCACAATCAGACGTCATCCAAGTGGTTTTGTAATCATTGACTCTACAAAATTTCACCAAAATAAGAATGACATATTAGTACTACCTCAACAATGTGAGCCGGTATATATGCAAAGGCTAATTTTTTAATATGTATACATGTGATACATATACACAATATAATAAGTACTTAAGTTTTTTGCTTTTGTTTTTCAAATATAGGTTGTGTATCATCCAATGGTAAACAATAACCGATGGTGGTATATCATCCCTATATCTAATCGTTCAAAATCAATATATAGTAATATTACCGACATGGAGATAGCAGATGACAATCCAACAATTAATGATGATGTGCATGATGACACCATAATGGATGATATGCGTGATATAGTACAAGATGAACCTCACGAGGATGTTCAAGGAAATGCAGAAGAAGACAATAATGTGATTGTCGATGATATTGATGAAGTTATTGAGCAATATAGCAACACATCTAATAGTGGGATAGACTTATTTGTTTCGTTACCTCTTGGTAACATAGACTTAGAAGTAGATAGTTTAGCAAGGGCTGATCTCATTGAAGATGAGATGGATCATTCACTGTAACATACTTAATTTGCTTATTGATTCAATGTGTATTCCTAATTCTATGGTTTTTATCATGCGCACACGTGCATACTCAAGAATCAATAGTCAAGTTTAAAGATAAATTGAATTTTCCATAATAAAAAGGAAGTATCTTTTATCATCTTTAAGTACGTAGAGAAATTACGAGATACATATTCCAATGCTTGCTACTAATTGTAAGGTTTCTGTCGCTTGCCGCTAATTACTTATATTAGGCTTGTGAACTGGAGGAACTGCCATTCATTAGAGAGTAATGAAAAAGTAATTATTAACTCTATTTTTTTAATTCAATGATTGAATGTGTATTCTTAATTCTATGGTTTTTATCATGCGCACATGTGCATGCTCAAGAATCAATTTCAGGTAGTTAAATAATTATTAACTTTGGTTTTTTAATTATGTGAATTGCAATTTTAGGTGGTTAAATAATTGTGCGTCTGCTGGCGCGTCTATATTAGCGTCTATTTGCGCGGATATATAGACGCAAAATTTGCACCTATTTACACGCATGTTTACACACACTTATAGACGCTATGATAGACGCGCCCGACTTTGCGCGTCTAACATGCGCGTCTATGCCTCATTTCTGTTGTAGTGTTGTACCAAGAAAACTGCTAAGGTGGAATTTTTTCTGGAAGGAAAGTCAACTTCGATCAAGTTCAGGGTCATGAACCTACGTATCCATGAGTATTTACTCCAAATGGATTGGCTTAAAACTAATGACGCCCACATTCATTGTGAAAAAGGTCAAGTTTCCTTTCAAAATTCTGAAGGGGAATTGGTCACAACTCAAGGAGAGACTGGAAAGCCAAAATTTCAATTGGCTAAAGCATCTCAAATTATAAAGAGAGTTAGAAAGGGACTACCTGTCTACTTGATTAAGCTCAATAAGCTAGATCAGATGCAGGAGTCTAGTGAAGAACCTTCATGGCTAAAGGAGTACGCCGACGTCATCACTGAAGAACTGACAGAACTTCTGCCTCAAAGGGAAGTGGATCATGAGATCAAGCTAGTGCCAGGATTTGCGCCAATTGCAAAGAGGCCTTATAGAATGTCCATTCCAGAAGCAATTGAGCTAAAGCAGCAACTCAAGCAACTGTTAGATCATGGCTACATCCGTCCTAGCAGTTCACCATGGGGAGGTCCAATGCTATTCCAAAAGAAGAAAGATGGAACGCTTCGACAGTGCATTGATTACAGAGGGTTGAATCAATCAACCGTTAATAACAAGTACCCTATTCCTAGAACAGACGAGCTTCTTAACCATCTTCAAGATGCGAAGATTTTCTCCAAGATTGATCTCAGGTCTGGTTACTATCAGATAAGGATCAAGGAAGAAGATATCCCAAAGATGCCCTTCAACACAAGATATGGACACTTTGAGTTCCTAGTCATGTCATTCGGGCTGACAAATGCACTTGCCACCTTCAATAGGTTAATGCAGGATATCTTTAGGCCATATCTTGATGACTTCATACTCGTCTCCTTCGATGACACCTTAGTCTATTCCAAACAGGAAGAAGATAATGAACCCCAGCTTCGGATTGTCCTTGAGCCAATGAGGGCACACAAGCTTTATGCTAAGATGAACAAGTGTGCATTCTTCAAACGTCAGATTGAATATTTGGGATTCATCTTATCAGCGGAAGGAATCTCAGTGGACCCGACCAAAGTCAGAGATGTTCTAGAATGGCCAATACCAACAACTGTCAAAGAAATACGCAGTTTTCAAGGATTGACAGGATGGTATAGGGTCTTCATTAAAAACTATGCTTTGATTGCAATACCTCTAACGGATCTACTAAAGAAGCAAACATCCATTGCATGGTCAACTGCTGAACAATCTAGCTTTGATAGATTAAAGCAAGGTTTGGTATCAGCACCTATCCTGAAACTTCCTGACCTCAGTAATGAGTTCGAAGTAGTAACTGATGCCAGCACGCTTGCCTTAGGATGTGTGCTCATGTAAGAAGGTCATCCTATAGCATACTCTTCAAGGAAACTGAAGAGCCATGAGAAGAATTATGCTACCCATGATCTAGAACTGTTAGCTGTCATTCACGCTCTAAAGCTTTGGAGACACTACATGTTGGGTAACAAGTTTACTCTAGTGACGGATCATAAAAGTCTCAAGTGGATCTTTACCCAGAACGAGCTTAACATGAGGCAACATCGGTGGATTGAAATGCTGGAGGAGTATGATTTTGAAATCAAATACCAACCTAGAAAGGAGAATGTAGTTGCCGATGCACTCACTCGCAAGGCATTCCTTAATTCTCTAATCTTACAAAATCCATCAACAGCTAGATCTCTAGCCACAAAGGTATCTATGCCAAACAACCCAATACTTGAGCTAGGTAGAGAAGAAGCATGCCATGATCCAACCTATCAAAAGATGCTAAGGGAGATCCCTATCAAGGAACGGGACCAAAAGCTACAAGCTAAGTATCATGAATTCTCTGTCTCAATAGTGGACTTGTCTACTACAGAACGAGATTATGCATACCGACAAGCCAGTCACTTAAGTAGAAGATACTTTGGGAAGCTCATGATTCCCCTTTCTCAAGACATCTTGGCTATGCCAAGACTCTCAATGCACTTATAGGAAGAGCTACTGTTGGGAGAGGCTTAAAGGTGACGTTCTCAAATATGTCACTAAGTGTTTGTCTTGTCAACACACTAAAGCCGACAATGTCAAAATGCGAGGAAAGTTGTAACCACTTGACATTCCCCAAATGAAATTGGGATTCATCAGTATGGACTTTGTTGTTGGCCTACCCCAAGTTCAAGGAGGATACAACTCCATCATGGTTGAGGTTGATATGCTTACTAAGGTTACATACCTTATTCCTATTAAGACAAACTATAAAGCCTCAGACATTGCAAGGTTGTTTATCAAGGAGATATTCAGGCTACATGGGTTGCCCAGAAGAATCACTAGTGATCGTGATTTTCTCTTCACATCACACTTCTAGAGAGCTATCATCCCCAAATTGATGGTTAAATGGAGCGAGTCAATCAAGTCATTAGGACTCAACTCTGTTTTAGTACAGTCTACCATCCCTAAATTGATGGTTAAATGGAGCAAGTCAATCAAGTCATCGAGGATATGCTAAGGGCACACTGTTGCTATGAACCAAAAAGGTAGATTCAATACTTGCCACTGGTTGAGTTTTCCTACAATGCTTCTTACCAACAAAGCATTCAGATGATCCCTTTTCAAGCATTGTATGGGCATGATTGTCGAAGTCCCCTAAACTTCTCAGATCCAACCTTGAGGGTTGAAGCTTCAAGGCAGATGCTGAAAGAGATGGATGACCAAATTAAGTCAATTAGACATGACATCCAAGCCGCCAAGGATAGACAAAAAGCATACACAGATTTGAAATGTCAAGATAGAACCTTTGCGGAAGGAGACATGGTCTTCATTCGCGTATGCCCAAAGAAGAGTTCCCTATCCTTAGGAGATTTCAAGAAGCTAAGTCCAAGGTATTGTGGACCATACAAGATCCTCAAGTGCCTAGGACCCAATGCTTATAGACTGCAACTCCCTGAGAACCTAAAGGTTCATAATGTATTCCATATCAGCCTACTAAAGAAGTATGTACCTAATCCTAGCCATGTACTTGATGTCCAACAAGTTGTAATGCCCAGCCAAGGAGTCCTTGAGCTATGGCCTGACAGGATCTTAGATGTTAGGAAGAGACAACTAAGATCCAGAACCTTGAGAGAATGCCTCGTCCATTGGAAAGATTATCCCGAGGAGAATGCCACTTGGATGGATGAAAGCACTCTCAACCAACAATAACCCCCAATTCCTCTCGAGATGAGGACATCTCGATTCCTCCAAGGGGGAGAGAATGCTATATTTCCACTTAAAAATATTATTAAACCCGACCTCCCGCGGACCGTGTAAAGCTCATGCAAAGGTTATCTTCAATGCCCGCAGTTAATCTGTAACCTGCACGCAAGAAATCAAGGCTTGCGCATTGGGAAACCAAGCCGAGGGTCTAAAACCGCTTAAACCGCGGGGAAGCACCCTCTTGGGAGGAGGTTAAGTGGATAAGGTGAAATTTATTGAAAAAAAAAATTTACTAATTTTTCCCTAGCTGATGCGTGGCTAAGGAAAGGGGATGGCTAGGTGGCAGAGGTGGTTACAAGGGGGAGTCGTGGGTTGCATGCATAGCCCACGTAGGGGAGGTCCCCTCTCCCCCCTTGGCCTATAGAAACCCCCCTTAGTGGAGGGGGGGTTGGAAGGAGGAAGTCGAGAGGCTGCACTGTATTCATGAAGGAAGAGGAGGACTTGAAGTCGACGGCGTGTGGTCATGCTGCAGGACTAGGAGTACACCGTGCTGGAGACATGGCTGTCGTGAAGCCAAACGCTGCTACTTGCAGCACTAACAACCGTCCCATCATCCCTCTTCCACGTCGTACTTATTACCCCTCCTCTCTTTCGCGTGGTCTCTGATTGTAGTAAGAAGCTTCTTAGAAGCTTCTAAGAGGGCTTTCCTAAGCCCCTTCCCACTAGGGCCCCCATAAAACCATCCCTAGCCCGGGACTTTGAAGAGAAGAAGAGGAAGCTTATAAAGCCCCCTTCCCACCAATCACCCACAAGCCCATCCCTAGCCCAGGACTTTGAAGAGAAGAAGAGGAAGCTTATAAAGCCCCCTTCCGACCAATCCCCCATAAGGCTGGCCCTAGCCTCGAGATTTTAAGAGAAAAAGAGGAAGAACTCTCAAAGCCTCCATTGCCGCAAGGTCGTTCACAAGAGCCCTTTTCGCGAACCCCATTCTCTCCCGCATAAGGCCAAAGCTCCAAACCCTAAGGCCTTTCATAAGCCAAATTCCGCAAGTTGGTACTTCTTTCAAGGATCCATACTTCAAAGGGGATCTCCATGTATGAGGGAGACGGTCAAAGATCTTAAGGCTGCGAACCAAGACGAGTAAATTCGTAAACCGCGAAGGCAAAGCAGAAGCCAAAATCACGTCTACGATGGCCCCTAAAAAGTCACAAGGCACGCCTGCAGGAGGATCATCTCCTAGTATTCATGTGGATATTTCCCCGATCCCACAAGTCCAGGTTTTCTTCCTATTTTTGATTCCACGCAGAAGTATTGCAATTATGCACGGTTATTTCATGGACTAGGATGCACTTATGCTTGTCAAATCCACCTAGCTAAATGAAATTGGAAATAAATTGGCTATTTAGAATTTATTAGAATTAACTCATGATACAAAATTGGTCATTGGTACTTTCAATGGAATGAACGAAAAAAAACATAAGGTGTCTATGCATTTTAGGACCTTATTAGTAAGTTGCCTTTTGTGCATTAACGAGCCTAGAACAATTGATGCCTATCCTAATTAAGTCAAAATTATTAAAGTGCACCTTTGATTAGGCATGGTAATTTTAATGGCATGTCGCATTTTTAGACAAATCGCTTTTGTAATGATTCATTAAGGAAGTCGTTATCAACCGTAGGAAATAGCCAAGCATGGAAAAGATTCTAAGGGCTGCATGAAATAGGTTAACTCCAACTTCAATTGGCATGAATCTCATTTATCTACGTAGTAGTTAGGAAATGTTGCATAATGCACATTCATCGTACGAAGAATTTCATTTATCAAGAGATGTAGTTAGGGAAAGGTTGCATGGTTCATTTAAGCATAAAATCTTAAAAGCTTAGTGGCATGAATCGTGAATGCATGTCCTAGTAGGATCATTGGAAGTTATGCTAAAATTTAACATGCACTTTGGTCTTAACAAGAGAAGTTAGGGATTGTGAATCTAATCGTATGTAGAGGCAATGAATCGTGTGCTTACGTGAATTGTGTCGTAATGCAACTAGTTTTCCCCTTTTAGATCAAGTTAACATCTCTAGGAATGCTCCATCCTTCTCGCAAGACAAGTAAATTGGATCTACTAAACCGCAAGGAATTCGCATAGGATGGTTCAATTGATACGATAAATACCCTAAGTGCTAACTAGATTTTAGCACGATAAAGACTCAGCTTAGTTTTGCACTTGTTGCCAAGTTGAAACCCTCATATCCAAAGGTCCTGCCCACATTCACGGAATGTAGGGACAATTGGATGCGCTTGCAAGAAATGATCTAGGGTTTCAACCCTAAGGATCACTCGATCAAATGTTGAAACTCAGATTGAGTTGGAACCCCTAGGACCAAACATTGTCGGCCTAGTGCAATTAGGAATGGGTTGGGTAAGAAGACACCGTAAACCCTGCTTCTTATCTAATCATGATTCTGTGACCAGAAGACGCCATTCGATGGGTGAAACGATCCCATGGAATAGATGCGACACTTGTGCAACAACTTGCAACGTCGCATGATCTTGTGGTTTGATCACAAGAGAGTTGCCAATTCCTTGGAATGAGATTGGCAGGTTCTTGCACAAGTTTAACTTGCTAGAGGATGAGTAGTCATCCTGTTATAACACCTTTCTTGGGAAAAATTTGCCAACTTAAGGGAAATTAGGTATGTGCTTGGAAGCAAAGGATCAGTTGACAATTTAGAGTGACATGGTCGCTAGGATTTACTGTTAATAAAACCTAAGGTATTGGTTAAATTGGGTTAATAGGGTATGGCCCTAATCCAAGGACAAAACAGGTGAACAAACAAACCCTTGGGGATCTTGCCAAGTCGCAATTGATCCCGGATTGAATGCTGGATGCATTCGGAGAAAAGAATTCACTCCTTAGCAATTGGCCAAATAAACAACCAATGGAATTGATTGTGCTTGTAACAGTTTAGAAAGCACTGTTTGCATTGTTTGCTCAAAGAACTAAAGGAGGGAAAGATATTTAATGCTTCAAGTTGAAGGCCTGAAGAAGGGAGAGGCAGCTGCAGTTACCCCCAACTGTCTACCTAACCCTAACCAAGGGGGTTGTTAGCCGCACCAGGAATGTGGACCGAACCCGCCATGTGAGGTCTCTTCATTGAGCACTACTTGGAACAAGAGGATGCTTGGGTGCCAGGGGGGCTCTGGTCGTAAATCCCTCGCCTTCTAGGCCCTGCACAAGAGGCCAACGTGACTCGGGATTGGATCTCCCGGCCCGCATACTAGTCTACAGGCGGAATCTTGGATTAGTAATCCCTGTGGATTGCTAGATACCTTCGAATGGATTATGGATAGCCTTCGGGCAGATTATGGATTAGCCTGCTAGTTGGATTTTATGGATGTATTCCAAAGACAAATAAGATAACCTGTTGTAAATGAACTTGTTTGACACTGCTTTTCTATGTCAAGTGCTAAGATTACATGAAGGAACTGGTGTCTAATGGCTAATTAATGAAGCTGCTTGATGCATGTCCAACTAAATGTGGTAGGTAATTAGACAACTAAAGCAACCTTGAGGAAAGTGCAGTGGATGTGGCCATGGGTCCGTCCTATGGATAGGTGGTCCTGGTTGGCTGGGAACTTTTCTCAATCGTAATGGGTAACAAAGAGCTCTTCTCAAAGGAAATGAACATCAAGGGTGCTAACCTAGATTTTAGGTTACAAAATTTCCGATATGTTGTTTTAGGGGAACGGAATGGGACTATGCCTTATGGGTAGAGAGGTCGAGCCTTGCATCCCTCTCGTTTCCCATTCTCCTTGAACCAAGTGCAGCGTGAATCCGCTTCGGCCCTGGCATTTCTGCGTAAAGTAGTTTGCTTGGGGTTCAACGCTAGTTGCCATTTAGGAAAATGACCATTAGGGAAAACCGTGATTCAGGTCAATCCTAAGTTGGAACGGCCGGAATTTCGGCTACGTGGCAGACATGGGAAGTCCTAGATCGCAAAACCCGTAACATTCCATGGGAATGTCGGGTGGAGCTTTCTAGTCTCTCTCTCCAATGGACTGCTAAGACGTGTCCTGAAAAGGAACATGTGGACACGTTACATAGATGGTCCTGCAGAGGAAGGACCAATAGTTTCCTCATCTCTTCTTCTCTTTTCTTCCATAAGAGCTTCTTGATTATGAACCTCAACCAAATAAGCGTAGGCTGAAAATGAATACACTGGTGCACTCCATCCTGTTCTCCCTCATATACTCTGACTTGCATCAGCCAATTCAAAATTTGTTATTTTTCCCTTTTCCATGCAATCTAATGCTTGTATCCAAAGGCGAGAATTCACTTCAGCCATGCCTTCTTTATGAGCTTCTTTGGTCCTTTCAATTCTCAACCCATATGTGGATGTATCTATGGCAATAAATGTTGTCCTTGCAGCCATCTCTTCCAACCTCTTCTGCATGCCACCATTTTCAAAATGTGGCTCCATTGGAAGACCAATTTTTGTTGCATGTATTTTGCCATATTTCCAAAAGACTAACCTTTTTTCTTCCGCTTCACGGTCTCGGAGCGTTTGCGATTGAAAGTCTACTGTGGGGGTAAGAGACAGCAGGGTGAAGGGAGATTCAAGGAGTGGAGTAGACGAAAGAGAAGGGGTTGAAAGAAAGAGAAGATATGAAAGAATACTCATGGAAAGAAATAGAAGACATAAAATAATACTCACAGAATTGAAGCCTATCAGTTTATTTCTCCATTATGAGAAGGAAAATATCTTGTACACAAAAACGTACACATAATAATACCTTCATATATATGCTGCTCAAACCACCAATCCGATGCTTCCATTGGCTCCAAAAAAATTACAGCACACCTGGCCATAATTCTACCAGATCATGCCTTCTTCATCTCCCACTTCGAAGCATTGTTCACTACCTGAAAATAGCACTTGCGACATGCACAATTTTGTTCATCTCTCTTTTTACATAAAATCCTCACAGATGGCTGCAAGCTACATGCTTTCTTTTGCATGTCATCCTAATCTAGAAGTTGTCTACAGTTTTTAGATTTTTTACAAGAGATAATATCTAAAATATCATAAATTGGCTACACTTGTTCAAAAAACTAATATGTTTGAACCATGGATGCTAACACTAATTTCTAAAATGGCATTGGCTCTCTAGATCAATAAGAAAGCCGCACTTTAGAGTTTTTCACATGGTGTGTGCGATCAATAAGAAAGCCGCACTTTAGAGTTTTTCATATGGTGTGCGCGTAGCAGCACGACATCCACCCCCTCCTAACATGCACATCCTCTAGCATGTGCCAAAGTCTTATGGATCTGCAGTGTCAGAAGAAGTATCCTCTGCCATATCAATGTATTCATCTTCTACCTCTTCTTCTTCCATATTCTCATGTTCATGTTGAGTATCTAGCTCCTTTAACTCATATGCTGAAGACTCCCTACGTTTAACGAGTTTGATACGTTTTCCAGCCCACTGGAATCCTTAGAGTTGTCCCATCTATCTCATTTAATGCATAGATAGCATTGTCAAATACAAACCTTACCACATATGGACCAAACCACTACTTTGTCATCTTCCGACTGGCACTATGCTGATTTTCTAAGCTACTGTCATAAATTAGTATCCAGTCTACTTCTTGTATAGCTCGTGGTCGAAGTTTGTGTCGCTTGTCAAACCTCTTCTTGTTCTTGATCCTTGCAGGCTTCAGCTTTTTCATGGTTGTCTCAATGTCTTCAGGCCTTCTTTCTAACTGTCTAATGCGTAGGACCAGCAACTCTTCTTTATTCAAACCCTCTTCCCATGGTAGAACACTCCAAGTACCAAAAGTCTCCTGAATAGGAATGATTGGCTATTCTCCATACATTAATTCGGAGGCATATGCCTTGTAACTGCATTATGAGTGGTCCTATCAACCCACAAAGCAAAGGGTAACATTCTTGGCCATTCTTTCATCCTACCCTTGCATGACTTTGCTAATGCCTTAATGATAGGCTGATGACCTCTTTCACTTTTGCCATTTGCTTCAAGATTGTAGGCTGAAGTTAGCTTGATACCCAATCGTGAAAAGAAGTCACGAGCCTCATCCACATCCAATTCTCCTCTATCAGCAACCGCTTTACCAACACAATCATACCTGCAAAAGACTTCTTCCAATAAGAACCTGCAAACTGCTTGAGTACTCTTTGTACTAAAAGCTCGACCTTCCACTTGATTTGTCAAGTCTTCTTATGCAAGAATAATATATCTTATATTCCATAAACCTGTAGGCATGGTAACCAAATCAACTACCCATTTGTAATGCATAGACGATGGATAGGTTGGTTGCAACCCATCTATGTGCTTTACCATGGAATACATGTGACAGACATTGCATGATTCCAAAAAATGTTCCACATCTTTATACATGTTTTGCCACCAATACTTCCCTTTGATCTTGGCAAATGTGCCCTAAACTCCTCTCTGCCCAGCCCATAAGCATTAATGAAACTCCTACATCACTTGTTGTTGAGAAGCCCTATCTCCCAAAACACATACTAGAGCTCCTCTCTTTTTCTTTGCATGCTTCCATAAACATCCATCTTTTAAGAAAATCCCATAAGCTTTTCTTTTAATCCTTTTGAATTCATCTTTAGACCATTCAGCCTTCTTTGTCATGAGGCTGAGATATTTACCTATTTTCAGCCAATCATCCTCATACAACTCTTCCAAAAATTGTGTTCTCACTGAAGCATAACACAGATGATGCTTTCTCTCTACTGCCCATTTCTTCTCCATGGCTGTACGATCTTTTCTTATTGAAATCCTTGTTACAACAAATGTATGTGCAGTAATAACAACTACATACTCATTTTCTATTGTCATAAAGTCATTTTCAGCACTTATTGAGAGCGGAGTTTTGAGCTCGGGATGTGCCTAAAATTTGCTAAAAAATCCAGAATTTAGGGGAAAAATATTCAACATCAAATGCGGCAGCTCCAGCTAGGATGATTTTAAGCACCAAGTGAAATAAGACTTTTAAAAGGCGCCCGAGCGACACTTGTGGATTTTTGATAATTTTTCAGACTATCGTGCGGGTTGTCAAGAGTTACCAATTAATGCGGGATGTAAAGCCAAACATGTAAAAATTTACAGCACTCGAATCGGAGCCAGGACGGGAAAATGGCTACAAAAGGGGCAAGATATGAAAAGGTGGACATTTGAGAGTGCCAAAAGGGGTGCCCTTTGGGGGAATTTTAACCCCCCCTTCAATTTTTGAGTTGGGGGCCATCAAAAAACGTGGAGAGAGAATGGAGCAAGAAGGCGCCATCTTCAGGCTGAAAAATGTGTCGTGTGGAGATGGAGATCATGATTGCAGCCTGCAAATAACCCACCTAATCGATCATACCCCCGATCTTCTCCCTCTTTGCTAGTCTTATCGCCTGTCTTCGCCCGTGAAATGGCTATGGGAATGAGAAGAATGAAATCTAGTCTTTCTCTCTCCTCCCTCTCTCTCCCTTAAGGGGCTGTTCTTGTGTGCAAGAGGAAAATGAAGAATGGTGGAGGAAAGCTTGTCCGGTTGGGACCGGATTGCTTCCAGATCAATGTAGACATGAAGATTGCTGATTTTGAAGATGTTGGACATTGAATGAGAGCTGACACGCAGTCCCGTAGCAAAACCGAGATCCCGAGACATGAAGCCTAAGCAGTAATTCAATTTTTATGAAGAAAAAATCAATTTTTATGCTATTTGATTGATGAAATGTTGTTCCCATGGGCTGAATATGCATTATGATGTTATTTTCTATGATTTTGATTAGTTTATGCTCACAAAATTACAAAATCATAAGTGTTATGGCTGAAATTAGTGTTATAAAACCCGTAAAACACGCATTTAAGGGGTAAAATGGGGGTTTTTTGCAAAATGAAGGGGAAATATGAGACATAACATCAACAAAACCATGAAATTTTACTGTCAAAAAACCTAAGGGCCACAGCCCATAATCAATCTTTATTTTTAGTCATTTTTTATTGAAGAAAATATGAGAAAATTACCAAAAAATGGTGAAAAATGGATTATAAATGGGAGAAAATTAGAAAACGATAAAAAGAAAATTCCAAGAAATCACATAAGTGTTTATGCAATGTATAATGAAGGTAGAGCATGAGGTTAGCATTGGTTTACCCTCATTTCTATGTTTTCGTTCGCGTTCATTGCTTTCTCTACAAAGAAATACACATAAAACGACTCTTACACCTATCAACGAATGCAAAACATTAAACAGTAGGGTGAGGGGGGAGGTTAAGCGTCAAAGTACAATCTTAAACCTGATTTATGTGTTGCATCATGGCTATAGGATGTTGTTTTAAAATAAAGGAAAAGGCAACATGAGCATAAGGCTCGGTGTCTTTTCTCATTACATAAACGCTAGTATGGAAATCATGGAAAGATTGATTTCACACGATGCACAATGCTGATTTTCTGTTGTTTGTGCACTAAACCATTCACATTATGCACTATGCATGGTTCATGGTATCGAAGAAAAATCTCTTGGACTGCATAGCAATTGTTTTCTTAGGACTTTGACCCACGATTGAGAGTGTGAGGTTATCCCTTGCCATAGGATAGAGGGTCGGTTTCCTAAGGGACTATTAAGTGAGGACACATGGTATATCTCCTGGATTCGAGAAATGTAAAAGAGAGGAGTTTGTGTTCGTTTGTGTTATATGTTTAGCAGCACATCAAAGGGCCAATCCCTGCAATGTAGGAGAGCTGCAGTGGGGCCGCGGTGTTTCTGCCATGAGGTTGCCTCCATATGTGTGTGATCGTGGCATTGCCAATATGTATGGGTTCTCCCTCTGTGGAGTTTATAGAAAGGGAAACGTTGGACTACAAAGCTATAAAACTATAAAGGCATAGATTAGGCTTTAGGGTAGTTTGTCCTTTAGCATTAGATTGATGCTCCTGGTCCATGAGGCCGTGAGGGTGTGTTTGTCTGTTATGAGCATGAGGTCTGGCTAGTGCCATAGCTAGTGCCGGCCCATTTTAGGTCCCATCAGTGGTGCGTCTGCCAGGAGCTGCCTATAAGTGGCGGTTTTTGAATCTAGGGTTTCAAGGGACCCTAAATTATCCATAAAATGGGGTTTGTTCAAGGATGGAAAAACTTGGCGTTCCCTATACAAAACTTACTAATGGACTTAGTTAGTTATGTAGAGCATGAGTCCTCTGCAAAAGATAATTTATGTGATGAAAAGAGTATCCAATCAGTGGTTACCCCATCCTCTAGTACGATGGCATGGGCCAAGGTTCGCCTTGGTGTGGTCTCTACCCAAGAGAAATCATGTTTAACCAACCATCAACCTAGAGGGGATAAAATAAGCATGTTGGAAACTAGGGTAGTTATGGCATGAGCAGGTCATCATGCTAAAGCCATAATGCCATGGGAAAGTGCTGATATACGATGGAATATGCTTGTGGTTAAGACATCCCGTGTAATGGGCCACCATGACGACATAGTAGGCATCACAAGGATGTTAGAAGCCCTAGCTGTCAAGGGGAAACCGTTGCTTAAAAGGCATGGTTCCCAAGTTTTAAGAAGTGGTAATGATAAATCTACTTTGGATAAGGACCAAAAGCTCTTATATAAAACCGTTATGGACTTTTCTTTTAAAGGGAAAGGTATGGAAGACCCTCTAAGAGGGGATCAAAATGACATGTTGAAACTTATAAGACTCCCTAGACCACTCAGTGAGTTAGTAGAAAGGGATGTCAATAAGGATATTAACCCCCCTACACCAAAAAGGGTGGGGATGGAAGAGGTTAAAGATCCTAAGAGGCTGGACCCAGATCATGATGAATATGAAGATTTTAAGGACCTGGTGTTGATCCCAAAAGGGAGGACTAAATGTCCTCCTCTTTATAGGGATCTCCCAGTGTTCTATGGGTTGCCAAATGAGGATCCGATGATTCATTTAAGAGAATATGGCCTAACTTGCATTGCAAGTGGGTTCGACGATATACATCGGATGCTCGTATTCCCAAGTACCCTAAAGGGAGAGGCAAGAAAATGGTACTGGAGCCTCTCTAGAGGGTCCATCAAATCATTTGAGGAGTCTTGTGA
The DNA here is from genome assembly GCF_053477565.2 of Lygodium microphyllum. Classification (NCBI taxonomy): domain Eukaryota; kingdom Viridiplantae; phylum Streptophyta; class Polypodiopsida; order Schizaeales; family Lygodiaceae; genus Lygodium; species Lygodium microphyllum. The sequence continues at coordinate 102,729,723 of NC_141161.1, forward strand.
TAGATTTCTAGATGAGTATGAAAATAAGCTCCCTATGATTTAGGTCTTAGGGAAGCTTATGCAGTTTAGATAGGAGTCTTATCCTTCTGTTAAAGAGTATGCTAGAGCCTTTGATAGTACTCTTAGGCTTTGGCCAAGAAGAGCCAGTGCACTACCAGATGATGTGCTATGTGAGCTCTTTCTGAATGGTTTAGAGATTAATACGCAAATCCAAGTGGAACTGTGGAATCCTAAGTCATTAAGGGAAGCAAAAATGCCTGCCATTGATTATGAGGGTCATATTCAGAGATGTTGGGAAAACTTTTGGAGTTTTCCCTGCTCAGTACAAGTGCATCCTAGCTTCCAATCATTTTTGCAAGAAGACAACTCACTTGTTGATACCAAGACAGCCTATGAGGGGAACCTTGGTGGCCAAAATCTCAAAGCAAAAAATGGCCATCCTATGAGTAGTAATGACATGCCTCTCAGTGAATAGGTGCCAATCCATGTAAGTCCCATAAGGGCTTGCAAAACTTCCACGAGAGGTAGTTGTGATGGCAACATGGATAGAACCAATGGGCCTATGAGTGTTGATAAGCATTCTATGTGTGGTTCTAATTTTGTTGCTAGTAAGGCTCTTGAGAGACCTTTGGTGTTGGAATCATGCTTTCGGGTGGATGTTGTTCCCTTTAGTGAAAGCATGGTTCTTATGGGAAAAAATTTGCAGTATGGACGTAAACAAGTAAAGACATCTTTTGTAAAGAGGATGCAAAATTCTAAAAGTCCACCTGTGCTTCACAAAGGTCATAAGGATGTGAGGCCATTTGGCCATAGGGATAAGTTTGCATTGAGTTCGTTAGACCAGTGCAGCAAATTGAGGGAATGCAAGAATATTAAGGGAAATGTGAGATGGGTTTGGAGACCCAAAATCTCCAAAAGTATGGTAGGAGTGTCGGATGCAAGGCCAAGGATTCCATCTGGATATATTCTGCTGAGCCCCCAAGAGGATAAGACTGGATATACATCTGACAATATACACTGCCTTGGGATACACCCATGTGATGTGCCTAGGCTTAAAGCTCTACCTAGTTTGGGTCGCATCACTCATTTATGTGAAACCCCAAATAGGGGAGGTTCCAATGAGTACAAAGCTATGATTCTTTCTCCCAAAGGAGCCACTCAACCGCTTGAACGACCAGTTTATTCGAATGACAATAAATGTGGGACATGTGAGCCCATGGAGGCCGTTCATTCAGCTCATAGTGCCCAAGAAGGGATCGACCTTATTAATGGGATATTTGTGGAAAGGCTTGGACTTGTAGCTCTACAAAAATAAAACCTAAGATTTTTTAAAAAATACAAGATCAAGCTTTTAGCTAACTTGCATGAGTAGCATGGGGCTAGTTGACCTATGATATGCTATCTTTGGAACCTTGGGTAGTCTGATAGGGTGTGATGTATATGCCAAGGACATCAGTATTACGTGGACTAAAATGACCTATCTAGTTTTAAGTTAGGAAGGCTAGCTGCTTTGGATATTACGTCCAGATTTCATTAGGCCAAGAGGGCCAGTTGTCTATTTAGTGCAGGTGTGGTTAATGGTTTCTTGTTTTAGTCTTGTGCTAGACAGGTTCAAAGAAGAGCTTGGCAGGAGCCTTTTGTTGCGCGGAAGCTTCTCATGGCCCTATCCAGGTGATATCTCTCATTTACAAGTATCGTGTTTTTATGCTATTTGTGTCTATGTACTTGTAGGGGATTTTCTTTTCTTGTTGGGAACCAGCGTCCAAGGCATGAAGTCCCAGGTGTAGGTTAGGTATGGATGAGGGAGGTCTGAGTAGTCGTTGCCTCCTATAAAGACATTGTCAGGCATTGAAAGACCTGTTTTAGAAGGTGGTCCTAGTGACCTATTCTGCTAGCCTACTAGGTAGCTGTTCTAGGAGTTCTTGTTAGTTGTGAGGCAATTAGAGAAGCCTGTCAGAAGAAAAATAATGATGATAAGGAAAGAGAAACCCTGAATATCTTAAAGGCAATAAATATATACAAAGGTGTGTAAAAAGAGGTTCTAACCCCTGTAAAAGTAGAAAAGAAAAGAAAGGAAAATTTATAAGCAATTGATCATCGCCTAGCGAAGGCCTGGTAGGTTTCTGGGGATGAGTCAGACCCAGGGCCGATGCCTTGTCTTCCTAGGGGTGGCATCTTGTTGGAAAAGAAGAAAGTAAGGAAGGTTGGAGGGAAAATAAAAGTGAGCGTTAGAAAAGTATTAAGTGTTGCCTTGCGAGGGCTTGGTAGGTTCTTGGGTACCGAGACAGGACATGAGGCTGATGCTATGTTCTCCTTGGGTCACTACGCTCAGCTCCCTCCTTTTTACATGATCGAGTATGTCAATAAAATAAAACCCTAGAAGAAGAAATGTGCTAAAAGAAAATACTTATTGATCAGGCTATAGGAGTCCTCGCCTAGTAGAAGCTCCTGGTTGTGTTGTCCTTAGCTAGGTAGGTAGTTCAGACCACCACTTAGGGAGACCTCTTTGATAGTTCCTTTTAGTCTGGCCGTGTTGGAACAGTTGGTTAGTGACTAGCTTCTAACCTTTTATCAAATTATGCTATGCCTACTCCTTGTGGATGTCATACCTTGGTTTTGTCAGGGGGTAGGGTGAGCATTGTGCTATGTTTTAGTATGTATCTATTTTGTATCAGCTTGATGCTTCCTTTGGTTGTTTTGTGTAGATCTGTTGTGGGATTCGACAGGCTGAGTCGCCCTATCCCGTGGTCGCCAATGAGAGCGGATTTTTGAGCTCGGGATGTGCCTAAAATTTGCCAAAAATTTTGAAATTTAGGCGAAAAATATTCGTCGAAGGCGGCGGCTCCAGCTAGGACGATTTTAAGCACCAAGTGAAATACAACTTTTAAAAGGCGCCCGAGCGACACTTGTGGATTTTTGATAATTTTTCAGACTGCCGTGCAAGTTTTCAAGTGTTACCAGTTAATGCGGGATGTAAAGCTGAACGCGGAGAAATTTACAGCACTCGAATCGGAGCCAGGACGGGGAAATGGCCACAAAAGGGGCAAGATATAAAAAGGTGGACATTTAAGAGGGTCAAAAGGGGTGCCCTTTGGGGGAATTTTAACCCCCCCTTCAATTTTTGAGTTTGGGGGCCATCAAAAAACGTGGAGAGAGAATGGAGGAAGAAGGCGCCATCTTCAGGCCGAAAAATGTGCCGTGTGGAGATGGAGATCATGATTGCAGCCTGCAAATAACCCACCTAATCGATCATACCCCCGATCTTCTCCCTCTTTGCTAGTCTTATCGCCTGTCTTCGCCCGTGGAATGGCTATGGGAATGAGAAGAATGAAATCTAGTCTTTCTCTCTCCTCCCTCTCTCTCCCTTAAGGGACTGTTCTTGTGTGCAAGAGGAAAATGAAGAATGGTGGAGGAAAGCTTGTCCGGTTGGGACCGGATTGCTTCCAGATCAATGTAGACATGAAGATTGCTGATTTTGAAGATGTTTGACATTGAATGAGAGCTGACATGCAGTCCCGTAGCAAAACCGAGATCCTGAGACATGAAGCCTAAGCAGTAATTCAATTTTTATGAAGAAAAAATCAATTTTTATGCTATTTGATTGATGAAATGTTGTTCCCATGGGCTGAATATGCATTATGATGTTATTTGCTATGATTTTGATTATTTTATGCTCACAAAATTACAAAATCATAAGTGTTATGGCTGAAATTAGTGTTATAAAACCTGTAAAACATGCATTTAAGGGGTAAAACGGGGGTTTTTTGCAAAATGAAGGGGAAATATGAGACATAACATCAACAAAACCATGAAATTTTGCTATAAAAAAACCTAAGGGCCACAACCCATAATCAATCTTTATTTTTAGTCATTTTTTATTGAAGAAAATATGGGAAAATTACTAAAAAATGGTGAAAAATGGATTATAAATGGGAGAAAATTAGAAAATGATAAAAAGAAAATTCCAAAAAATCACATAAGTGTTTATGCAATGTATAATGAAGGTAGAGCATGAGGTTAGCATTGGTTTACCCTCGTTTCTATGTTTTCGTTCGCGTTCATTGCTTTCTCTACAAAGAAATACACATAAAATGACTCTTACACCTATCAACGAATACAAAATATTAAACAGTAGGGTGAGGGGGGAGGTTAAGTGTCAAAGTACAATATTAAACTTGATTTATGTGTTGCATCATGGCTATAGGATGTTGTTTTAAAATAAAGAAAAAGGCAGCATGAGCATAAGGCTCGGTGTCTTTTCTCATTACATAAACGCTAGTATGGAAATCATGGAAAGATTGGTTTTGCACGATGCACAATGCTAATTTTCTGTTGTTTGTGCACTAAACCATTCACCTTATTCACTATGCATGGTTCATGGTATCGAAGAAAAATCTCATGGACTGCATAGCAACTGTTTTCTTAGGACTTTGACCCACGATTGAGAGTGTGAGGTTATCCCTTGCCGTAGGATAGAGGGTCGGTTTCCTAAGGGACTGTTAAGTGAGGACACATGGTATATCTCCTAGATTCGAGAAATGTAAAAGAGAGGAGTTTGTGTTCGTTTGTGTTATATGTTTAGCAGCGCATCAAAGGGCCAATCCCTGTGATGTAGGAGAGCTGCAGTGGAGCCGCGGTGTTTCTACCGTGAGGTTGTCTCCATATATGTGTGATCGTGGCATTGCCAATATGTATGGGTTCTCCCTTTGTGGAGTTTATAGAAAGGGAAATGTTGGACTACAAAGCTATAAAACTATAAACGCATAGATTAGGCTTTAGGGCAGTTTGTCCTTTAGCATTAGATTGACGCTCCTGGTCCGCGAGGCAGTGAGGGTGTGTTTATCTGTTATGGGCATGAGGTCCGGCTAGTGTTATAGCCAGTGCTGGCCCATTTTAGGTTCCATCACTTATCACATCATCCTCTTCATCTTCTATCAACTCCTCTTCATCTTCAAACCTCACTCGTGAAAGCATGTCAGCCAGGGGTTTTCTCTACCTGCCATATGCTTGTAACGTGTCCACTAGAATCATCCCGGACACGTCTTAGCAGTCCATCGGAAAGGATGTCTAGAAAGCTCCACCCGGCACTCCCATGGAATGTTACGAGACTTGCGATCTAGGTCTTCCCGCGTCTGCCACGTAGCGGAAGTATCCTGGCCGTTCCCACTTAGGATCGACCTGAATTTGGGTTTTCCTGTTTGGTCATTAGCTAGCAGCAACTAGCGTCAGACCCGAGCGAACTACTTTACGCAGAAACGCCAGGTCCGAAGTGGATTCACGCTGCACTTGGTTCAAGGAGAATGGGAAACGAGAGGGATGCAAAACTCAACCTCTCTACCATAAGGCATAGTCCCATTCCGTTCCCCTAAAACAGCGTAAATCGGGTAAAACATAATTCTAGATCATTCCTTTCGATGATCCTCCCGCTGTTCTTCGAGATTTTTGAGAAAAGTTTCCGGCTAACCGGGACCATCCAACCGTAGGACGGACCCATGGCCCATCCTCTGCACTTTTCTCACTTTGTTTTAGTTATGTAATTATCTAATACATTAATTTGACATATAACAATCAGCTTCTTTAATTACTCCTGTTAAGCACTGGTTCCTTCACATAATCTTATCACGTGACATAGAAAAACAATATCAGCCAAATTCTTTATTATCATTTCATCATTTTATCTTTGAAATACAAGGAGTTCCACCCGTAGGCTTGTCCATAATCCGCCCGAAGGCTATCCAGTAATCCGCCAGGGATCACTATTCCAAGCTTCTGCCCGTAGACTAGTATGCAGGCCTCGAGATCCAATCCCGAGTCACGTTAGCCTCTTGTGCAGGACCCGGAAGGCGAGGGATTTATAGCGAGAGCCCCCCCTGGCACCCAAGCGTCCTCCTGCTCCAAGTAGAGCTCAACGGAAAGACCTCTCGCGGCAGGTTCGGTCCACGTTCCCGGCGCGGTCAACAACCCCCTTGGTTAGGGTCAGGCAGGCAGTCGGGGGTAACTGAAGCTGTCTCTCCCTTCAGGCCTTCAACCTAAAGCATTAGATATCATTTCATCCTTTAGTTCTTTGAGCAAACAATGCAAACAGTGCTTTCTAAACTGTCACAAGCACAATCAATTCCAGTGGTCATTTATTTGGCCAACTGTCAAGGAGTGAATCCTTCTCTCCGAATGCATCCAGCATTCGATCCGGGATCAATTTCGACTTGGCAAGATCCCCAAGGGTTTGTTTTTTCACCCTTTTGTCCTTGGGTTAGGGCCATACCCTGTTAACCCAACTTAACCAATACCTTAGGTTTTATTAACACTAAATCCTGGCGACCATGTCACTTTAATTTATTGATTGATCATTTGCTTCCAAGCAAATACCTAACTTCCCTTTACTTGGCAAATTTTCCCAAGAAATGTGATATAACAGGATGACTACTCATCCTCTTGCAAGTTAAACTTGCACAAGAACTTGCCAACCTCATTTCAAGAAATGGCAAAACTCTCTTGTGAACTAACCACAAGTCTATGCGACGTTGCAACTTATTGCACAAGTGTCACATCTATTCCATGAGATCATTTCACCCATTGAACGGCTTATCTCCAGACGAGAAGCAGGGTTTAGGGTGTCTTCTTACCCAACCCATTCCTAATTACACTAGGCCGACCACGGTCCTAGGAATTCCAACTCAATCCGAGTTTCATCATTTGAACGAGTGACCCTTAGGGTAGAAACCTTAGATCGTTTCTTGCAAGCTTGTCCAATTGTCCCTACATTCCGTGAATATGGGTAGGACCTTTGGGTATGAGGGTTCAACTTGGCAACAAGTGTGAAACTAGGTCAAGTCCTTAACGTGCTAAACCCTAGTTAGCACTTGGAGGATTTATTGTATCGATTGAACCATCCTATGCGAATACTTTGCGGTTTAAGTGATTTAGGTATTCGAGTTTACTTGTCTTGCGATAAGGACGAACCATTCCTAGAGATGTTTACTTGATCTAAAAGGGGAAAACTAGTTGCATTTTGTCACAATCTACGTAAGCACACGATTCATTGCTTCTACGTACGACTAGATTCACAATCCCTAACTTTTCTTGTTAAGGCCAAAAGGCATGTTAAATTTCGGCATAACTTCCATTGATCCAACTAGGACTTGCATTCACGAATCATGCTCACAATTCTTTTTCTAAGCTTTTTAAGATTTCATGCTTAATGAACCATGCAACCTTTCCCTAACTACATCTCTTGATGAATGAAGTTCTTACGTATGATGAATGTGCAACATGCAATCCTTTCCTAACTACACGTAGTTAAATGAGATTCATGCCAATTGAAGCTAGAGTTAACCTATTTAATGCAGCCCTTAGAATTATTTCCATGCTTTGCTATTTCCTACAGGTGATAACGACTTCCTTAATGAATCATTACCAAGAAGATTTATCTAAAAATGTGACATGCCATTAATCTTTCCATGCCTAGTAAAAGGTGTACCTCAATAATTTCAACCTTGTAATGAGGCAACAGTTGTCCTAGGCTCGTCACTTTTGAATGCACAAAAGGAAACTTACTGGTAAGGTCCTAAAAATGCATTGACACCTTATGTTCTTTTCATTCATTCCATTGAACGTAGCAATGATCATTTTTCATATCTTGAGCTAATTCTAGTAAATGTTCAAATAGCCAATTCATTTTCCAATTGCATTTAACTTGGCTAGTTGAATTTGAACATGCATGAGTGCTTCCTAATCGATGAAGTTATCGTGACTAATTCAATACTTTTGTGTGGAATCCAAATAGATAAAACCTGGACTTGTGGACTCCGGGAAATATCCACGTAAATACTAGGAGAAGATCCTCCCGCAGGCGCGTCTTGTGACTTTTTAGGGCCCATTGTAGGCGTGATTTTGGCTTCCGGTTTGCCTTCGCGGTCTATAAATTTACTCGCCTTGGTATGCATCCTCAAGATCTTGCCCTTCTCCCTCGTACGCAGGAGATACCTTCGTGGAACTTCGGATCTTTAAAAGGCCGGCCTGTGAGACTTGGGCCTATGGGATTTGGGTATATGGGATTTGGAGCTTATGGAAGGCCTTAGGATTCACAGCTTGGGCCTTCTTTCTTTCGGAAAAAGAGAGGGTTCGTGAAAGGGATCTTGTGATGGACCTTGCAAGAGTGGAGACTTTAAATCTGGCCCTAGGGGGCTTATGGGAGATTTGGTAGAAAGGGCCTTATAGGCTTCCTCTTCAAAGCTAGGGGAAAAATGGACTTATGGAGGATCTGTGTGAAAGGGCGTTAAGGAACCCTCTTGTTCTCTACAAAGACCTCGGGGGGGGGGGGGGGGGGGGGGGGGGGAGGGGGGGTTGATAGGGATGGGGTTATGGGGAAAATGTAGTGGGAAGGGGGCTTTAAATCCTGAGCCTAGGAGGCTTATGGGTGATTGGTGGGAAGGGGGCTTAGGGAAGCCCCCTTAGAAGCTTCCTAAAGAAGCTTCCAAAGTGTGCAGACATGGGAAGAGGGAGAATAATGGCTACGTGGATGACGGTGATTGGAAGGCCTTGATGGTAGTCGTCAAGGGGATGGCGTCAGCGAATTTAGCCGACAGCTGGTGGCATCTCGGCGATGGCAGCAGCGGCCTCCGGTACAAGTGGCGGCCCTTCACGAATTGGTGGTGGCTCCTTCTACAGCACGACGGCTCAACTTCCTTCTCCTCCCACGTAGCACTTAGCTTCCCCTCCTCTAGGACGTCTTCTACAGGCTACACGGCCTCTCTCCTCCTTCTCTGGTAGCCTCTTCATGCTCCCTCTACTCACGACGATGGCGGCCTGTACTCCCTCCTTTTTGTCCGTCTTCACCCTCTCACGGCCAGAAAAATGGCGCGGCTCTCCACGGCAGCCTTTCGCAGCATTTTTTTTCCCTCCCCTTCAACATCTTAGAAGGTGTTTTTATAGTTTGGGGGGAGAGAGGACCTCCCCCCTACGTGGCCCCTCGCATGGCCTCTTCCCCTCCACCTCTTAAATTGCCATAATAGCCCATCCCCTTCCCTCAGCCACGCATCGGCTGGGGGAAGGTAAATATTTTTCTTTAAATTAAAAAATAAATTGCAACAATTTTATCCCAACATTATCCTCTTGACCTCCTCCCAAGAGGGAGTTTACCTATGGTTATGCGGGTTTTTAAACCTCGGTCCTGTTTTGCCAGTGGAGAGGTCATGATACCTCGGTCCCGATTTACCAATGCGGAGTACTCCTTTTCTCACATACGATCATAAATCAACTACCGGAAATGGAGATAATCTTTTCACGAATTTACGATGTGCGGGAGGTTGGTCTAGTAATATTTCAAACGGAAATATTACAATGCTGAAAATCAGGGTTAAGTGACTTTATATATGCAATCCATCGTAAATAGACAATATCAAGAGTTGAGAAATTTGCTATCATTTCCAATAAAGGTAGATAATCACTCTCTACCACTACATGAGCTCCCATAAAATACTCCCTATCACACTTAAGGGCTGTCACTACACCCCAAAGCTCTCTTTTGACCTGAGAATACCGTCTTGGCATTTATTGAGGACCTTTGGCATCAATCTTTACTGGTGAGGGCTTTCTTCCATATGGTCCACACATGTGCCCAACAACCAATACCTCCTCTACTCCAAAAACTGATTTTCTCCTGACAAAGTCAAATGCAATTCTTCAAGACAGTTCAAAATCTTATCACAATCAGCAATATGATAAGCCACAAATCCTCTACATCCCTGATCATTTAGCTCTTCATTCTTCTCATGGATATTGCACCCTTTTATCGGCACATCTTCAACAAAGGGTAAGGTCAACTGAGGAATATACTCTCTCAAAACGTTATGCATAGCATTCATCATATGCGCCACTGAATTGGTTGCCCCCTTCGAAGCGTACACATCCTAACCAATCCATGTAGTGTCTTCATGGTAGTGATATCCCAGCTTTCTAATGCAAGGTGGAATTGATCATATCCTGAATATAAATCTCCCAAAGAGTAAATTTCCTTTCCTGCAAATGCTTATGCAAATTCATCCACTATCGGGCCTAATCCAACATTCCTTATGGTGACTTTATTAACTGGTTGCAAATCCTGTATAAACCTCAAATAACCATTATTCTTTGGAACAATAAACCATCGATTCGAATATGGAGCTGAAGAGGGCTCCAAAATCCGCATCTTGATCTTCTCGTTCAAAAGCTTCAACAAGATAGGCAAATATGCCCGAGATGCTGGAATAGGCTTTAAATCCCATGGCACATGAGGTACTATAAAGATCACCATAGGTGCACCGATCAACACATCCAATTTCATCTAGCTAAAATGCAAAGGCTTTCCCATGACTTGCCAACATCTGCAAGAAACAAGCTCTTTCTACAGGTAAAAAACTCAATTAAAGGAAAGAAAACCAAAAAAACTGATTGAGGTAGGGAGGGGACGTAAATTTTTTTGTGCCCCATTTTTTTGGAGATTCGTGCCTCTCCGATGCTGGGATTGAGAGAGAAATGACTATACATTCTTGATCAACTCCCTAAGGGCTTCATTTTGGTTATGAGCACTCTGATTTTCATGGAGGGAATCAAAAATTTGATTTTTATTATTTCTCTCTCCTCTCTCCTCTCTGCTCTTGCTGCCTATTTACATGTGTGATTCTATGGAAAAAGGGAAAGAATTTGGATGCAAGTTGCTGATGGAATAATGGAACGGAAGAAAAGAAGATTGTAGATCAGAGTTGGAGAGAGCATCAGCGGTAAAAAATGAGCATTAGCGGCCTCCGAGCCATTAAATACGCGCCTCCAAAATCGGGTTTTTATGTGTACGCAATCATTTCATTTATTTTATAATGAATGCTTGATGAAATTGTTTGTAAATAGATGCATTTGATTAATAATACTAAAATTTATCAAAATTCTTAAAGAAAACTAGAAAATTTAGTCGCATAATGATTTATATCAAAACATATAAAACCCACAATTATGTAGTTTTCATATAAATGATAAATTTTGGGGATTGTGTTGTGATTTTAGGGTTCATATGGAATAGAAATGAATATAAAATCAATTCTTAGTGATTGTGATCAGCCTCAATCCATATATAAGAAATATTAATAAATAAATGAAGAAAAATAGTGAAAAAAAGAAAATTTTTAGTTTTTTATGCTAGAAAATTAAGAAAAAATATGCTTTATATTTGTGAGTGTATGGGCATGGTTGGAGCATGAGGGATAAGTCTCAGTTCTGCCTTGTCTTCATGTTCAATTCTGTTTTTACCGCTTTTATAAGAAAAACACATGAAAAAAATGTCTTCTATACCTATCAACGAAACAGAATCTAAAAGGTAGGGGGAAGAGGGGTTTTGATGTTAATTAGTTGCTGATAATGTTTGAAATTCTAATCTATTTGTTTGTGCATACCATACAGGACGTTTATAAATTAATTTTAAGAGGGTCAAGTAGCATGAGGATGCTTGGTGCTAACACTTAGCAACGCAACATGAGGTGTAGGTTGAAATCATTGAAAGGAATGGTTTTGCACTTCAAAATGCTGATCTATGAATCATAAAATGTTTGAGAACTATGGCATTCACAGTTGCATTACGCATATCACATGGTGTAATTCTTGGATGCTTTGCAATTATTTTCTTATACATATGACCCACGCTGAGTTGTGAGACACCTAAGCTATAGGTTTAGACGATCGAGTTCCTTAGGGAATTGTTAAGTGAAAAAGTATCTTATCTTCTAAAACAGATTAAAACAAGAGTGAAGTTTTTGGCATACGTTGTGTTAGCGATGCATCGAGGGGCCAATCCCCGAGGTATAGGAGAGCTGTAGTGGGGCCACGACATTCAGCCAGAGGGGTACCTCCTTCTGTTTGTGCTTACAAGGTGTTCAACACCAATCTATATATATGCACTCCCTCTAAGGAGTGTGGGGAAGGCTTAATCGTTGGATTAAAATTCCAAAAGAACGAAAAATTTACAATAAAAGTTAGGGCAATGTGTCCCTTAGACATTCCTAGCCATGAGGCCGAAAGGGTGTGCTCTTTGAGTATAGAGAGGCCCACCGACTAGTGCTTATAGCCAATGTTGGGCCCATTTTAGGTCCCGACAGGTGGTGCATTTTTTGGGAGCCGCTAATAAGTTGTAGCTTTTGAATCTTGGCTATGGGATCCATTATTATTATTAGTTTCTAATTGGGAGTCTCCTTGAAGCGATGGATATTAAATGCAGGTTGATTAATACTTCAGTCATGAACATGACGCTTAATCCAAGGAATTCCCATAACCCGAAAGATACTTTGTCCATCCTAAATGGTTTAGCAAGATCTTTGGTTAGACATGTGGTCGACTATTTTATCCTTTGCTCTGAAAGTGACACCATGCTAGAGTTTGGGCCACTATGGGAAAGTACCTATGGAGTGACATTTGAGATTAATAGGCCATGGGAGCTAGAGAAAACATTAGAAAGAAAAAGTGAGGCTAAGAGGGCACAGTCATTCACTATAGATGATGACTCTTTAGATGAAAAGATTATGATAACAATGATTAATATGTACACAATCATACATGACTCTGATTCAAGAATACATTCGATGCTAGTGCCTGATATAGTTGGGTATTGTATTGCAATCTCTAAGATCTATAGAGCATTGGATGATGTCTATTTATGTGGAAGACCATTGTGTAGAGTATCTTGTCAATATTGGATTTTATATTTCTAATGCTGATCACTCACTTTATGTGAGAAAGGGAGATGCAAGTTTGGTCATCGTAGTCATCTATGTGGATGACTTGTTTATTACAGATGACAGTGACAATGGGATTGCTGAAGTTAAGAACTTCTTGAAGAAGAAGTTTGAGATGAAGGATTTGGGTGAGCTGAGATACTTTCTTAGTATTGAGATGATCTGATGTGATGATGGTATATGGCTATCACAAAGGCAATATGGTATGGATGTGCTATCCAAGTATGGCATGATAGCATGTAAGCCTCTTTCAGTACCATTGGAGCAAACTGTGAAGTTGAGTGTTGACATTGGGGATGAGATAAAAGACCCTACTATGTTCAGGAGGTTCCCAAAGAAGAGAATTAAATGCCCTTCTCCTTATAGGGACCTCACAGTGTTTCATGGGCTACTAGATAAGGATGAGATGCTACATTGAAAAGAGTATGGCCTGACTTGCCTTGCAAGTGGGTTTGACAATCTACATCTGATGCTTGTGTTCTCGAATACCTTGAAGGGAGAGGCCATGGAATGGTATTGGAGCCTCCCAAGAGGGTCAATAAAATCATTCAAGGAGTTATGTGATAGATTTTTGGGTGAATATGAGAAGAAGGTTCCCATGACTAAGGTCTTGAGACAGCTTATGCAGACTTGGCAAGAGTACACGAGAGCCTTTGATGACATTCTAAAGATTTGGCCAAGGAAAATCAGTCAATTACCAAAAGACATGCTTGGTGAACTCTTTATCAGTGGCTTGGAAACAAATACACAGTTCCAAGTTAGGATAAGGAACCTCAAGTCACTGAAGGAGACAAAGGTTCAAGCAAAAGATTATGAGAGATTTATTTAAAGATGCTGGGAGAACTATTGGAGTTTTCCTCGCACCCTTGACATAATGTCCCTATTACTTAGTTTATTTTAATAAACAATGTGTGTATACATTCCAAAATTTGATTTATGTTGAAAATAAAATTTCACATTTTTAAAACTAACTCTAAATATAAAGATAATTGTTATTATTAATGAGGTATTATATCCCAGTTTATGGAAGGAAGGCTTGGAAAACCCTCCCAAAACAAGCTTATTAAAACTATGTTTGTAGTAAAGAACAACAAAAAGAACTAGCCTAGTGGATAGTCACTTGGCAGTTAAGTGCACTTGGGTGACGACATTGTTGGAATGGGTGACCTCGCGAAAAGATTTTCCTACAAGCTAATGGGAGCTTCTCATGGGTAGTCAACGATGCCAACAAAGCCTTCGTAGCATGTTGCCAAGTATGCCAAGGCCAAGATGCTAAGGTCTATGCCTTGGTCACCGACTTGGAGTGACACCCGCGGGATGATGCAACGCGTAGTGCTCGCCCATATGTTCGTAGATTTTTATATTCAGACTATAAAAATGGAGCCACCTCTATAATGTCATTGATGATGTCATAAAAGATGCTAAAAGAAAGCGTTCTCTCTTTATCATCGATGATGTCATCAAAAATGCTAAAAAGCAAGCATTCTCTCTTTATCCCCCCTCCTAGATTACTTTATAAACGGGGGTAGAGCATCACGTCAGAGAACACAATGACCCGTTGTCCTGATGTTATGAGGACACAGTGTGAAAAAGTATGGAATGCATCATCATCTGACTTCTTTATTAATCTAGAGAGTCAATGTGATCTGAGCCATTAGTACTAGTGTGAGTTGCATGGATTATCCAAAAATACTAGATTTTTGGATAATTTTAGCCTATATTTGATATTATTTATTAAAAAAATATGAAAACGCTAGAAAAGCTTCTAGTTTAGGATGGCATGCAAAAAGTAAGTTGCTTTTTCAGCTAGTTAGGGGATTTTCACAAGAACGACAGATTGACGAAATTGTGCATGTCGCGATCGTTGTAAATAGGCTGAAAACTACGGATTGAATTGAAATAAGGAGTGATCTGGGAGATCCTTGACCAGATGTTCAGGTATCCTGAACTTTTACCCCTCTTTCGGAGTCAACGGAGCCATCAGATTTGGGTTCCGAGTAGTAGAGAAGGAGCTGTAATTTTTATGTACATTTTGTTCTACGAAGAAGCTCCAGGAGATCTAATGCCTAGAGATTGCTTCTGAGTAGTGCAAAGATTCTAGATTCTTTCAATACATAGTGATTCAATTCATTGTGCTTTGTCTTTGTCGTGTTTACCACTTGGATATCTATATCTTCTCTTCCATCTCCTATTTCTACTTCCTTCTACTTCTAATCCCCGTTGGATTCAACCTTTCGACAAAAACCCCTGCGACATTGGTGAATCCGATGTGAAAGGTCATCACAGAAGAAGGAAAGATAATATGGAAGAACCTTCGAATACAATCTCGAGTGATGTTTTGCAAGAGTTGGTGCAACAATAACAATAGGTAATGCAAGCTTCACCTCAAATAGAAAGTGTTGCGATGAATGCTTTGCAAGCAGTTGAGCATGAGGTGAAGTTATTGAATGGTAGGAATGTATCTGCATATGTACATACCTATGCTCAGAAGATGGAATTCTTTGGAGTGGATCAATCTGCATGGATCCGGTATTTTATACATGTTACTATTCATGAACTGAAAGCATGGATTACTGAATTATACTTGCAAGATGCTGACTGGATAGCCTTCAAGAAGACACTCAGGGAAGAATTTTATATTGAGGATACCAGTTTGATTACACGCAAGAAGTTTCAGGAGTGGGTTATACAACCCAATAAGGGTCTTATGGCTACAGAATTGTTAAGAGAATTTGAAAGTCGATTTGAGCAATTGAATCTTGCAGAACAGCAAGCTCTTGCAAGTTAGAAAATTGAATTGTTTCTACAGGAAAATAATCCTAAGCTTCAAGAGAGCTTAATGATTTGCTCGAGAATCAGACTACAGAGACATGTTTGAAAATAGAGTGGAGACATGTCAAGGAAGTTGTTACTGTACTTGTGAAGAAGGATAGAAGAAGAGAAAGATTGCATGTCTCTAGCTTGCCCATTGTTATGGGCAAGACAATTGATATATTCAGTAAGCCACCTACTTCTGTGGCTAACCCTATGGCTGTACCTGCTATTGTTCCCTCTGTTAGGGAAGATGTCTTAAATGAATTGGTCAAAGGCATGCGGGATCTTCAATTGAAGATTGCAAAATTTGATGAAAAAGGACAAGAGGAAAGGGGACGGGCGGCAGCCTCTAAGCCTAGAAAAAGATGTATGTGTTGTGATAGTTTGCAGCACGAGAGAAAGGATTGTGCTGCCTATCAGGAGGCCTTAGCACGATAGCTTATCTTTTGGAAAGATGGCAAGATCCGTGCACAAGAAACGAGATTGCCTCTTGCTTTTGAATTTTGGAAAGGGAGGTATGCAAAAGTTGTTGGAAGACTTGGCTGTCCGAAATGCTTATGCGGTGGTACATGCTTCTACTTTTGGTCTACAGTTGGATAGAATGCATGGCCAAGTGATGGTTGGTCCAAAGGCTGAAATATGGACACATGCTTTACATGCAGCCAAAAAGAGAAAGGTCACTGATAGTGAATGTCTCATGCAGGGCAAGACATTCGTGGCATAATTGGTTTGGGAATCACCGGTAGATGCATATTCCGTGTTTGCATATTTAGCAAAGGTACAAAACACGGATGTACTTGTGGAAGAAAAATGAAAAGGAGATGAAGATATTGCAGGGACATCTAAAAGAAGGACAAGAAGAAGTATGGATCAGTCTAGAGCTACAAATCAGCCACCTCTCGAGCATGTTATGGAAGAGGTCAGTCGGGAGCAAAAACAGAATAACAAACAAGAGGGCAAAAAGAAGGGCAAGCAGCCAGGATATAAGTTACAATCTAACATTGAGACAGCCACAGATCTTAAGAAGGTTCTTGAAGAACGGATCTTAAACAGTTGGGTGGAATTTACCTTGGGAGAGGTGCTTGGAATTGCCAAGCGAGAATTTCATGATGAGATCATTGACATAATTAAAAGGAAGCGTCAGTTTCTTGGTGATACCACTAGTGCATTGCTGCAATTTGAAGAGGAAACTAGTTTGTTGGGTATTTGGGCTGGATATGAGCATGAAATAAGTATAGGATTGTCTATGCAAGATGCTGCTAGTCATTGGATAGCATGTGGAAAAGAGAAGAAAGTGGTTGAACATGCATTGTCTTGTAGCAATATGCATGGTGGAGTAAGGCAAATGCAACAATATGGAGAAGAGACTCTAGGATTTATTCCTCAAAGTCACTACACAAGAAATCATTGGGCTAGAGCTACCACTGAAATCATTGGGCTAGGATTTATTCCTCGAAATCACTACACAAGAAATCATTGGGCTAGAGCTACCACTGAAACGGTTATGAAAATAGGGGAGGATGAAACTCCTTGTGTTGCTAGGAAATTATCGTTTGTCAACTGCATAAATTATCAAGGAAAAGGTTTCTTGTTTAGCATGAATTTTGATCGCAAAGTTATAGGAAGAATAGTCGGAAGTAACCTAATCTCTACCTGACCTTAAATCGATAAGTTAAGGTTGAAAAGTTAATTTACGTATAGACAACGAGTCGTGCGTTTATGAAATGTTAAAGTAATTATCTCCAAGAGATAAACAAATTGGCACAAACCTAAATACCTAAACCCTAGAGTACTCATTTAGAATGAGTTAAATTCCAAGTGACGCCTATACCTTAAATACTTGCCCACATTCACCGAATGTAGGGACAGTGAAATGTAATCCTAAAGTGAGCTAGGGTTTGTTCCTAAGAATATTACAAGATGAAACTTGGAAACCCTAGGTCTAACAACGCCAGCCTAGTAACCTGAAACAGATTGCTTCGTGACTCCATTGTCTCAAAGTTCGATGTGACACTTGCGCAATAAGTGCGGAGTCATATGATCTTGTGATTGGATCACAAGGTAATGGCCAAGTTCTTGCAATGAAGTTGGCATGTCCTTAAGCAGGTTATCTTGCAGGAGGATGAATAATCATCCTAGTTTAGTATCCTTCTTGAGTAAGGAAAATTGATTGAAACTAAAGACCAGCCGATAAACTGAAATAACTGATGAACTTAAGGTTTGACCAAGTCGGGTTAATAGGATACGCCCTAACCTAGGATATAGGGGATTTTGCCAAGTTGCAAGTCATCCCGGATCCAGTGCTGGATGCATTCAGAAGGAAGGATTCATTCCTTAGCAGTTTGCCAACAAAAACGATCAATGGAAATGTTTATGCTTGCTACAGATTCTAGAGCACTATTTGGCTTTGTTTGATCAATGAATTAAAAGATAAATGGATATCTATACTTCAAGTTGAAGACCTGAAGGGAGAGGCAGCTTCAGTTACCCCCAACTTCCTGCCTGACCCTAGCCAAGGGGGTTGTTAACCGCGCCGGGCAAGTGGACCAAACGTGCTGCAAGAGGTCTCTTCATTGAGCGCTACTTGGAGCAGGAGGACGCTTGGGTGCCAGAGGGGGCTCTGGCCGTAAATCCCTCGCCTTCCGGGCCCTACACAAGAGGCTAACGTGACTCGGGATTGGATCTCGAGGCCCGCATACTAGTCTACAGGCGGAAACTTGGATTAGTGATCCCTGTGGATTGTTGGATAGCCTTCGGGCGGATTGTGGATAAGCCTATGGGCTGGACTCTTTGTATTTCAAAGATAAATATGATAACCTATTAATAAGGAACTTGTCTGACATTGTTTTTCTATGTCAAGTGATAAGATTATGTGAAAGAACCAGTGCCTAACGGGTTAATTAAAGAAGTTGGTTATTACATGTCCAACTAATGTGTCAGGTAATTAAATAACTAAAACAACCCGAGGAAAGTGCATAGGATGGTCCTAAGGATGGGTGGTCCCGGTTGGCCGGGAACTTTTCTCAAATTCACGATGGACATCAGGAAGATCGTCAAAGAACACGAACAACTAAAGCGTTGACCTAGAGTTATGATTAAACCCGATTTACTCTGTTTTAGGGGAACCAAATGGGACTATGCCTTATGGTAGAGAGGTTGAGCTTTGCCTCCCTCTCGTTTCCCATTCTCCTTGAACCAAGTGCAACGTGACTCCGCTTCGGACTTGGCTTTTCTGCGTAAAGTAGTTCGCTTGGGTCTGACGCTAGTTGCCGTTAGGAAATGACCAATAAGGAAAAACCTAATTTAGGTCGATCCTAAGTAGGAATGGCCAAAATACTTCCGCTACGTGGCAGACGCGGAAAGCCCTAGATCGCAAACTTTATAACATTCCATGGGAGTGCCGGGTGGAGCTTTCTAGACACCCTTTTCGATGGACTGCTAAGATGTGTCCTGAAGATACAAGTGGACACGTTACAGGATGGGAGAAAAGCAGTCCAATTTCTTATTGTTTGTGTTAATCATCCTAGAAATCATGATACGCTTCGAGAGTCTCCTTTGGTTCCAAATGCAAGGGAATTCAAAGACCTGGATTTTCATTAAGCACTGCTATAATGCGGGGCTACAGTAGTGTTGTTCAAAGGGTGTACTTGCCTCTTGATGAAATGAAGCATGTATTTACTATTGGTAATTCTGAGTTTACAGCAAACTGTTCATGTTGGTTTAAGCCTATGGAAGCTATGTGTAGGGCTGAATGCATATCTATGAAATGGGCTACTAAGAAATTGAGAGCATTAGGGTTGTTAGCTGAAAATGATGGAATTTCAAGCATCTTTTATGGGCTGAATATTACTAACACTATAGCTAAATTTTCACCAACTATACATACAGAAAATGAGGCTGAAAACAGAGTGTTGTCAGTATGTTCTTTGGATATGTATGATGTTATAGCATTGTTTGCTCAACTTGAAGGATTACAATGGGGTGAATCACTTGTGGAGACAAAGTATAAGACAGTTGACAAAAAGTTGAAACCAATTGCTTTGCCACTTCCACCAGAGAGTGAGGGTATGTATGAAAAAGTGTTAAGATATCCAAGCTTACGAGATCCTAAAGATATAGGTCATTAGTTTACATCTAAAACATTACAGGAATTGAAAGTTGGTGTAGAAGGGTTTCTTTTCCCTGCTAAGAGAAACTGTTTTATGCGGATGTTGGCTAGGCATGGAAAGGCATTTGCATTTCAGCCAAGTGAAATAGGTTGTGTGGACCCAAATGTTGTCTCCCCTATGGTCATATTTACTATGCCACATGTGCCATGGAACTTGAGGCCTATTCGAGTGCCTAAAGCTTACTTGACAAAGCTGATGGACTTGCTAAATGAAAAGTTTTGCATGAAGATTTTGGAGCTTTCTTCAGCCGCGTACTCAAATCGTTGGTTTAATGTGCCCAAAAAGAATGGGGCTTTGAGATTTATTCAAGACATGCAACCGGTCAATAAAGTGACCATAAGAAATGTGGGTGCAGGTCCTGTGGTTGATGAATTTGCAGAGGCTTTTGCAGGTAGAGCGATCTATTCTTTGGTTTCAGCTTGCAATTGAAAGCAAGGATATCACAACCATGAAGACTCCTTTGGGGTTAGTATGGATGTGTACTCTCCCACAGGGTGCAACAAACTCAGTGGCACACATGACAAATGCTATGAATTGTAATGGAGGGGAAATACTTAGGTCAACTTGACCTAAGTATTTTCCCATGGAGGGAAAATACTTAGGTCAAGTTGACCTAAGTATTTCCCCTCCATTACATGAATAGGATACTCAGGGATTTTATATCACAATTGACTATGCCCTTCTTGGATGATGTTCCAATCAAAAGGTGTGTAGTGGATGAAAAGAATGAAGAGATGGATGCTCATGGATGCAGACAGTCTGTTGCAGAACATATTGTGGATTGTGAGAGGATTTTGACACATCTAGAAGAGGTCCATTTAACTCTTTCTAGACAAAAGTTTTTATTTGGAGTTGAAGAGGTTTTTATTGTTGGGCATATGTGTGGGCCTTATGGGGGCGAAAGCCATCACCAGCAAAAATAGATGGGATTGATAGAATGCAATATGTATACACGAATGTGTTAGAGGTGCATAAATTCTTGGGTGCATGTGTGTTCTATTTGATATGGATTTCTCACTTTGCACATGTAGCCAATGCTCTTTATCAGTTTCTAAGGAAAGGTCAAAAGTTTCATTGGGAAAAGAAGCATCAGAAAGTAATGAAGAAATTGAAGCAACTCTTAAAATCTGCTCCTACATTGAGAAAGGTTGACTATTCACATGGAAAGCCTATCATTATTATTGTTGATACAAGCCCAATTGGGATTGGATGGGCAATTGGGCAAGATGATGAGGAAGGACAAAGATATGCAATTCGCTTTGATGCAAAAGTATTGACTGAATGATAGAGAAGATATCCACATGTAAAAAGAGAATTATAGGGAATTGTGACAACCCTTGAATGTGATAAGGAGTATTTTATGGGTGCTCATGTAGTCATTGAGACCGATTGTTTGCCAGTATTGGGTATGATTACTAATTGTGCTACTCCAGACACTGCTATGCTCCGGTGGATTACATACATCAAATCTTTGCACCCTGAATTTCAGCATATTGCAAGAAGAGATAACCTAGTGGCAAACATGTTATCTCGAGCACGTTATGAGCATGAAGATGGGATGATGGATGAGGAGGAAGAAGATGACTTTCTTATGGCTAAAAGTGATGTTGCAAGAGTGAATTTAGCAATGCAAGGTGTTGCTACAGCATTAACAGAAGCTTGGACAACAAAGAGAAGACACTTTAGATGTTTTGTATCTTGTGTAGAAGTGTTTCTGGAAGACAAATATGCAAGAGAGTAGCTAAGAATTGCTCAACACCTTGGTACATTAACAAAGAGATGAATGTCAGATGAGGAGTTTAAGAAAATCAAGAGGAAAGCATATGGGTTTTTTTTTAAAGATGGATACTTATGGAAACATGCTAAAAAGAAACAGGGTATGCCATTGCGAGTTTTGGGTGATAGAGCTTCACAAGCAAAAGTAATGCAAGAATTTCATGAAAGCTTGTGGGCTAGTCATAGAGGTGTTTGGGGTACTTTTACAAAGATCAAAGAAAGATATTGGTGGCAGGGTATGTATAAGGATGTTGCTCACTTTTTGGAAACATGTACGACATGTCAAATGTATTCAACTATGAGACATCGAGATCGATTGCAACCCACATATCCATTGTCTCTTCATTTTAAGTGGGTGGTGGATTTGGTCACAATGCTTACAAGTCTTTGGAAAAGGAGATATCTTGTGCTTGCTTGTGAAGACTTGACTAATCAAGTGGAAGGAAAAGCTTTATGTACTAAGACAACAAATGCTCTGTGTACTTTTCTCTTAGAAGAGATCTTTTGTCAGTATGGATGTGTGGGAAAAATTATATCAGATAGGGGTGAATTGGATGCAGATGAAGCTCATGATTTCTTTGCACGGTTGGGGATAAAGCTTGCTTTAACTTCAGCTTATAACCTTGAAGCAAATGGAAAAAGTGAAAGAGGTCACCCACCTATTGTGAAGGCATTGGCAAAAGCATGTGGAGAGAAGGTAAAAGAGTGGTCACGATTTCTCCTTTATGCTTTGTGGGCCAATAGAGCAACTCATAGTGCTATTACAGGATATATGCCTATAGAATTGATGTATGGTCAAAAGCCTATCTTGTTGATAGAAGAGATGACAATCACATGGAGTGTGCTAGCTTGGGAAGAGGAGTTGAATCGAGACGAGTTGTTGGCCTTGCACATTAGACAGTTACAAAGAAAGTTAAAAGACATAGAGGTAGCAACTGCAAAGTTAAGGGTAGCAAGGATATAGAACAAGAAACGGTTTGACAAAAGACATAGACTGAGACCAACAACCATACAAGATGGGGATTGGGTATTGTTTTATGATAGCAGTTTAGATAACCAGCATAGTACCATGTGTAAAGTTTCCAAAAGATGGTTTGGACTCTATGTGGTAAAATAAGTGTTTGATAATCGTACTTATGCAATAAATGAGCTAGATGGGACAGCCATAAAACTTTCGATAGCAAGGAAAAGAATCAAATTATTCAAAAGGTGGAAATATATTGCCTATGAGTTGCCAGAATTGGAAGAAAATAGTGGCCATGATAGAGGGGCTAGCCATGAAGATATGGAAGATGAAGCAGTAGAGAATATGGTTGCAAAGGATGAGGACTCAGAATCCGGTGACAACTAGGATTTTGGCACATACCAGAGGATGTGCAGGTTCAGAGGGGGTGGATGTCGTGATGTTATGAGGACACAGTGTGAAAAAGTATGGAATGCATCATCATCCAACTTCTTTATTGATCTAGAGAGTCAATGTGATCTAAGCCATTAGTACTAGTGTGAGTTGCATGGATTATCCAAAAATACTAGATTTTTGGATAATTTTAGCCTATATTTGATATTATTTATTATAAAAATCTGAAAAAGTTAGAAAAGCTTCTAGATTAGGATGGCCTGCAAAAAGCAAGTTGCATTTTCAACCAGTTAGGGGATTTTCACAAGGATAGATTGACGAAATCGCACGCGTCACGATCATTGTAAACAGGCTAAAAACTACAAATTGAACTGAAAGAAGAAGGAGTGATCTGGGAGATCTGTGATCAGGTGTCTGGCAGGTTTACCCCCCTTTCAGAGCCAATGGAGCCATCAGATTTGGGTTCTGAGCAGCAGAGAATGAGCTGTAATTTTTATGCACGTTTTGTTCTACGAAGAAGCTCCAGGAGATCTAATGCGTGGAGATTGCTTTTGAGTAGTGCAAAGATTCCAGGTTCTTTCAATACATATTGATTCAATTCATTGTGATTTATCTTTGTTGTGTTTACCACTTGGATATTCTCTATCTTGTCTTTCATCTCCTATCTCTACTTCGTTCTACTTCCGATCCCCGGTGGATTCAACCTTTCGACAAAAACCCCTCCGAAACTATGTAGAAGTCTCTCTATTGTTGATGTGATGAAGCGCTACTCAAATCCATCAAGCTTCTTCGATGGCTCCCATGAGACATTGAGACACTGAGCAAGGTGCTACTCGGAGAGCTCCCCAACGCGAGAAAGTGGCTGCTATTGTGGGAACTCAACACGAAGCTAAAGTGCAAGTGGAAGTTATCCTTGAATCCATTCAACCCAAAGGACTGGTTATTTCACAACAAACCAATGTTATGGGCATAAACTATAATCATGATGGATGGCGAAACATAGATAATCAAGTTTAGTACATAAGAAAGTGATTACTTTTAAGCTATTAACTCTACAACTTCCTAATGAGGGATAAGTTAGTCCATTACATAGATTACGATCAGTTAGAATACACTCAAACTTACAAAAACATGTTAGTATTATTAATTTATTTATAGGAAGGAACATGGGAATTGATGGAGGGAATAGCCTCTATGCATCGCATGCATTCACAAGTGTGTTAAAAATTTCTTATGGTTATGACTACTTTTGGATTTGTGAATGATAAATTATGGCTCTTATGATTCCGTGCTTACACAAATGGACGAGTTGTGGATTGTGGTGGTTCGGGACATTGGGGTCCCTAACTCAATGCTTCCTAACACTCTACAGAGTGTGGAAAAACTCACCTGCGAGTAGGGGTCCTACTCTCTCGAGGGAGGTAGGTGTTTTTGGTTTTTGATCACTCGAGCACTTGAAAGGGAAAAGGGCCGAGTGATAACTGCCCCTATTATGTAGGATGGCTCCTGAGGCTCAGGGAAGCTTAGAGGGACTCTAAGCCAATAAATTCCCTATTAATCACGAATGGAGTGCAATCACACACAGCCCAATCCCGAGGGATTGGAAGGTGGACAGTGTATTTCTGCGAAAAGACCGATTTTGTGCCACTTTGCAAAGTGACGGTTCTGGATGTTACTATGAAATAAAGTATTTGATTTCTGAATTGTTTGTTATGTGATAAAGATTGAGTTTAACGAACCCAGTTTAACGGAGTGATAAAAGAAAGCTGATTTTATATGTCCAAACAGTGTGGTAGTATGCTTTGCTAATTAGAAAACTAAGCAAACCCCATCGAGAAAAGTGGGACACTTTATCCTGACGATTGAATGCCTTTGGTTGGGTGGACTTGATAAGTCACATAACTTTCCCAACACTAGATAGAGCTGATTAAATAGTGACCCTTCCAATATCGGTAGGATTAGTTACCACGTTTAACATTGTTTTAGGGGGCCTGAGGTGATATTTTTCCTTTTGGGTAGGGGGATCGAGCTACACTCTCCCTCGTCTCTCACTCTCTTTGAACCAAGTGCAGTGTTAACCTAACTTTTGACTTTGATTCATTATAAAGTGGTCTTTCTTAGGTGGGCGTTAGATTGCTGTTAGGGGTGACTTATCCACGCTTCCCCTGTGAAGTAGAACTAAGAATCCCATGTTCGACCAAGTCCAAGGTTTCCCATGGGGAGACATGATGGTGATGTGCATGGATATGAATTTCAGTGGACTCATAATATGTGGTAAGGTTTGTTTTTGATAATGCTACCTATGCATTAAATGAGATGGATGGGATAGCTCTAAGGGTTCCAGTGGCTAGAAAACGTATCAAGCTCTTTAAACATAGGGAGTCTTCAACATATGAGTTGAAGGAGTTGGATATTGAGTATGAACATGAGAATATGGAAGAAGAAGAGGTAGAAGATGAAGACATTGACATGGCAGAGGATACTTCTTCTAACACTACAAATTTGTAAGACTTTGGCACATGCCAAAGGATGTGCAAGTTAGAAGGGGATGGATGTCATGCCACTATGCAATCATAGTGTGAAAAACTCTAGAGTGTGGCTTTCTTATTGATCTAGAAAGCGAATGCCATATTAGTCATTAATGTTAGAGTCCATAGTGTGGATGGTCCAAAAATACTAGATTTTTGGACAAGTTTAGCTAATTTTTGATATTTTTTATATTATCTCTTGTAAAAATCCAAAAACTATAGATAAGTTCTAGAATAGGATGACATATAAAAGAAAGCATGTAGCTTTCAGCCATTTTAGGAGGATTTATGTAAAAAGAAAGATTGGCAAAATTGCACAACACGCAATTATAGTTTTCACGCAGTGAGCAACACTTCGAAGTGGGAGATAAAGAAGGAGTAATCTGGCACTATTTTGACCACTTCTCCTGATATTTTATCCCCCTTTCGAAGAAAATGGAAGCATCAATTTGGTGGTCTGAGCAGCATAGACGAAGGTATTGTTTTATGAATGTT
This sequence comes from Lygodium microphyllum, assembly GCF_053477565.2. NCBI lineage: Eukaryota > Viridiplantae > Streptophyta > Polypodiopsida > Schizaeales > Lygodiaceae > Lygodium > Lygodium microphyllum. The sequence continues at coordinate 102,755,614 of NC_141161.1, forward strand.
TTTGTCTACAAGAGTTTTATGTTCTCATAATGTAGAAAGAAATTGGCAGGCTTCATCTTTGTGAGTATTCTTCTACGTATTCTATTTCTTTAAAATCCTTCTCTTCCATCTACTCCTCTCCTTGAATCTCCCTTCGGCTTGTTGTCCCTTACCCCCACGGTAGAATTTTGATCCCAAACGCTTCAACAATGTCACATGTTTCATACGTCACACATGGCAAGCTTGACAATGTGGCATGCGCAAAATAGATCCGCAGATGGAGTCCAATGAATATCAGCGGATTCACATGCATGAAGCCACATTGACTCTAGCTTTCCAGGCTTTGCATAAGAGCTAAGCAATCTTCAGCTGGTTCTTGCTATGGATAGCATGAACCCATTTGGTCTCCACTCAACTTCTTATAGTGTGTGTGTCCTATAGTCCTTGTTAACTACAACATCCCGCCATGGCTTTCTACGAAGAAAGGACACCTAATCCTTGGCTTGCTCATTCCTAGTTGCTACAAAGTCAAGAATATGGATGTCTATCTCCATCCATTAGTTGATGAGCTTAAGATTTTATGGGAGGAGGGGGTCACCATGGAAGATATGTGAGCAAGCAAGATGGTTGACGGTCTGCCAATATACGAGCCATTCTCATGTGGACCATGCATGACTTTTCGGGATTCGAGGAGTGCTCAGGTAAGTAGGCTTCCATACTCATTGGTGATATCTATCATAGCTCGTTCAAGTTTGTGTTCACTAAATAGGAGTGTTGGGACAAGTTTGGTTACCTCAAGTTATCATGCATGTCCATTGTGCATGTTGATGGTTGCTTGCAACTACCTCATGCTCCTTGGATTTTGTCCACTAAAGAAGAGCACATTGTGAAGAAAATTATCAGGTCTATGTACGCACACCACGACTAGTATGATGCGTTCTCTCAGATCCACTTTTTCTAAAGACAACCAACTATCAGGGCTAAAATCCAATGATTGGCATAAGATATGTTAAGTTTTTACTTGCCTTGATTGTAAGTGGCCTACATATTTTGCTATTTGGAGTCTAGTTGGTGTTGATAATGCTTCTTCATTTGTGGCAGTTTGTACTACCGATCGCGATCATATCACAAAAGGAGATCAAGACATCCTCTATTGAGTTTGCAAGGCGGGGAGCAGTGGAGATGTGTAACGTGACCACTTGTATTTTTCAGGACACGTCTTAGCAGTCCATCGGAAAGGATACGTACGATTAGGTCACTATTAAATTCCCTAGTGAATTCTTTGGAATTCAATTTTTTCTAAACGAGTACTCCACGGTTTAGGTGTTTTAGGTTTATGCCAATTTGGTTAACTCTAGAAGATAATTTTCGAGATTACTTCCACATGATTCGTTGACTATGTATAAATTGATTTTTTAAACCCTAACTTATCGGTTTGAGGTCAAGCATAGGCTAGGTTAATTTCATCTAATCTTCCCTTTCCTTTGCGAACAAAATTCATGTTAAATAAGCAACCTTTTTCTTTCTAATTTATGCAGTTGACAACGATAATTTCATAGAGTTTATGCATCGTAAGAATCGTTTCATGCTTTGCACTTTCCATGATGATTCATTGCGATATGGGTTAATAGTGCGAAATACAGTTTATACTTCTAGGCTTAACCGAAGTATACTATTTTAATGGATAATAATCTAGTCTTATAATTCATTTCAATGCATAAGCTATTTGCTAGAAATGTGTTTATTCTTTCTTAATTTGCATGTTTCATTTAAAAGTATTGATGACTAAGTTCCTTCGTCGTGAACAACTAGGACGAAAATATATCCTATTTCTAATAATTAACTTTGCATGATTGAATTACAACAATATCAAATAAAAATTAGGAAGGAAAACCTGGGTTTGGGGTGAGATATCCACATGGATACTCGGAGATGACCCTCCCGCGGCTACGCCTTGGACTTTCTTAGGAGGCATCGCAATTGTAGTTTTTCGGACGTGGAAGCAGCTTTACAACTCCTCCTTGGAATTCCATCATCGCTCCCTTGCATCGTCCGTCGAATGTAGTTTTAGAAGGCCCCCTCCTTGAAGTAGGGATTTCAGAAGGGGGTGCTTCAAAATTTATCACGACTAAGACCCATTGAAGCCATGGGAAAGGCTTAATGGCCTTTGTAAACTCGCACGAACGGGGAATAGAAAGGTGTGGAAAAGAAGAATAAGGTGCGGAAGAATTCCAAGGGGTATTTTTGCACGGCCTTCAAAGCCCAAGGAAAGGGCTTAAGAGAGATTGCGGCAGGAAAGGGCTTAAGAGAGATTGCGGGTCCTAATAAGAGTGGGGCTTAGAGATTGCGGGACCTGCCCATACGCGATGGATATTCTTCTTGGAGTGCTTCATGAAAACCCTGAAAGGCTTTTCGCGACAATGAGCTTGGATAGAAGGTGGCATGGCTGATGGTTTGGCTGGTGTCGGAGGAGTTAGTGCATATTTCACAGTGGCTATCAATGATGGATTCAAACAACAATATGCTATGATTGCTGAAGGATGATAGTAGATTGACGAGAGATGTGGTGGTTGGAAATGGGGTAGAAAAAAGGATGGATGCTGCAATGGAGAAAAAAGTGAATCATTTTTATATGTTGTACCATGCATCTATGGAGACATGGCTTACTAGGTATGAGCAGGCCAAAAAATGGGAAGAAGTGGGATCAAAATTTCGACGCAGTACGCGCCATCAATAGATTCAATATCCTGAAGGCATGGATGAGATGCCATGGTTTATGTCTATGCGATGGTGGTTACATGGAGCTTTGATCATAGCCTCTCACGAAGGGGTGGAGGTCTCTACTAGAGGAGTTGGAATTCTTGAGGGGATGTAGTCCAAAGGTGGCCACATGTCTTATAAGTTGTAGTATCTAGATTTTATATGTGACAACTAATCTAACCATTTTAATATACATTACAAAATATATAGTACGATGTGGTCATGCAAGTGACATTTCTGCGTCGAGCGCATTGACAAAATGTGCTCCACAACGGATTGTGATGTTATAGCAAAGTTTGAGCAACAGAGCCGACAACGAGCCATAGATCCAAATACCATTATAGATGAGATGGAGTATTTTGGAAACTTGCAAAGTGTTATCTTCGTGGATTACCCTAGCTTCTCCATGATCATATTCAATGTGCAATGGTTCAACGTGGTATTGGAAGGAGCCAGCAAACCATTCGACGAGGTCCATCAGGATTTCTCAAAATAGGTTCCTAGAAAAGATGGACAGATCTACATGACACATTTGTCTTGCTGGTCCATTGTGAATAGATGCATGAACTATTTTTTTCAATTTTTTCATTGACACAGATATGTCACAAATATTGAATCTCTCTTATTTATGATTTTGAACAAGTAAGTTTCTATCAAAAACCCCTGATAACCTCGATGGTGGTATATTGTGCCTTCAGCTCCCCAAAGTGTGAGAGTGTATGATGAAAGCAATATTCCCAGTGTAGATGCAGACAATATGCAGATGGAGGGGTTGATATTGCAAGGGGTGGAGGTCGAAGATGGCTTGGAGCATGTAGAGCAGGCTGAATCAGGTAACGATGAAGGAAAGGTAGGAGGCCAAGAATTCTTTGAGAACGAGGTGGACTCATCCTTTTGTGGTGATCTGTCTATTGATCTTCCTGTGTATACGGAGTTGTGCCAGGAGATTGACATGGGACCATAGGCTACATCATACTTGCAGGATCTACCTACTCAATTCATTGATGAATCGCTTATAAGGGTACTCTAGACTATGCATTTTAAGTAACATCATTCTTTCAGAGTTATATTACTATGCTTTGCTTGAATCTTTATATTGATTATGTTAACATCACTTTTTGTTGTGTAGGTGACCTTTGACAATATTTGGTTGACGATATTTGGAGAGAACGATGAGTCAAGGGATGAGTGACAAGGAGTTGTAGGAGATATTCGCACATATGTCTCCAGATTAGATGGCTCGATTCAAAGAAATGGTGGACTAGGAGTTGTCTTGGACACCATCAGACCGTTCCATTAGATCTACTTTGGCACGCTCTAATACTTCGGTTTCCAGTAGACGAGGTTGATACTTCAGGCTGGGCCCAGACGGAGGGAGTGGTTCTAGGGGGTGCTACGGAGACGTGGATGCTGTGAGGTCCAGATGCAGGTGCTACTCCTCGCTATTGTGCACATTTGAGAGAGAGTGGCTCAAGTGGTTGTTGTGGAGGCACCAATGCAATGTCTCCATCTTGTCATTCTGGTGGAGTTGTGTCACTTGTAGGATTTGTTACACCTATTGGGATATCTACGCCAGTGACTCCAGCTTTTGCTCAACTGTCCACATCCTTATGGGTGCTACTCTAAGATATACCACCCCCATGGATACACTAGATGTACACAAGGGTCTCCTGGTTATGCCCAGGAGTGCTTTTGTAGGTGGGAGAGGACACACCTTAGACATACCCCAGAGTGATATAGATACCGTATAGATGACAGGACAAGAGCCATGATCATGAATGATGAGGGGAGGATGGGGATGTCTTGTATAAGAGAGTTGTGCCAAAAAGTTTTTTGACACAACGTCTTGGACCATTGGAAGAACATACTCGAGGGGAGCAAGGACTACATAGCAGTATCCTAGCACAATGAGTTTTTGGTACCCACTGTAGCAGAGAGGCTTTCCACACGCTGGATGATGGAGTGCATGCATGCGTACATGTCATAGAGATGATCCGACGTATGCAAGGCACTGAAGAGTGCCATCTCAAAGCTCGAGTGGCTAAATGAAGATGATTGCTAGAGACTCAGGGAGGAGGCTAGATATTCTCAAGGATGTTGGTGACAGTAGCAGGAGGCAATGAGGGCAGGACTGGAAGTAGGGGTGGTCCATCATCTTGGAAGTGGTGGCCACAGGACTTATGTGGAGGACTTTGAAAAGTTTTTCTTTCATTCTTCTAGCTTTCTTATTTGCAATATTGTTTGTACTTACAATCGTGTTTCTAACATTTGTATCATGTTTTCTTTGCAACACTCCATTACAAACCGTGATCCCACTAGCTTGGAGACTTAATATGTAGAGATACACGATCTCATTGCATTGATCGATAGATTGTATGCATGCGACGACCAAGTAAGTCACTCATCTTTCTTGTGTATAGTTACTATTTTTATTAAAATGCATTATGTATGGTGGATTGATGTGTAGTTGTTCATTTTGCAAACTCCGATCAATGCTCCTTTGCGTTGGGACGAGCATTCGCATGGTGAGGATCTATAGCTCGTGCATGGATTCATGGAGCGCACATCCTCTTCCTTTTTTGTACTATGATTCATATAGGCATCTTTTGTGTACTATGTTATTATCATCCTTTGTATCTTGCCAATAATTCCATGAGTTTTCATTAGCGATCTTATACTTATTCTATGTATCAATCTTGTGGATTCAAGTACATTTTGCGCTTATCTTGACGGATCATTGCACACTCAACATGTACATTTTCATCGCTTTGAACGTTGGTATGAGGCCTATATCTTATAGTGTTAGCATAGTTCCTTGGACACATTAAACATAGAATACTTACACACATAGAAGTACTCTGATACATTAGTGCATAAAGATCAATATGAAAAGTTCGTCTAAAAGTTACATTTGTAATAGAAGGATGAATAGTGGTGATGTAGCTTAGCTACACCATCACTTCCATCTATGTTGGCAACAAAGAAGAGAGATGCTACCTAGCCAAATGTAGCAATGATGCAATCCCAAAAAACAACATCAACACCTAGAAACAAACAAAGCAACTCCATGATCTCAATTGAAGAAATTAATTTCCATACAGAGAATATAACAGCAAGTTCCTCATGTGTCAAGTAATGAAATGATCCATAAATGTCTTAAGAATATAAGTGAAGCCCTAACAAATGTGCTATCGTAATTTCTTGTAGTGCTTTGAACTTGATCATCCAACCATGGTGCAAATCTCAAGAAACCTTAATCAGACAAGTGCTTTCCTCTTCTTCTTTTCTACCATCACCTGCCCGTTTGTCAACTATTCCCAATCCAAAAAGCTGTGTTTCTAGTCTTTTGCTTCCTCTTCAAGTTTCCTTAATGAAAAATTTTCTTTGTGATTTTCTTTTTCCTTATGCTTTGAGGAAAAGGGTGGAGGGTCATGTGTTTCTTGGCTTGTGAGTTTGTGTTATCTAATTTTGTGCTCTATTATGTTTTTCTTTTGGTGGTCTGCAATCTCTTGCTTTCCCTTATTAATGTGTTTTGGGTATTATGTGGTTGAGTTTCACAATCATTTCTTCTGTCTATGTGCATAAAACCAAGTATTTAGAATAAGGACCATGCAACAACAATACACAATGATGTCACACTAAATGGTCAGTCAAAAAGGGTTTGAGTTTTGTGTTTTGTATTTTTTAATTGTTTGTTTAAGTTCTATTTTTAGTGCTCTTTTATTTTTGTGTTTTTGAGTTTCTATGTTTTTTCCTATTGTAACAATTCTATCTTTCCAATGTCAATCCAACAAACTGGTTTCTCTCGATTTGGCCTTCCTAAACTAGGCACATGTGTTTCAGAATATGCAAGTCACAAGTATGGGCAATCAATAATCCATCAATCCCATCCATTCAAGAGGACAAGCCTATTATTCTACCATACGATGATAGGAGTGTGAGAACTTAGACTCTTGCATTATCCTTTGTCTTGAAAATGAAACCAAGATGTTAGGCTAAATGCACAATAATCAGGACATTAGGTGGACTTCTATTGCTTCAAAAGTTGCAACTCACTTCGACGACAACCTCTCACGTTGACTATCAATACTTCCCTCTAACTAACCATCCATTCTCCTTTGTATCCCAAGAAAGAAAGAATACAATACAAGCTTTGAGGTGTATTGAACACACCAACTTTCCTTCCAGTGTTGTAGTTCCAAATCTTGAAGGCTTGAAGATGGTTCTATGACTTAAAAATTTTGATCTAATGCCATCACTCCTTCATATCCACCACCAAGCACACCAATAAATTCAAACGCTAGTAGGGAAAAAGAGAAAAGTAAGAAGATGATGAAGATCTTCACCTTTCCTTAGTCCCTCACTTAACACATCTCTCATTCACTCACACTCTCTTAGTCACCCTCATCAATAGAGGCAAGATGATAGAATAGAAAGATTGAATGGTTACATTGATAAAGTTTCTGCAACATGGATGCACCAAAAGGGTAAATACGATTGAGATCTTCAACTCTTATATAAACATAAATTAGGATTAGGATGTGTAGAAATGAAAATGAATTAACCTACCTCAAAAAAGAATAAATTATTTTTCAATATATCAAATTTTAGTGACACATTTTTGTACATAGAGAGTATGGACATGGGATCACTTTTCAAAAGAGCATAGGGTTTGGTACATTGACTAATAATAATTCATTATAGTATCAAAAGGTATGTGTTATGTGTTTGATGATATCATATTTGTTATTTTTAGTCAACCCCTTGTAGAAAGCATATTCATAGTAGGCAAGAAACAGGTTTCACCATTAGGGGAAGCAATTTAACCCTATCCAAATCCCACAAACTTGTCTTTTGATTTTCTAGGCAAAAGTAATGGATGTATTATTTATGATCCAAGTGTTTGGATGGATGCAATCATGTAGTAACAAGGATGTGCATTTTGGCTCTTTTGTATTAATCTAGTTGCTCTTACCATTGTGTGCCATCGAGTTTGTTGCACTTTATGAAAGAGTGCACATCTATACCAAGTCTAAGGGTGTATTCATGGTCATTATATATTTTCTTTCAACTATTAGCTAGAACTCATCATAACCTGAGTATAAATCATCCAAAGAATAAATAACTCTTCCAACAAAAGCCTATACAAACTCATTGACTATAGGCCCTAGATCAACATTTCTTATGGTCACTTTGTTGATGAACTATATGTCTTGAATAAATCTCAATGCATATATTCTTCTTAGGAGTAGTAAACCATCAATTTGAGTATAGCACTGAAGATAATTCCAATATCTTCATGCATATCTTTTCATTTAACAGCTCCATGAACTTGGGTAGCCTCAGACACTAGAATTGGACTTGAATTCCATGGCACTTGTGAAATAGTAAAAGTCACCATTGTCAAGTGGAATAGTAACCAGATCATGTCCCAATGCAAAACTTTGAGAACTACTTGATTATACTCTTGATTGGTCTACAAATACATTGCATTAAGAAGCATCAATTAAAGAAAAACTAGGTATCCCTACTTTTTTATATGCTATGATTAAGGTGAAAGGTTCTGTAAAATACTCTAATGTTATTATTTTACCAAATGATGATAGATTTCATGAATTATTTCAAAAGAATTAGTTAGAAGTTTGCAATTAGAGACTGGTTGTTCATTATATAAAGTTAACTCTGCAAACATTGATTTGTGAATGATGATCCACCTATATTGCCACCATCTCATGGACCTAAATCGAAGAGAAATTTTCTTTGGGGTTACTCCGCCACACAAAGCTCCATATAGGCACAATCCTTTGCATAAAAAATAAATACAAAAAATAAATACAAAGCACAAAAAGGAATTAGGGTCGTGGTGGTTGAGATTGTGGTTACAAAGGATCTTGGTGGATCAATTGGAACTCTTTTTAACATCATGGGTATAAGAAATAGCACGGTAAAGTGAAGTGGATTTTAGAGAATTCAATGTAGCTTGAATGCTTTCCATCTCCATATTTGCATTGCAATGTGCTCTCATGTGCTCTCATGAATTTCCTCAAGCTATGGAATAGTAAAAGTTGTTGCTAAAATCTCTCGGTATAAGTAGATACAATACCACCTTTTTTCCATTATAAATTTGCCCAATTTTACCTCACATGGAGATGGAATCAAGGTGGTAAGAAAGATTCTTTAACTTTTTCCTAAAAGGCATCCCATGTCTTTGGCTAGTCTCTGAATAATTATGACTGAACTCCTCGGGGCACGAAACTAGATCATAGGATGAAGCTTGATGATTAAGATGATGTTATCATCCAAGTTGGATGTATGCATCTACATCGACATTGACAAGTTAATCATACACTAAGCTTTGATATGAATGTTGCTAGCCTTCATTATACAATGATTAAACATTGATAGAAACTTAAGATAACACAATTTCCCACATAAAAGAGAAGTAGACAAAGTTTCCATGATCCAAGATCATTGGATAAAATCTCCAGTATTATAAAATTATGGTATATACTAGAATTCACTATGAAAATAAGATGATTTTTACTTTATTTATTGTTGTGAATTTTCTTTTTCACATGATATGTAACTTATTGCAAGAGAGTGCACATGTATTGCTAGTCACATTATGCCTAATAAATAGATGGATGGATATGAATGTGCTTTATATCGTGGTGAGAAAATTATTAGATGGATTTATGTAAAATAAATATTTTGAGAAAGCACATTTTAATAAGTAAAATTTAATTTCTCTTAAGCAATTCATAGTGTGGAATTGTTGTATTCTTATCCACTTCTTAGTGCAAGGAATTTGTAGGTACACATTTATAATTTATTTATTTTGATACAATTATTTTGTAAGATCTAGAAGGTTTAATTATTATTTTTTAAAAGCTTAGTTTATTTTTATTTGATAAGAGTTAGAAACATGTTAGGTGCATGTATTATATGTTTGTGTCTAATGTATCTAGCAAAAAAACTTAAATTCCCATGTTCTCCCAATCATACCAAGAATATGTAATGTATTGTTGCAACATAAATTATTGTATTTTTCTATGCTTCTTAGCAGAAGGAAATTGTAGGTGCACATATGTAACTTATTTATTTGGATGCAATTATTTTGTAAGGCCTAAAAGTCTTAATTATTATTTTTGTAAACCTTAATTTAGGTGTATTTGATAGGAATTAAGAAATCTTGGAGCAAAAGCATGACATTTATGGAAGGAAAGCAAGAGCCCAAAAAAAGGATATGATTTTTAATGTTATTTAGCAAAAAGCTTAATACAAATTATAAATACATACAAAGGGGAGGTACTTACCTAGGTATGGGGGGAGATTCTGCTCAATGATCTTGTGTCATACAAACTTTTTAACTTTTTGTTTCTCTTGAAAATCCTGCTTTCCCACTATTCTATCAAACTTTGGTTATTATATGATGAAAACTAGCAATGCACGCATGTAGACACATTTTCTTGTTAAATCCCCCTGAAGTGTGGGATATACCTAGCATCCATACAAGCACAAATCCCCTCAAATCTTGGAGCAAAAGCATGAAATTTGTGCTTGTATTGAAAGCATGACATTTGATAGGAATTAAGAAATCTTGGAGCAAAAGCCCCTTACAAACAAGGAGCATATCCATCCATTAGCAAAATAGAAACAGTTCAAATTGTAATAGCCTTTTCCTTAAATGAAAGGCATAGAATCTCTTGAGTATGCAGAAATTTGAAGAGGGGAGCTCTCAATAGATAGTCATGGTGCATGGTCTATTAACTAGGTTAGTTATATTAAGTTCATTAAAAAAGCAACATTTCCTACCAACATGTGGCATGTACTCCCACTTTCATGCATGTAGCATATTCAGGGGGTGAACAAGGAGTAAGAGATGATGGAACACATAGCACTAACATAAAGCAATAGAAGCAAGACAATGGGATGGAAATGGATTATGCTAACATTGTTGTTGCTAGCATAAACATGGAAGAGCTAGAGAAGAAGATGTGGGGTTAGATAAATAATTTGTGCTTGTTAAATCCCCTTGAAGTGTGGGATATACCTAGCATCCATACAAGCATCCATACAAGCACAAATCCCCTCAAATCTTGGAGCAAAAGCATGACATTTGTGCTTGTATTGAAAGCATGACATTTGATAGGAATTAAGAAATCTTGGAGCAAAAGCCCCTTACAAACAAGGAGCATATCCATCCATTAGCAAAATAGAAACAATTCAAATTGTAATAGCCTTTTCCTTAAATGAAAGGCATAGAACCTCTTGAGTATGCAGAAACTTGAAGAGGGGAGCTCTCAATAGATAGTCATGGCACATGGTCTATTAACTAGGTTAGTTATATTAAGTTCATTAAAAAAGCAACATTTCCTACCAACATGTGGCATGTACTCCCACTTTCATGCATGTAGCATATTCAGGGGGTGAACAAGGAGTAAGAGATGATGGAACACATAGCACTAACATAAAGCAATATAAGCAAGACAATGGGATGGAGATGGATTATGCTAACATTGTTGTTGCTAGCATAAACATGGAAGAGCTAGAGAAGAAGATGTGGGGTGACCAAAAATGTTTCAATGAGAATTAAAAGAGAGTCACAATAGAATTTGGGGAGCAAGTGCTATGTGCATGAGTGGTAACCTTATTGCCATGCATTCGGCAAAGCAATGCTAAGTATTCTCTATGCAACATGTACATGTATTTTAAGGGAAGGTCCCCCTTGAGGATGAGTTTGCTAGATTGTTTTGGCTCACCTATGGATGAAAGTGGTGTTCACATTGTTTTGCTTGCCATTAGACTTCTTTTGGGTCTTGCTTTCATCTAAAGAAAAAAGAGATTGGGTTTCGGGTTCACTCGTTTGGCTTAAAGTGAGCCTTAATTACATGCTTCCATGGCATCATGATTTTATTCCTGAGAAGGTCTTGCAAATTGAATGCCCAATATGGGCTAGTTTTCACGGACTTCATACTTTGCTAGATGGAGAAGTAATGTGCTAGTAGAAGTGCTAGGTAGAGCGCTCTATGTTCTTACAATAATATCAACTAGTGGAGCAAGTGACCTCTTGTACTTTGGGATAAGAGGAAGAAGATCTTTGACATGCTCCAGATTTTTGATCCTAATGGGATTGAGTTGTTGGTCGATGTCAAATTCTCCCTCTTCTTGGATACATGCTTCAAATGCAAAGAAGATGGGTGCTTTGCAAAGGAATGCCCAAAAAGGAATTGAGATAAGAAGAAGCAAAGGAGAAAATAGTGGAGATAAGGAAGAACTTCAAAAGAAGAAAAAAGGAAAAAACATAGGTTGAGAAGGGTAAATTCAAGGAAACAAACAAGCCTCAAAAGGAGGAACCTAAGGAGAAACCTAATTATTAGTCGTGATCCTAGAGCTACTAAAGTTAAAGCAGGATGGAAAAAAATAATTTCAACCACCAAATTCTTTGAAGTCTAATGGAGGTAAGAAATAAAAATTTCCCTTTAAAAGCTTCTTGCAAATGTTTTGTTGACAATGTTATTTTGCTATTTTGGATTATGGAGGTTCGAACAAAGATATAATGTTAATTAGTTGGCTCACTATGATCTCTTAGAATGTGAGGTGCCTAGGAATTCCATCCAAGAAGGATGTGTTTAGTAGGAGAAAGAAATGGAAGCCCCTCTCTTTCAACACCTCCTTTCTAGAAAGGGAAGGATTCAACTTATAGCTGAAGGATGCTTGGAAACAAACCAACAATCCAATGTCTAATCCAACGTAGAACTAGATGAGATCCATTGCTATCATAACTGAGATTACCAATATGTATGGCAAAGATCAAGATTGACTTCAAAGAGGGTTGCATGTTAGTAGTTAGCAATGCAGTGAGTATATTATTATGACTCTTTCTAAGTGTTCCCGTAATGGGATGTTTTATCAAATTCTCAAAGAAGTGGAGCATTACATGGAGGATTTGCAAAAACATAAAGGTGAAGTTGCTAAAATTTAGTCTAAGGGAAATGGTATCTTATGGGACTGGTTGTTCGACCAATTAATTTTATGAATTGATGAAGCAAAAGAAGCAACAAGAGTTCATCACTATGATAGATGATGGAGGAGGAATCGTGGAATTTATGTAGGGATGTATCATCCTCTTTGGAGTGTATTTGTAAATGGTCTATGCTTAGGTCCATTTGAGGTAAAGATGTCGATGCCAAAGGGTGTCCCATTGTCCCATTACTCTTTGCTACCATAATCACCAACCCTTTGCTTAGGAATTTGGATTTGAAGCTACAACATGGAGTAAGCAAGGGGCTTCCTATACCATTAAGAAGACACCTGGTCTCCCAATTCTTTGCCAACAATAACTTACCAATATTGTGCAAGTAGAGAGGCCACTAGTAGATGTATTTGATGAAAGTGTATGAAAGTTTTCTAGAGCTATCTAGGGTTGTTACTAATGTGAGCAAAAGCAAGCTTATTTACCTAAGATTGAATGAGTTAGCAAAGTTGCTAAGGGATCTAGGCTTCCAAGTAGCAAAATTGGAGCTGTAGTTGCTTGATTCTAAAGATTTCGGGTGTTTTCGAGATTTTTAGCATCAGACCTTAATTACTGAGTATATGATGGAGGAATTTATTTGATCATCTTGTACATTATGTATGTTGTGAGTCAAGTAACATGCAGCAGTGACCAAAAATACATGCACAGGAAAGGCCTAATTTTGGCATCATGAATCCAGTGAGATTAATGAAGGTTGAAGATCCATAGCCTAGATTATCATATAAGACACTAGAAGTGAAGTAGGACTCTTGTTTCACCGTGGAATATGCCTCCAGGCATCAATGATCCTAATGGGATTGAGTTGCTAGTCAATGTAGAATTCTCTCTCTTCTTGGTTACATGCTTTATATGCAAAGAACGTGGGTGCTTTGCAAAGGAATGGAGCTAAGAAGCACCCAAGGAGAAAAGAGTGAAGATAAGGAAGAACTTCTTGCAACATAGTCACAAAAGAAGTAAAAAGAAAAAAGCTCATAGATTGAGAAGGGTAAATCCAAGAAAACAAACAACCCTCAAAAGGAGGAACCCAAATCCTAGAGATGTCAAAGTTAAAGCAAGATGGAAACAAATAAATTCAGCCACCAAAGTCTTTGGCATCTAATGGAGGTGAGAAAGAAAAGCTTTCCCTTTCAAAGCTTGCTTGCAAATGTTTCGTTGACAAGACTATTTTTCTATTCAAGATTATGGAGGCTCAAACAAAGATACAATGTTAATTAGTTGGCTCTCTATGATCTCTCGGAATGTGAGGTTCCTAGGAAGTCCATCTAAGAAGGATCGGTTTAGTTGGAGAAAGAAATGGAAGCCAATCTCTATTTAGGTTGAGCGCCTCCTCTCTAGAAAGGGAAGGATTCAACCCATAATTGAAGGATGCTTGGAATAATATGATAAGGTCTTAAGTTCTTATCTACACAGTCAAAAAACTTGGTAAATTGCAAAGCACTCGACAGATAAAAAACTACATAACTTGGAAGTTAGCTTAATACTCTTTTAGTGATAGTCATTAAGTTGAATGTTTTTGCGTCTACTTGGTAAAGTTGTTTTTATGGGCTAACTTAGAAGTTACCTAAGTGCACTTTTAGTCCTCTCCATTGGAGTAAGGGGGCCCGAGTTTGTGACTTGTATTGGTTCCCCCACAACCTCTAACTCTTGCATAAGAATTGAGTGAATTTCTTTCACACAACTTTTCAAATCATAAGTGAGGTTGGAAAAACTTAAAGCTTGAAATGAATAATAGGGAAAGATTAAAAGATGGAGTGCCATCAATGTTATGCAAAAAATTAAAAGAGATATGTTGGAGATAATAATTAGGAATATTATTTGAGTCCTTGAATATTGATGAGTTAACTACACTTTTATATGAACATACCAACAATGGATCGTTAGGTTACTTGTTGAGATTTAAAGGTGCCAATGTCAACAACTTGTGCTTAGGCATGCCCTTTATCAAGAGAGCATGCATGTGTTTTGGTTGAGGGCTATATATGCTAGTAAGTTTATAACACTCCTTTACAATTGTTAATATCTATCATAGGCCCTATTAGTTGTCTAGCATCACAAGCAAGAGAAGATGGTATTGCAAATCCAAACACCATGACCTTCTTTTGATCTTAAATTTTAAAAAATCACAAGACCATGACCTCCTATAGTTCAACATGAGGTTGAAATTGAAACTAAAACTGAAACAAACTATGGTTATTGTCCTATAGTTCAGAATTAATAATCAACATGAGGCTGAAACTAAAAATAATGGTTATTGTCCTATAGTGAACCCGTCATGTAGACAAGTGATAAGCATCATGAATGTGAGACTGAATGAAAATAAACATAATGGTTACTATTATTTTTAGAGATATCTAAGCCATGCTTATGCCATCACTCGTAATGGAAATCAGGTACTATTACACACTAGTGAGACGGGCCTTTATACAAATCAGGATTATACCTAAAACAAATTAGGATTATACCTTCATAGTTGATTTCAATCATAACCTTCATCAAAGTATTGTTTTTCAAATTCTGTTTGGACATTGTTCACATTTCATGTAGACAAGTAATAATCAACATCAATGAGAGAGTAAATGAAACAAATAAAGATAAACTCAAGGGGAGTCGCACCCCAAACATAATTTGTGTCTACCGAGGAGTCTACCTACAAAATTTAAAAAGAATATTTGTATATAGAGAGATATGATTGCCTCTAAGGCAATCATGCCTTAGAGGCAATCATGCCTCTCTCTCACTCACTCACTCTCTCCCTCCCTCCCTTGTGCATATTGCTAAGTAAGAGCATATGACTTTAATTCCACATATACACATGTATAGCTCCCACAATATGCACACGAAACTATGTTCTTTAACGCAATTCAAAACTTAAAAACAAAAAGTAAGTGAATTTACATATCAAAATAAAAGGTTGACTCTACTTTTACATAATCTAATGACCTTTCATATTCTTATCCAATTTGTGTTTTATTTTTTTAAAAGATTTCCAAAGCAAAACCATGAAACCATCCCATGACTAGTAGAGACAAATCTAATTCTCTCTTAAAGGCTGAATAATCAACATCAACAAAATTTTGTTTGTTGAGCAAAAGATGTAGACTATTATAGAGATATAGTCTATATTACAAATATATTTTTGGGATAACAATTAGGATTATTTTTAAGAGCCCTTGTCTATAATAATGTACCAACAAGTCATTGGGGTATTTGTTGAGATTTTAAGGTGCCAATGTCAGCAACATATGCAAATTGATTTGAAGCATTGGGTAGATAGGAATATTAAAGGATATATAAGATCCAATTAGAGACTAGATGTTGGAAACGGGTCTATTAGAGATGTAGACTCTATTAGATATGTAAATAATTCCACAAGTCTTGGTAGCTAATATTATCACTGATGAGACAAAACATTTTTAATTTAAATAATCTTGAGTGTTACCAAGATCCCTTTAAGTCTTCCAATTTTGATGAGACATCGAAAATCTCTACAAGACTTGTGTTTGGAATGATGATGATCAACAAAGTCTACTCATTGTACTCACAGAGATAATTGATGCGATGCACGCACCAAAAATCACCAAGAGATCAAAGGCCGTTGGGGGGGGGGAGTAAGATTTTTTAACAAATTGGTGATGCTATCAATATGATCATGTGACTTATCTTTTTCTAGAATTCTTCAAAAACGAAATAGAGAAATAAATATTGATAAACTCAAAAAATTTTAAAAAAGTTCTCATCCTACCGTTGAAACACTAACCTTAATATATTTTCCCCCTATAACGTTTTGGAACTCTCGCCTTCTCTTCTTTTCCCCTTTTTCCATTCTGCAACATAGCAAGCCGTACTATGTGAACTGAGTGGAGGTGCACAGATTTCATGATAGAGAAAGAAAAGACGTCATAGATTGCAGTATCGGTCACCATCACTAAGCTCCAATCCAGGTACAATTTTGCAATGTCTTATAAGCTTCTTTCATGTAACACGTTTTTTTAATATAGTATGGCTATACTGATTCTCCTTCTCTTTCTCTAAAGAAGCACAAGCATCCCCCATGTAAGAAACAATTGCCACTAAAGGAATTCAGTTTGTGCTCTTGCACAAAAGAATTGCAAAAAAGTTCTTCTCAAGAGCCCACTTCCAAAACGGCCCTTGCTTAATGTCCCTGCTAATTGCTTCGATGTTGTAGGTTGCTAGAGTAAGACTATCTTGGTACCTAGCCATGCTTGTCATTTTGAATGTCAGTTTTGTCAAAACCTTTGTCTCTTGGCAAGACAATGAATGTGAATAGAAGACAAGACAGGAAACAAGAATAGGTGGCAAGCCTCTTTTATTACTGCAAATGGATCCTCTGTTTGTCTTGTCTAGGATGTAGGTGCTAAGGACCACCATGACTCTTGGCTGCTGTTTAACTACTTTACAACGTAGAAGTCAGAAAACTAATGCAATTATATACCTTCTAAAAAATATAAATCTTTGTTTTTCCCCCCAAAAAAACCTATAAAAGAACATCAAAAAGGAAGCTTATCACCTTGTAGATTCCTTCTTTTTCAAAGTTTGGTTACTGTCCGCTAGTGAGCCAGCCATAACCCAAAGAGCCTTGATAGGAGACCCTTTACGGGGGTGAAATTACATGTCCCAGCTAAATCTCAACCACCTTAACCACCATTATGCCAGTTGTTTGTCTAATTATGGTGACTACAGATGACCATACTAATATATTGTCAAACACTACGTTGCATCCAGCACCATTTCTCTGAGATCCAGGGCATTGAATGGTGCATAACCATGATAGTCATTGTTGAAATATGCATAAACATCCATCCAACTTTCATTTTCTCTTTTATCCATGAGGCATAAGTCTGCAACTCTTCAGACTGGTAGTATCTCTGATAATTATATCCATGAAAGTGAATGTAAGTCCAGTCTGCAGTAAAAGCCTGAAACATCACATTAATATAGAGCTTTCACTTACAAGGACTCACCTTTCAACATTCAATATAATAAAAACATAGTGCACCTAGTACTAATGGTGAAGATTATAAAGCTTTTGATGCAAGATGATCAAAAGAAAGGTAAAGAATTGATGATGGATTTAATGGATTTGGATGATCAAGAAAGATCATTAATCTCCTTTCTGAGATCAACCACAGTTGATGGAACTTCGATATTCGATCGTTATGCTGTAGAGCAGAATCAAAATGGATGAAATTGATTACAGAGGAATAGAACACTTAGCTTTTATAAGTCCTAGTGGTCTCTCTAGGCGACATCAGGTGGGTCATCCTCTGGGCTTCTAGCGCCACATGGTTGTGTACCTCCATCTACGCTGTAGAAGATCTCGAATTATCACAAGGTATAATCATCTACAAATGGCATGTATCCAGAAACAAACGTGCAAGGTTCTTAAGATTATTGGTCATGAGAGCAACAACTGCAGTCTGCATGGCCACAGTTGAACTAGCAGCACCCATGGCAATGCCAACATCAGCTGTTGCTAAAGCAGGTGCATCATTTATGCCATCTCCCACCATGCCAATCAATCCCTTTTTCTTGGAGGTTGGGCCTCCACATTGTCATGCTTACCAGAGATAGTCTAACTGTAGCAAATGCTGTAAACATGAAGGTGATGCTCATTTGACATTTTTAGCTCACCTACAATACAGTTTACTAGGCATCTCTTGACATCTATTATATATATGCTCAGATAGATACTAATCAGCAAAATCACAGTGATCATCTGATTAATTTGGTTAAAATGTAGTTCAGCACCAATTCTGTTGAAGTACACAATTGAAAGCCTTCTAGTCAGCTCACAGTGAGCTTTTGATCGGATCACCAAAATCAGCAGTATAGCAGTAGGAGCGCCATGCCCGATTGACCATTCTTCGAAGCCATGGATGCTCCTCCTCTTGGACTAGAGCATGATCCTAATGTTTGCCATTCCCCTCCTCCTTCTCGCATATCGGGTCCTTTTGTTGCATGGCCTGCACATCTGGTTTTTTCCTATCATCCAGTGGGGTAGACTCTATGGACTAGATAAAGTGGCTTGCCCAATAGAACATGTAAATACCACAGCTAGAGTGCGCAGCATACCTTTGTTTGAGAGAGAACGGAACAAGTGTTTTGAGAACCACCTTATCCTTACTGAGCTCACCCTTCTTGCTTTGGTTGAAAGCCTTCTGGTCAGCTCACAGTGAGCTTTTGATCGGATCTCCAAAATCAGCAGTATAGCAGTAGGAGCGCCATGCCCGGCCTACCATTCTTTGAAGCCATGGATGCTCCTCCTCTTGGACTAGGGCATGATCCTAATGTTTGCCATTTCCCTCCTCCTTCTCGCCTGTCGGGTCCTTTTTTTGCATAGCCTGCACATCTGGTTTTTTCCTATCATCCAGTGGGGTAGAGTCTATGGACTAGATAAAGTGGCTTGCCCAAAAAGAACATGTAAATACCACAGCTAGAGTGTGCAGCATACCTTTGTTTGAGAGAGAACGGAACAAGTGTTTTGAGAACCACCTTATCCTTACTGAGCTCACCCTTCTTGCTTTGGTTGAAAGCCTTCTGGTTAGCTCACAGTGAGCTTTTGATCGGATCACCAAAATCAGCAGTATAGCAGTAGGAGCGCCATGCCCGACTTGCCATTCTTCGAAGCCATGGATCCTCTGTGCGGTGGCTGCTCTGCTATGCAGCTACCCGCTGAAATTCATGATGCGCATTGTTCCTTAATTATAATGCTTGGTCAATCCCAGTCTTCTAGCAGCAGTACTACACTGACTACAGTGTGCATGTGAAGACATCATGCATGAGAGCTAGCCATGTATCTACTACACCATGATTCATGCTTAGGACATACCTCTCCTCCTTTATTGCAACTGTCTTGAGGTCTCCAACAATGTTTAGGACATACCTCTCCTCCTTTATTTCCCTCAAGTAGCTCTATTGATTCCTCTAATCATGATATGAACTTTGGTGCTAGATAAATATCAATAGCAATAGCACCTTGAACTCCCCTTGCCTATCTTGATCTTCCCATCAACTTCTATATACAACTCACTACACTCTCCTCATGAGTTAAAATATACCTCCTATATACTCCACTAATCAGGGAACCTCTCAACCACCTCCTTTACAAACACACCCCTCCCCCATAAACCTTCCTCTATGATAACCACCATTACTTTTGACAAGTATGTTGCTCTAGAGCCCCACTTGGACTCTTCATCACAAGAAAGAGCAAGCTTACACCTAGCTCCAAGCCATTAGTCTTCCTCACTCTTCCTATCCTTTTGTTTTCCCTCATTTTTCCTCAACTTTCCAATCCATTATCTTGGCCTCATACCCAATTATGTGCTCATCAACTAATGCCAATGTTTACAAAATGTGCAAGGAGATCATCTTGAGAACTGAAGGCATGAAGAATCATCTCTAATGCATGGTGAAACTAACATAAATGATTTAAATAGACAACGTAGGTGGTGTGATTGCCTTGCATATTGTAATGGTGAGAGGAGTGTCAGTCCACAAACTTTTATTAGTCACCAGGAGTTGAAGGCCAAATATGATGCACTAAGTATGCAAATTGGTCTTACTCCTTCTAATGAAAGGCAACATGAACAAGGCAATGATCAAACTATCAATAGTTCTATAAGTCCCCCCTTTAGTCATGACAACAACTCAATTTTTCAAATAGATCCTTCTATAGAGAATCACATATCTAATACTGGGCCATCATTATATCAACAAACTATACAAAAAATAATTGAGCTTCAAGCTCTTTGGGATGAGAACCAAATATCAATTAGTGCACAAGAGAAGATGCTCCAATTATTGTTTGGAGGCATGGGCAATCCAAGGGCTAGGGCTCAAAGATTTGAAGAGTGCAAGCCAAGTTTAAGTAAGCTATTAGTGCAACTACCTGATACATGGGATAGAAACCTTGATGGAGTGAGAGTCCCGACATCTTGGGAGCAACTTGACTCTATGTATCATGGTCTTGGCATGGTCCAACCTGAGCGCTATAGGTTTTGCATGGGAAGTAAAAACAATGATCATGAAATTGAACTTCTTACACCTAGTAAAGAAGATTCTTATGCCAAAGATGTAGTCTTGTGTTCTTGCAAACAAAATATGCGAAAAAAAATACTAAAGCGTGATTGTGTTGAATGTTTTGAAAAGTGTAAAAAATGCAATAAACCAAGGAGAGAAATGTTAGCTATTGATTATTTCTCTAAAGAAACAATTAGAGCTTTTAGTGTGATCCAGGACACTTTGTCATGATTTCCTAAGCATGTGGCGTCATAAAACAAGATGGTTAGGGAAAGATATCCATATGCAACCAGAATTCATAAACGAGTTTTGGGATGGAACAAAGTCTCGTGAGTATCAAGATTTTTGGAATCCTGATGCTGAGTATGAGATGGTTATTGCGTGCAACAACCCTACATGTGGGAAAGTATATACAACTTTTCCAAGGTCTTGTTTTTCAATAGTTCTAGAACAAGGTTTTGACCAAGAGATGCAAGAGTATAATTTTGTTTGTAAAAAATGTCGACATCTCAACAAATGTAAAAATGTCCACATCTCAACAAATGTAAAAAGAAAATGTGTAGAGGTGATCCTCGGAACTTTGCACTTCTTTTACATTGGGATGGCTTCCAAGCCTCTCATACCACTCAAAAGGACTGTGGTGTGGTTGAAATTAAGGTCCTTAATGGTGGGAAGGGTTCCATATTAGGCATTATTCCTATTTTATTCATACCTTTTAGTTGCTCTAAATTTATTCGTAATACTCCTAATGTATTTCAAACTTTTTTAAGACCACTTATTAGTGAGCTACAAGACCTTTACATAAATGGTACGCAAGTGTCATACAACTACCCTGTAGAAAATATTTTTGAAAATCTAATGTGACAATCAAACTTTTGTGTTGTTAGATTAATGCTAATGATGGTTACAAGGGATCATCTTGCACAATGCAAAATAGGATCCTTCAAAGATGGTGGGCAATTCTTTTGTCGTAGAGACAAAGTCCAAGCTACTCTTGATACTAGTAATCCCTCATTCCAAAGACGTTACCTTTACGATGGTAGTCGATATCAAGCAAGATATCCTCCAACCCAATGGTCCATAGGTGAAATGATTGATGCCTTATCAAGTTCAAAGAGGGTATCCACATAAGCTGAAAAGGATGGAAAACTAAAGCTTGCAAGATTAGCTGGAGAGTCTATTCTATGGAAATTGTATGATTTGTATGGTTTTAACTTGTCAATAGACTTGGTATATGATGCGATGCATGTGTTATCTCTAAATATATTTCAAAAATACATACGAGTACTCATGAGAGCCATGTCCAATGAAAAGAAAAAGATGATATATTTTTGTTGTGAAAATGCTTATAAGCTCTCTCCGCCCTCTATTCGTCATGGATGGTGGCCTCGTAATCCAAGTAAGTACAATGAAACCTTTAAGGCCGAAGAGAATCAAAAGTTCATCCAATGGTGCTTACCATATATTTTAGGTATAGTTGATGAGATACCAAAGTTAATTTTTGACCTAGGTTTGTTGCTCATAGATATTGCTCATGCCTTCTATAGTT
Organism: Lygodium microphyllum; assembly: GCF_053477565.2. NCBI lineage: Eukaryota > Viridiplantae > Streptophyta > Polypodiopsida > Schizaeales > Lygodiaceae > Lygodium > Lygodium microphyllum. The sequence continues at coordinate 102,777,981 of NC_141161.1, forward strand.
ATAGTCGATGTATTGGTTGGTCAAAAGAATGTTTAGGTGTTGTATGTACTTTGTTATCTGCTTGGAGAGTTCAAAAGGAAGAAGCCTTTGGTTCTACTTCTTCTCCCTTAGAACACGTTGCAGGAAATGGAGAATTACTAGATGACATATTGAGACATGGATCGCATGATGTGTATTGATGTTGTGGCTTTGAGTGAATGGTGGCATTATATATAGCGGTAAAGACTAATAATTTCTTTAACAAAATATCTTATGTAAATTATTATAAGAGGAAATTCTTCACTTCAATATTTAAGTTATTATCTTATGTAAATTATTATAAGAGGACATTCTTCACTTCAATATTTAAGTTATTAGAAATGGAAGTAGATGGGCTTTTGCCACATGAAAGAATGCTTATCCAAGTACATGCCTGTCTTGTTTTACCTGATGGTTATGCTTTCACTGATTACTAGACACTGTGTTGTTATTCATTTCATGAGAATGGCATTGTGGAGATTTCTTTAATTGAGAAGGCAAAGGAGATGTGGAAACTTTTTGAAAGAGATGATTCCCAATATCCTTGTGACATAATGATGCGTGAAAAAGGCATTTTAATCACAAAAAAGAGAAGAAAACGTAGGCCCCTTTCATCAGAAGAACAAAAATATATTGTGCAATTTCTTGGTCTTAAAGAGAATGCACTAGTAGGACATCTAGTTACCACATATAGAAGAATTCTTTATAATGGAGAAATATACAAGATCGCAAATGACATAATGGTAAAAACTGACACTTTTTGTAGTACGTTAGAAAGTATAGGTCATTGGAAAGCAAGACTCGCTAAAATTTTTTCCATTCAATGGGATGAAGAGTATTACACCTTTTTTAGTGGAGAATATTACAAGCAATGCATAACTGTAAAAGAAAATGAAGAATGCTTACTTATAGATCCAATCATGGGAATGAGTGTACTACAAAATCAACGACTTCCATTTACATGGGATTGCATAAGACCATTGAGTTCTTTATTGCATAAGTTTGTTCCTTTACCTTTACATAATAGACTTGTTGCATATGAGGTAAAAGATCTAATTCAAAGAACAAGATTATTACAAATAGGGGTAGTTGGTTGTATACCTCCTTGGTTGGAAAATATGATATTGTGTTGGCAAGAAAACATGATGATATGGATGGGGGGAGTACATTCATGCAATGATAAGAGAGGTAAATTATGAAGAAAAAAGGTGCAAATTGTCATGGTTAAAGTGTGATCATAATAGAAGTACATGGAGAATTGATATTGATGAAGATATTTGGAGGGATTGGAACTTGTGTAGCATGGTAATGTCAAACTTTGAATTTACAAAGAGAAGGAGAGTAACATTATCAATTGGAGAGTCTATAGATGTTCCAATAGTGTGGAGATCACATGATGTAGCTTGACTGGTTTAGAGAGAGAGTGTGTGTGTGTGTGTTGCATTCTTGAAGATCCAAATGGGTGCTAGTAGCATTGGTCATAATGGACATCATTATCTGATCACCATCCTTTCATTATATTTTCTCTAAAATTTTAGGATACAAGTGGTGAGGTGTATTATCCACAACTTATGGTGGAAGAATAATGTATCTTTTCTGAGAATAGTACAACACATGTATGTACATCATTCACTCATTTAAAGATTTTAATATTTGGAGTTTTTAGTTTTTGATATTGACTTCAATTTTCTTGCTTGTACTAGTTGGAATCTCACAATGATGGTCCGCCTCTTGTTTCAATTTTTGCTTCCGAAAAATGTCAAAAAAATAATGAGATGGTTAGTATACCTTGGTTTGTAGTCTTTTTCCATTTGATTGTCTCTAACTCTTTTTCCATTTGATTGTCTCTAACACTTAACCTATGTTTCAGGACTAATACATGCATATCAAGAGATGGAAAAGTCTTTTTAATCTACCAATTGATATCAATATATGCATATCAAGAGATTGAAAAAAATAATGCATATCAAGAGATGGAAAAGTCTTCGTGTACGAAAGGTATGCTTAGCCATCTCTTGATATTTTATTTTAATATATGCATTTAATAAATTATATCTAATTACAAACTTATTGTGATAAGATGAGCGAGAAAATGCAGCAAAGCAAGCAACAACAAAAGGAGAGTAAGGGAAAAAATAAGAAATGATCTAAGGTACTTCTTTGCATTTTTTAAAACTAAATGTGGTATAACTTAACTTTGTTAACTTTATTTCCTTGTCTATACTATGGGCTCTCGACCATGTTGAGTCATCAAAAAGTGTGGATCCTTCTAATATAGAATTTCCATCAAGAACTTCATCGGTAACTCAATGTTATTAAATATTAAGACAATAGAGTAGCTAATTAACTTATGATGTAGTAGCACACTAATCTATGTTGTAATTCTAAAATGCAGGTTGTTAATGCATTTGAAGAGGAAGACCAAGAAACCATTCTCCTCAAATATTTAGGCATCCAATCCATTGATGAGCTATATGCATCGTTAAAATCTACATATGGTGTTATTAAGAGAGATCCTACTTTTTAGGAGGATGCAATGAGAAAACATTGCCAGCCATGAGAAAAGCTCTCCTAGATTGGTTACTCTATAGAGAGAAAATTCATGTCACAAAAAAACACACTAAACCTTTGAGTATTGATGATATATGCATCTTGAATTGACCTGTTTATTAATGAAGATAACATCTTTTAATTCTTTCTATTATTTTAATTTATATTTTTTACCATAATAGTAATTCTTAAAACTATCTACATGATTGCAACTAGTTTTCTTATATATAAAAAAGACTATATGGTTAGTTCTAACTAATCTGTTTATATAGTAAAATTTCACTACATGGATAACTAGAGAATTTTGAAATTCCTATACAATAATATTTTACTATTGCTCGTAGGATGAGGACTCCTAATACCATGCAAAGATACATCCTCCATATCTCGAGAGCATCCACCAGAGCCACCACCTCCACAAGTCAATCGAGTCAGCATATCTGAGCCTCCCTCTATCGCTAACTTGGAGCTTGATTATCCTTGCTAGAGAATAACCATTTGAACACTATAGTAGGGAGTTTGGAAATTTTCATATACATTGAAAATTTATAGATTGTCAATATTTGGTCACATGGTCAAATTGTTACCCCCTTCTTTGAAGGCAAAACTTTTTTTAGATATTATATAGAAGATAGTACTAGGTTCCATCTTCAAAAAGGGGATTAAGATTTAGCCACATGGTCAAATCTTTATTTATAATTTGAGGGTGAAACTTGGGAGATTCCTGAATTCTCTAATATAGTGTTTTTGAAGCATAAGAGCCAAAACATGATTATATAGATTGAGAAAACTTAGCATCTACTCTATCTCTGTAGCAATTTCAGGTATTAAATGTCCAATTCCAAAGTCATAGACACTACAAGGATATAGGGGAATAATGACAGGCGTTTGCGATGAAAATTAGTGGTGTTGCTATTTGCGAAATAAATGCGACACAAATTATTAGTGGTGTCACTATTTGCGACACAAATAGGGATGATACTCAGATACAAAAAAAACAGGCAAAACCCGAGCGCGGCATTTTGCTGCAAAGGGTTTGAGAAAGAGCAAAAGAGGGAGTGAAAGAAATCGTGGCTTTGGGAGGGATGGGGAGAGGAAAAGGGAAAGACAAAGAAGAGAGCTTCTCACCACCACCATCGCCACCATCGTTGTTCCTCGCGCAAAGAAGAGAAGGAAGTGCATGAATGAGAAAGAGGGGCCGTCATGAAGAGGAGATGAAGAATCTATCCTTGGGCCTTTGCGATGAGTACATTGCACCCTCTTAGTTTGTTCTTGTTCTCTCTTATTTTCTTTTATTTGTTTTTCTTGAGAATGAGGTGCATTGAGGGAGAAAGAGAGGAAATGAGAGAGGGAGAAGAAGAAAGGAAAGGGAAGCGAGAACGAGAGAGAGAGAGAGAGAGAGAGAGAGAGAGAGAGAGAGAGAGAGAGAGAGAGAGAGAGAGAGAGAGAGAGGGGAGGGAGAGACGAGAATGTGTGAGAAAACACGAGGGGGTGGAGAGAAACAAAGAGAGATTTTGTCGTGAAGAGGAGACGAAGAATCCATCCTCCACTTAGGTTGTTATTGTTCTTTCTTCATTTTTTTGTATGTTTTTCTTGAGAATGAGGTGCATTGAGAGAGAAAGAGAGGAAATGAGAGAGGGAGAAGAAAAAATGAAAAGAGAGAGAGAGAGAGAGAGAGAATAAACATGAAAGATAATAAAGAAAGAGAGAAAGAGAGAGAGAGGAGAATAAGTGAGAAAACATGAGGACATGGAGAGAAACAAAGATACGGGCAACAAAGAAAGAGAGAGAGAGAAAGAAAGAGAAGGGGGAGAGAACATAAAAATAAGAGCCCAAAGAAAGGTGGATAAATTAGGGATGGTTAGCTAGAAAAATAAAGCTACTATTCAAGGAAAAGGGGTGAAGGGGGTGTTTAAATTGTCGATGGATTTTTTATACATCAAAGTGGTCTTGGTTAGCCAAGAGAATTCCATTTAAAATCTGAAATGCTAGATTAGGTCAAGTTATGAATGATCGAATGTCAATTATCCTAGAGTGTTATCCTAGATCCAAATCAATATTATTTTAGGAGGCATGAGTTGAGACTATACCTTACTAATAAAGTGGTTGATGCATATTACTCCTCATTTCTCACTCATTAAACTAATACAATGTTCTACTTAAGTTTGAGAGATGATAGCAAAGTAGTTATCTTAAGTTAATATTAGATAACCATGGTAGGAGACCATAGTTACAATTAAGGCTTGCTTAAGGTTGATTATTGTGGAATTGAGGTGAAACTTTTCGTATGAGGTAGACTTAATTTGGATGACAAGGGATCAACTCGTGCACACCTTAGATTGACTTTATGATATTTTTGCATTATGAAAGGTGTTGGATATGAAATGATTTATATTGCTTTATTAATGTCGATCTTCCCTATATTAGAACGAACATTAAGTAGATATAGTGAATAGAAAATCTAAAAGTTGTTTAATGTTTATTTTGAAGGAATCTATGGTTAACCATACTATTAATGTGTCTAATTTCCATGTATCTAAAGTTGTTATGTGTTGTAAACCAAGACATTTCAGTTGTCGTTAATTTTATCTAGTTACAAGAGAAGAAATTCATTCTCAAACAAATTCAAAAAGAAATTCATTCTTAAACAAATTTGTCCTAATGTAGACAAAATGGAAAACGATGATGGTCTTGATGTTCAAGATCATGAGGTGTATCGTTATCAGCATGTCCAGTGTCCTTGCTCTCATTGCAAGCTGATAATCAAACAAAAGTGTCACTTGTCTGTAGAATACCTACTATGCTTTCGTGAGTTCCAATCAGAGATTATTGATTAGGCGATCTCAGAGTTTGAGAAAATGGTAAGAAAATGTGTATCAATCATGCCTTATATTTACAAACTAATTGAATATCATATACAAAAACATTAGACGTGGTCGTAAAATTTATACAAGGAGGTGATGTCTCATCTCAAGGAATGTACCTATTGCGGTCAGTTAGAAGAGTTCGTGGGCATGCGATGGATGGAGTGCCTGAGCTAATTCACCACTTGGAATGCATGACCCAATCTATATTGTCAATACCAAAGGAGATAGGCAACCTTTCAGAATTTCCTACAATCTTGGAGCCTGAGATGGAGGCAATGATTGATGCATTAATGCCCATGGATGCCGAGACATCTAATCTGCTAAGAGAGGAAGCATCCATACCATTATATGATGGGTGCCAAGTATCTCACTTGGAGACACTGCTTGCACTCCTAAGTGTGTAAGCAAAATATGGGTGGAGCAATGTGAGTGTGACCGAGTTGTTTAGGTACACTCTATGTATGCTTCATTGACTTTTTTTCAGCACCATTATTTAAAAAAATTGTGCTTTCTTAAGGTGTTTTATGATTTCTTTTCATGTTGGTAAAGTATCATATATTACCACTTGGAAATACCATGCCCAAGTCTCGTGATTATGTGTGACATGCTTTACAAAAGCTTGGCATGGACGACAACATCATCCATCCATGTATTAACGATTGCACCCTATTTCGAGGAGATTATGGGAACATGGAGACATGTCCAAAGTGTGGTGCTCACAAGTATTGACATGACTTGCAAGGGAAAACCATCTCTCAGAAAGTTCTTAGACGCTTTTCACTTATCCCTTGTATATGTCACATGTTTTGTACATCGAACATGGTGAGCTTGACAATGTGGTATGTGTAGAATAGATCCACATATGGAATGCAATGAATATTAGCGGATTCATGCGCATGAAGCCACATTGACTCCACCATCCCAAGTTTGCATGAGAGCCAAGGAATCTTCATCTCAGTCTTGCTATGGATGACATGAATCCATTTGGTATCCGCTTAACTTCTTATAGTGTGTGCCCTATAGTCCTTATTAGCTACAACATCCCACCATAGCTTTCTTTGAAGAAAGGACACCTGATCCTTAGCTTGCTCGGTCCTGGCTGCTACAAAGTCAATAATATGGATTTCTATCTCCATCCATTAGTCAATGAACTTAAGATTTTATGGGAGGAGAGGGTTACCATGGAAGATATGAGCAAGCACGATGGGCCAATATACGAGCCATTCTCATGTGGACCATGAATGACTTTTTGGGATTCAGAGAGTGCTCATGTAAGTAGGCTTTTGTTCTCATTGGTCATATCTTTCATAGCTCGTTCAAGTTTCTATTCACTAAATAGGGGTATTGGGATAAGTCTAGTTACCTCAAGTTATCATGCATGTCCATTGTGTTGGCCATAGTTAGACTCCCAATGGTCACAAACCATGAAGAAGATGGTATATCAAGGATACGCCTCTTTCTTGCCGAAGGGTCATAAACTAAGGGAAGGTTTTCTTAGAGGACTTCTAGCATGAATGAATGCCCAAAGCTAGTACAAGTTGAAAATGGTCCACATGGAGTCACATTCAAATAGAATTCAATGATTCTCAGTTTTCTACGAGTTGTTATATTGGACCCACTTACAAATCAACCACTTGTTGAATCCCATGCATATTTTCAAGAATCTGGGCAACTTACTATGTTACTATGGGACCACATCACAAGAAAGAGAGACACTACAAGGGCACAAATGGATTTGAAGAAGGTAGGCAAGATGGAGGCGCTTTGTCCACAGTCAAGTGTTGGTGGTCACTTGAAACTACCTCACACTCCTTGGGTTTTATCCACTAAAGAAGAGTGCATTGTAAAGTAAATTATTAGATCTATCTGCACTCTGACGGGTATGATGCGTTCTCTCACATCCATTTTTTCTAAAGATGACCAACTATCAGGGCTAAAATCCCATGATTGGCATAAGATATATCAAGTTTGTACTATGAAGGGATTGTAAGTGGCCTGTGTATTTTGCTATTTAGTGTCCAGTCAGTGTTTATAATACTTATTCATTTATGGTAGTTTGTAGTACTGATCCCGACCATAGGATGCCTTACTCTAGAAATATGCGGTGTCATGTTGTTGCATGTCTACCACTGCAAACTTAAGGGCGGAATTTTCTGCTAAGTTTTTTGGACTCCTAAGTCAACGTCATTAGGGATTTATTTTCTGTTGTGCATGTATATTTTGTGTTTGCATCTGCATGATGCACGAGCACATATAGATAGGCTAGGCACAAATTCTTCAATGCATTCATATTTTTTTTGGAGCATCGCTTGATTGATTACATAGCATGGATTTTAGTTTGCAATCTAAATGAGTGATTGAGCACAAAATTCTCTTCCAAAACATATTCTTGATGGAGCACAATTCATGAAGAAGACTCGAGGACTTGATGAAATTCAGATGATAACAATGCAGATGAAATGTCTCTTTATAAGAAAATTAGATCAACATTTAGCAAACTATGGAAGCGTAAAGTTATCCACACATATTGGGGGCATTCAAGTGGAGAATCGCTGTTTTAATTACTCTCATTCTTTGTGAAAGTGGTGGAGACTTGCTATGATGTGACCACTATTTCTCTACCTATTACATATTCCGTTTACAATTACAAGAAATCTTGAAAGGAAACTAGTTTTGGCTCAAGTGAAATATGAGCATTGGTAACACGAAATCTACTTATCACATTGTATAAAGAAATATTTAGTTTTTGAGAAAACCTATTGGGTTTGGTCAAAGGTCTTAGTTTGGGTGGGATGGGCAGAGAATTGAAATTACAATATCAATGATTGATATCATGGCTATCATAACTTTTGAAAAGTTTCATGAAAAGCATAACACTCAAAAAGTTAGGCATGATGACATAATCTATGATGCCAATTAAAAGAATGATTTTTTGGCACCTTAAACAAAGAAAGCTGAACAAAAATTTTGATCAAAGCTTTTTGGCTTTTCATAAGGCATTGAATAGTTATAAAAGCAGTGAGGTATGGAAGGGATAGAGAACAAAGCAACGCCGACACGTAGAAGGTGAAGAAGATGAGGAGACTGTTGCGACGGAGATGACGGAGGGACGTAGACGTGAAGGAAGAAGAAACGAAGATTGACGCTGGAGCTCTGAAGCCAAAGACACGCGAAAAGATGAAGTTGATGAAGAGGGCACTGTCCATTGAATGATAGAAGAAGATTGTAGCCACAACAAGAAACCTGAAGGTGACAACAACATGCCATAGAGAGCAGAAAGAAGCTGCAAGTATCAACTAAGACTACATCAGAAGACAAATGAAGGCATGAGGAGGCATCTCAAGAAGGACAAGGCTGCCAATGTGCAAAGAAGATGAGCGATGGCGACAATGGGGGAAAAAGAACAAAGCCATCAATAAATAAGCTATCAGTTGTTCTCTTCAATGAGGCATAGAGATGAGCTTCATCCTCCCTACCCGCTATGTATTCATTACAAGTGGGTTCTTGATTTGATTACTATTCTTTTTGGTTTATGGCAGATGCACTATATTATTTTGGCACGAGAAGATCTCACAAATCAAGTGGAAGGAAGAGCATTACGAACAAAGTCTACTCCAGTGGTTTGTAAGCTCCTATTGGAGGATGTTTTTTGCAGGTATGGATGTATTGGGAAAGTTATTGCAGATAGGGGTGAGTTGGATGCTGCTAAGTCTAGAGAGTTTTTCTCCCACCTTGGCATTAAACTTGCTTTCACTTTGGCATATAATTCAGAAGGCAATGGGAAGAGCGAAAGAGGCCATCTGCCAATGGTGAAAGCCTTGGCTAAAGCATGCAGTGGATGGGTTCGAGAGTGGCCTAGGTTGTTGCCTTATGCCTTATGGGCTGATCACACTACTCACAGTGTGACATGCCAGTTGAGTTAATATATGGATAGAAGCCAATCATGCCTATAGAGACTTGCACACTTACTTGGAGTGCTTTACCGTGGCAACAAGAAGAGATGACTAGGGAAGATCTTTTGGCTTTGTATTCGTCAGGTGGAAAGAAGACCTGAAGATATTGAGAAAGCAATTCAAAAGCTCAAAGAGGCCAGAACTCGCAACAAACACCACTTTAATAGTAGACATAGATTGAGGCGTAAAGAGATTAAAGAAGGAGATTGGGTGTTGGTCTATGACAGTAGTCTAGACAATTAGTATAGTGCTATTCGCAAGGTTTCCAAATGATGGTTTGGGCCCTACTTTGTGCATCATGTCCATGACAATTCTACATATTCTTTAGCAGAGCTTGATGGTACATCCTTGCAGATTCGGATTGCAGGGAAGAGAATCAAACTATTCAAAAGAAGAGATGATGCAGTCTATGCATTCAAGGAGATGGATGATGCGATTTATGATGGACTTGAGTCAAGAGATAATGAAGATGAAGATGTGGACATTGAAAATGCTTTTGTAGAAGATGGTGAGATTATATTGATTGTCGAGCTTGGCGGTGATGAGGATGGGTAGTTGTGGCTCATCCGGAGGATGTGCATGTTTGGAGGGGGTGGATGTCGTGACGCTGCGCGTCTACTACTGCAAACTTAAGGGCAGAATTTTCTACCAAGTTTTTTGGACTCCTAAGTCAGCGTCATTAGGGATTTGTTTTCCATTATGTGTATCTTTTGTGTTTGCATCTACATGACGCACGAGCACATATAGATAGGCTAGGCACAAATTCTTCAATGCATTCATATTTTTTTTGGAGCATCGCTTGATTGATTACATAGCATGGATTTTAGTTTGCAATCTAAATGAGTGATTGAGCACAAAATTCTCTTCCAAAACATATTCTTGATAGAGCACAATTCATGAAGAAGATTCAAGGACTTGATGAAATTCAGATGATGACAATGCACATGAAATGTCTCTTTATAAGCAAATTGGAACAACGTTTAGCAGACTATGGAAGCTTAAAGTTATCCACACATATTGAGGACATTCAAGTGGAGAATAGCTACATTAATTACTCTCATTCTTTGTGAAAATGGTGGAGACTTGCTATGATGTGATCACTATTTCTTTACCTATTACATATTCCATTTATAGTTACAAGAATTCTTGAAAGGAGACTAGTTTTGGCTCAACTGACAATATGAGCATTGGTAACATGAAATCTACTTGTTGCATTGTATAAAGATATATTCATCTTTTGACAAAACCTATTGGGTTTGGTCAAAGGTCTCAGTTTGGGTGAGATGGGCAGAGAATTGAAATTACAAAATATCAATGATTGCTATTATGGCTATCATAACTTTTGTAAAGTTTCATGAAAAGCACAATGCTCAAAAAGTTAGGCATGATGATATAATCTATGACGCCAATTAAAAGAATGATGTTTTGGCGCCTTAAACAAAGAAAGATGAACAAAAATTTTGATCAAAGATTTTTGGCTTTTTCGTAAGGCATTGAACAATTATAAAAGTAGGGAGGTATGGAAGGGATCGGGAACAAAGCGACGACAACATGCAGAAGGTGAAGAAGATGAGGAGACTGTTGTGACGGAGCTAACGGAGGGACTTCGACGGGCAGGAAGAAGAAACGAAGATTGAGGTTGGAGCTCTGAAGCCGAAGACAAGTGAAAAGACAAAGTTGATGAACAGGGAGGGCTCCATCGAATGACAGAAGAAGATCGTAGCCACAACTAAAAACTTGAAGGTGACAACAACGTGCCGAAGTTGCAAGCATCGACGATGTAACATGTCCCCTAGTATCATCCAGGACACGTCTTAGCAGTCCATCGGAAAGGATGTCTAGAAAACTCCGCCCGGCACTCCCAAGGAATGTTACGAGTTTTGAGATCTAGGTCTTCCCGCGTCTGCCACGTAGTGGAAGTATCCTGGCCGTTTCTCACTTAGGATCGATCAGAATTAGGGTTTTCCTATTTGGTCATTAGCTAACAGCAACTAGCGTCAAACCCGAGCGAACTACTTTATGTAGAAATGCCAGGTCCGAAGCGGATTCACGCTGCACTTGGTTCAAGGAGAATGGGAAACGAGAGGGATGCAAGGCTCAACCTCTCTGCCATAAAGCCTACTCCCATTCCGTTCGCCTAAAACAGCGTAAATCGGGTAAGACATAACTCTAGGTCATCGTTCTCGTTATTCGTTTTGATGATGATGATCATCCCGCTGTTCTTCGAGATTTTTGAGAAAAGTTCCCAGCTAACCGGGACCACCCAACCGTAGGACAGACCCATGACCCATCCTCCGCACTTTCCTTGGTTTGTTTAGTTATGTAATTATCTAACACATTAATTTGACATATAACAATCAGCTTCTTTAATTAACCCTGTTAAGCACTGGTTCCTTCACGTAATCTTATCACGTGACATAGAAAAACAATATCAAGCAAGTTCTTTTAACATTTCATCATTATCTTTGAAATACACGGAGTTCCGCCCGTAGGCTTGTCCATAATCTACCCGAAGGCTATCCAGTAATCCCCAGGGATCACTATTTCAAGCTTCCGCTTGTCAACTAGTATGTGGGCCTCGAGATCCAATCCCGAGTCACGTTAGCCTCTTGTGCAGGACCCGGAAGGCAAGAGATTTACGGCCAAAGCCTCCCCTGGCACCCAAGCGTCCTCCTGATCCAAGTAGAACTCAACGAAGAGACCTCTCACGGTGGGTTTGGTCCACGTTCCCGGCGCGGTCAACAACCCCCTTGGTTAGGATCAGGCAAGTAGTCGGGGGTAACTGAAACTACCTCTTCCTTCAGGCCTTTAACCTGAAGTATAGGTACTCATTTAATTTGTAATTCATAATTCAAACAGAGCCCTAAAATCTCTAGCAAGCACAAACATTTCCATTAAACAACCCAGTTGTTTGGAAAACTGCTAAGGAAGTGTTCTTTCCTTTTTGAGTGTATCAGCACTCGTTCCCAAGGTGTCTTGTAAATTGGCAAGATCTTTTACGTTCCGGTGTAGGGCATACCCAACTTGGTTAACCCTAAAGTTCCTTAGATATGCTAGTTTTCGGTTTACAACTTTCTTTATTTAGAAGGATATCCAAAAATATGTCTTTTTGCAAGATAACTTGCGTAGGCATTTGCCATTCTTGATGAGGGTTTTTACCCTTTCTCCTTGTGAATCAATCACAAGACTAAATGATTTCGTACTTGTTGTGCAAGTCCTGCGATGGAATAATCTGTTTAGATCTTTTAAGCTGACGTATGTCAGGCCTAGGGTTTCTTCTTTTAAGAATCTTAGGGACAAACCCTAGTTCCTTATCTTTACAAATTTATTATCCCTACAGTAAGGAAAGTAGTCAAGCGTTTAGGGTATGAATGTTTCTATGTTTAGATTGGTTCAGTTATCTTTTGGAAGGTAATATTAATCGTCTTGTCACGGTTTTGCTATCCTTGTGACAATTTACTTTCCAGTCAATACAGTTTAATTTAACTTCCGTTTCCTTAGAGATGAACTCATGCCAAATAACAACAATTGCCTTTCTAAGATGTGCAGCTAGCAAAGATAACTCCCTAGTAATTTGAGCATCGAAAGAAACCTTTCATGAATTTAACCATTTACCATGATTCGTTGCGAAAGGAATAAGACTAATGGTGCAAGATATAATTTCTACACCTTAGGATTTAACTAAAATACACTACTATAGTAAATGGATAATCTTGCTCGTAATTTATAATGCTTGATGCAATTTGAAGAAAACTAAGTTCTATATATTGTCATTCATAAGCTAAACTCCTTCGTTACAAATAACTCGAACAGATATATCCTATCCTTAACAATTTTTCTTTGCATGACCGACTTAAAACCGAATTAAAGCCAAGAAGAAAAACCTGGTTTTGGGGTGAGATATCCACATGGATACCGGGAGATGACCCTCCCGCAGCTACACCTTGGACTTTCTTCGGCGGCATCATAATTCGAATGTGAGATAGCCTTTTTCTCTTTCTTCTGGAATTCCACCATCTCCTTGGATCAAAAAAAAGTTTATGGGTGAGTGTGGTTTTTTTGCAACCACAGGAACCCTTGGAGGATTTTGACTTGGGATAGAAGGAATAGAAAGCACTTATTCTCCTTCCTTCCCTTTCTTTTATCTTTTTCCCACTCTTCCTCCTTCACTCCTTTTCACTCCCTCTACTTTCCCTCCCTATCTTTTATCTCATGGCTATTTCTCCCTTACGGGATACCATCCGAGGCCATGATGATGATTTGGATTTTTAGGTTCGGGGGGAAAAATAATAATGGAGATACGGGGGGGATTAAGAAGAAAGCTTAGAGAGTTGTGGGAAAAATAAGAGTTATGAGGGGGGTTGAAAAAGGGTTATAAGGGGGTGAAAAAGGAGCTTAGGGGAATAAAACACAGGGGGGGTAGGTTTCTAAAGTCAAGGAAGGGCCTTAAGGGAAAAAGGGAATTTAAAATCCTAGGGGGGTGTGTGGTTCCAAAAACCATGGGAAGGGCTAAGGGAATTTTTGAAACCTGGGGGGGGGGGGGGGAAACAAGGGCCTTATGGGGATTAAAACCGGGGGGGGGGGGGGGGAAACAAGGGGGCTTGGGGGGGGGCGGGGGGGGGGGGGGGGAACAAGGGGCTTGGGGGGGGATTAAAACCCACTTGGAAGGGCTTATGGAAGCCCACAGGAAGGGGGCCTTCCCAAGGCCCTTAGAAGCTTCCTAAGAAAGCTTCTTGGAAGCTTCTCTGGCCCACGGAATCCACCACGTGGAGGAAGAAGACGATTTGACGACGCTTGATGACGGCCAATTTTTGTCCCTCTCCCGTCACGACACGCTTCAACGGAGTCACGACGGCTCCATGGCCTAGCGCAGTCGATGATCAAAGGGAGAGAGAGGCGGCACTCTGCCTGGAAACAACGGCTTATACAACACCTCCTCCCTCCTCACAGCCATATACCACTCTCTCCTTCCTCACAGCAGTATATGACTCTCTCCTTTCCCTCCCTCTCTCAGGCTAACAATGGCATCTCCTGGCGGCACAGCAAGCGGCAGCAGTCTTTCATCCCTATCTTCCTCATCTCTGGCCCGTCATTAAATAGTGGAGGGGAGGGGGATCTTCCCTCCCCTGCGTGTCAACACGCATGTCCCCCCTGCTCATCCCGAGCTCCACCAAGGAGCTTAATGGCTCCTTCTATTTCCCTTCCCCTCCAGCTCGTCAGTCGGTTGGAGGGATAAGGGGAAAATAAATAAAATTTCATTTATCCAATTCGTTTTTCCATTTGAGCTCGTTCACGTGTTTAGTAAAACGGAATGTTACAGACGAAGACTGCATCAGAAGAGGAATGAAGGCATGAGGAGGCATCTAAAGAAGGACGAGGTTGCCGATGTGCAAAGAAGACGAGCGATGGCGACAATGGGAGGAAAAGAACTAAGCCATCAATGAAGAACGTCGTGCAGAAAAACATGATGAGGAGGAGCAACAATGCAAGCGTAGCTGACAGCGGAAGCAATGTAGCTGTGACAATGGAAGATGCTGTTGCATGAAAAGTTAAAGACGGTGAGTTCAAAGAAATGACGATGAAATAGACGAGAAAAAACATCATTGAGCTCTTCAGTACAGAATTACGACTTCTGTGATTCACCTTCTTCGACAGCGCCTAGAAGACGACGAAGTGACAACGGAAAAGAAAAGGCTGAAGGTAATGTAGAAATTCACGAGCTCGAGATGAAGGTGGTACGGAATTGACGCTACTGTATTAGAAGAACTTGGAGGCGTGGATAAAGCTGCAGCAAAAAACGAGGGGAGGCTCTGCTGCAACAATGGCTAACAAAAGAAAGAGCTCGGTGAACACGGACAGAGGGAAGGGAGTTCATCGGTGGATGCACTGTAACGGGGTGACGAGGTGACATCGGAGGACGTCTAAAGCTGACGAAAAGTAACAAAGAAACAATGAGCTCTTCAAATGACAAAGGTGGAAGGTTAAAGCATGAAGCTTTTTAGCACAAAACAGAGAATTATATCTAGGGTGGCAATGTTTGATGTGGGAGATGCCGAAAAGAATATTTGAAGATCTTCATCGTTAACGTTGTATTTTAAATCTGACCAGCTTTGTCATTGTTTTGGATTGTAATGAGGCTAAAGCAGATCGATTGTTGTCAGTTCTCTTCCTTTTACAGTCGCTTTGATTACATCATCATCAAAGAAGCTTTACTGTGCTGAAGTATGCACGATGTGCTTCATGGTATTGATCTATGGTGTGAAATCTGACTATCCTACCTTTCTTCCGTTCATATTTAAGGGAGATGCTAATGAGTGGTGATGGGATGATTGATTCCATACTACAAAGTGAACTAACGGAAAGGTTTAAGCTTAGAATATTTGAAGTGATCTTGGAACGGGACTATCTATTCTTACATCTCTATAATTTTATGGATTTGTGAATAACTCTACAATCAATCCTTTTAATGGTTCCACAAAAAGTTGGAATTCAATCATAACTAGAAAAGCTAAATGAAGTTTAAGGTAGCAACAAGAAGAAGATGTTTAGAAGGAATATTGTGATGGCATTTCACAGTGTCTTCCTTATCTTTTAGATCCTTATTACTTAGAAGTTCCTTCATCAATACCAAATATACTTCAATCTTCTTAATCTTTTTACTCCCATCTTGCTAAGCGTCCCTACGGCAAGTGACTTTCATGAACCCCCGCACGAATATCGAGCTACATCGAGGCAATCTACATGTTGTCAAATTTAGTGTAATGGATCTCATAGAAGAAGATCAAGACATCTTCTATTGAATCCACAAGAAGGTAGGGAGAAGGGAGCTTTTTCTAAAGATGACCAACCATCAGCGCTTACGATACAAACCCATCTTCTGGTGCATCTTGTAGATGAAGTTTGTAGATGAAGTGGAGATTGTAGGACCTATTTATACGCGATGGATGTTCTTTGAGTGCTTCATGAAAACCCTAAAAGGCCTTGTGCGACAATGAGCTCGGCCAAAAGGTAGCATGACTGAAGGTTGGTTGGTGTTGGAGACATTAGTGCAAATTTCACTGAGGCTACCAAACGGTGCATTCAAGCAACAATATGCTATGGTCACTAAAGGACAATGATAGATTGACTGGAGATGTGGTGGTTGGAAATGCGATAGAAAAAAGAATGGATGTTACAATGGAGGAGAAAGTGAATCGTTTTTGTATGTTCCACTATGTATCCATGGAGTTGTGGCTTGTTAGGTACAACACTACAACAAAAAGGCCTCATAGACGCACATTTAGACGCGATTTTTGAATACAGAGAAAAACTTACGGGTGCATCTATCCGCCCGTCTATTTGCACGTTTATCATTCCGCGTCTATAATCGCATGTATCGACGAATTTACACGCACAAATAGACGCGCAATAGACGCACATATACACGCGCATATAGACGCGCTTTTACAAGCACTGATAGACGCGAATGGCAAACAAAAAATGTTTTTTTAAAAGATATTTAATTTTATTTTTTAATTTGAATTATGGAGCGCGTGTAGTCTACATTATAGGCGCGCGAATAAACGCGAATTACCTGCAATTTAGACGCGCTGATAGACGCGCAAAACAGATTTGGAAAAAAAAAACCAGAGAGCATGTGGTTGCAAACCAACCACATGCTCTCTGGTTTTTTTTTTCCCCCTCCCATACATCAGATTGCGTATTTGGGAAAAAGACAATGTATCTTATGGGCACGAAATTGAAAGTAAAAGTCCATGTATTCATTATATATCAAAGCATTTACAAGGGAAGTTTTGAGTGCTTGCGACCTAAAGCGTGACCGCAAGCAGTAGGCTCAAAGAGATATCATACATATACAAGAAAAGAAGGCCTCATGAGGAGGTATGGTGCTCCTCTACGAATCTGAAGAGGAAACATCCTCGCTAGTACCACCATGGCTACTAGCGTCACTATTCCCCTCCTCACTGTGCTCCACATTCGGGTCGCCTACACACACAAAAGATTAGGGTTGCTTACATAGACAAGGTGGAGAAAAAGTTATAATTATTTATACTTTTAATAGGAGAGTAAGAAAAACATACCTCCTCTGACTGTCGAATCCTCATGGCCCGGTTGTATTGGTCCTCAGTGATGAGACCCTCCTCATAAAAGTGAAGCCATGTCACTGCGCGGTTATGGCCTCGATGGTAACCTACCTCTCTAGGGGTAGGTATCCTACCAACGATGGTAGTTTGCAAAACATTTAGAGATATACAAACAATTAGATGTCACAATATATTAGACTAAAATATATAAAAAATTTAAAGAAATATAAATTTAAAGAAACTAGAAATCAAAATATACTTACAAACTCTACCTCCCACGACTCTCTGCCGCTCGATCCCGATCCCATTGTTTCCATTTGGATCCGTTGCGCCTCTGGGTATTGGCGACTCTTCACTTTCTTGCTGCTTTCTTCTTGGCTTTCTTCCACTCTACGCGGTGGCACATAGGTGGTTGGCTGTAGGCTCCACGCCCCTCCTCCAGCCTCCGCAGTGAGTCCCTGGCCCATGTCATGAGGTGGGATCTTTTGTTGTGAAGCATATCCCTCACTTTTGTATGTCCCCAATCATCCCAGAATCGCTGACCCTCAGGATTTGGGTATCTTCTATGGACTGCCCTCAATACTTCCTGCCACAAGCCGCTTTTCTGATTTTTGAAGGCAATGAAACAATCTTTATACGGCGCATGCACGACGCTCCTCATGTACGCCATTACATCCCTTCCCTCATCACCATGAAAGATGCCACCGGCATCTATAACTCTATAGTAATGGCGTACAACCTCCTCTACATGATCTACTGGTGAGGGTGATCGCTCGCCACCTCCTAGGCAACCCCCACACAACCCTCGTCCTCCCCCTCGACTCTCCCTCCTCCCTCTTTGTCGACTGTCCTTTACCTCGCTGGATGCACGAGCTTCTCCAGATGCACGTGCTTCTGTGGATACTTGTGCTTCAGCCGATGCACGTGAAGCACGTGGAGTACCTGCATATGGAGTACTTGCATATGGAGTACTTGTATGTGGAGTACTTGCATGTGGAGTCTGGGAAGTAATGCCAGGCAAAGACGACAGAGGCGTTCCAGACATGACACTGAACACCTCGTCCGCTGTGGGAGAGTGGCCAAGGTGTCTGATCATCTCTCCCATGAAGTCTTTCCTACTAGAAAACCTCCAAAAAATGCATTGACCCCCTGCCAAAGGAGGCCAATGTATCATTCATGTGATCCACATCTGGGTCATTGCTAGATGAACCAGGATACGACATCTCCAAAAAAACACAGGAAAAAGACAAATTTATTTGCATACAAAAAATCATATATTACCTACATTTTCAAAGAGCTTTCTTTAGACATTGAGCAGAACACTTAAGTGCTAATGCTTCTCTTAAATAAGAAAACTGGTAAACACAAACATGGGATTGGTCACATTCATCATTGCAAAAATATATTGTTTAATATTAGAACTGGGGGACCTGGCACGTGTATCCCTGCGTCTACATTGCAAGTTAGACGCACTCTCAGACGAGCTCTAGAGTTCATCTTCTGTCCAACGCGTCTATTTGCGCATCTAACATGCAGCACAGACGCGCTTCCAGACGCGCATCCAAGGTCAATGTGCGTCTATAATCGCATGTAGACTGCAGGTCAACCTTCTATGCAGTGCGTGTATCATCGTGTGTACATTGCAGAGCACACGCGCCAGCACATGCGCTCTAAGACGCGCTCTCAGACGCTGTGAGAGGAAACATTTTTGCGCATCTATGTCCGCGTCTACACTGAGATGTAGACGCGCTAGCAGACGCGCTTGGTCGGCCGATTTTAGGCCGACGACAACCATTGACGATTAACATAATGCAATACATAATGGAATCACAAATCCTAAATACACAGGCAAAGCAGAGAGAGGAAGAGAGAAACAAAGAGAGGGAGAGAGAGAGACTCACCTTGGGTGTTTGGTGTGGCGGGTGGTGGCGCTTCTCCGTCTCCTTCTTCCTCTCCTTGGTAAGTTACCCTCCCTTGATGCTTGTTTGCTTGCTTGCTGCTTCTTCTTGTTCTCCTCTTTCTTGTTCTCTCTTTCTTCCTCTCCTTGGCTTTCCTTTTTTCCTTCTTGTGTGTTTGAAATGAAAGAAGAGGTGAGTCATGAGGAGGTGAGGCATGAAGAGACTAGGTGAGGCATGAAGAGACTGCATGTTGGCTAAACTCAAGCTTCAGAACCGCAAAAAACGCAGGAAAGGAAAGGTGCAGTTTGAAAAGAAATGATTTAAGTATGGTTTGAATTTTGACGTGTGCATCTATTTTCACGTGTATATGTGCGTCTATTGTTCAGATAGACGCGAATATAGACGCAAATATAGACAAGTAGATAGATGCAGATGTAGACGTGCATTTGGGATTTATCATAATTTTTTATTTTTAAGATAAGTCTTGATAGTGAATTCTTGTTAAGTTTTGATAAGTTAAGATAAGTTTTAGGATGATGATTTTTGTGTATTTAAAATTAAGATCTTATGTAAACATATGAATGATAAATATTTTGATGTTGTCATGAATTAGGTTTAATCATGTCGACTCGTCATCACCTAGTGCGGTGCAAGCTGGTGAGTCAATGAGCACATCCTCAAGTGAGGATGAAACATTGTGTCTTCATAATCAAGATGCATGGCTACGACGAAAAATTAAATGCATGTGTGATTGTTGTCGAGGGTGTATTTTTCGAGCACGTCGAATTGCAATGTCACACCTCAGCTTGTATGGAGAATGGGACCAAGAAAAATCACCGGTATTCATAGTTTTTTTTTTGCCACTAAGATTGCATGTCTATGTTACGGGAATTATATATCAACGTACATGAAACTACCTTTTGTGGTTGAGCAGGATGCAGTGCCACATCCTCAGATGCTCCCTCCCAAGCATCGAGAGGCTACAAAATGTCGACGAGAGGAGGCAGAGTCTTCAAGAAGAGTAGAGACTGACGAACATGATAGTAGCCCTCATGAAATGCCCCATCAAGTTGTAGAGGATGAGATTTTGGACAACATGGTACACCATCTATTTTCGCAACCGGTTCAAGGAGAAGGTCACTCTACGAAGCCAGATGATCCACTATATGTAGCATCATCTACTCCGTTGTATGAAGGTTGTACGTACTCTGTTCTTCGTGCGTCCCTCGAGATACTTAACTTGCAAACAATTTATGGATGGAGTAATGTCAGTTTGGATGCGTTATTGAAGTAGGTATCAATTCAGTTTGGCTTATATATGAATCATAATATTAATTGTTAATTCTATTTTGAAATCAAACAGAAATATATGTTGGTGGTTTTTTAACTCACTTTTAAAATATATATAGGTTATTATCACAAATGCTTCCAAAAGGAAACAAATTTCCAACTAAGAGAGAGCAAGCAAGATCCATGCATGTGTCAATGATTGTGTCTTATTTCGTGGGATTCATGAGTTCGCACGAGAGTGTCCTGTTTGTGGTGAATCAAGATACGAAGTGGAGATGAAGTCAATGGATGTGCCTCGTAAGGTTTTGCGACATTTTCCAATTGTTCCACGCATAAAACTTATGTTCAAGTGTAAGTCTATTGGCAAGCTCATGTCATGGCATGCTAGTCATCGTTCAAGTGATGGAAAATGGAGGATCCCTGCAAACACACCCGCATGGCAACATATAGATAATTTGTGGTCCGTTTTCAAAGAAGAGCTAAGAAATTTGAGATTTGGTTTAGGCATGGATGGAATCAATCCATTTGGCATCAAAAGTACATCATACAGTGTATGGCCAGTAGTATTGGTGAACTATAATATTCCTCCATCCATGGCAATTAAAAAGGAACATGTGATGTTGTCCCTTCTGATTCCTGGAAAGCACAACGTAAAAAACATGGACATTTACTTAGAGCCTTTGATTGAAGACTTAGAAATGTTATGGGAAGGTTTTGAGGTGCAAGATATAAGTGCATCTGCATCCTCTAGAGATTTCACATTGAAGGCTATGTTGTTGTGGACCATGCACGACTTTCCAAGATACGGAGAGTGTTCAGGTACATGTATATAACTCTATATTTGAAATTCAAGACTTGAATCAATTACATTTTATTAATTCACTTGTTTTTTCAGGTTTAACCACGTCAGGATATCATGCATGTCCTATTTGCGGTCCCTCTTTAGTTTCCTCTAGGCTGGCACGTTTAAAGAAGGTTATCTACGACAATCATCATCGATTTCTTCCTATTGACCATCCCAAATATGTTCTCCCTACTAATGGAATGACTCCACAATCTCTAACCATTCGAGATTGGAAGGAGAGATGGATTAATGCCGACAGCCACCCTCCACATGGCATGAGTCGGTAAGAAGTGCATTTCTCTCGATTGACTTTAAAGTATTTAGCATGATGAATTGTTTACATAATATATTGTTTATTTGTTAGGTTCTCTATATTCTTTCGTCTTCCATACTGGACTGAACTCAAGATCAATCACATGTTGGACCCCATGCACATATTCAAAAATATTGTATCTACATTATGGGATCACTTGATAGGGGCTCGCGATTCAGTTAATGTAAGGGAGGATTTGCGTAACATTGGTCGCATGAGACGAGCCTGGCCACGCATTGGACCCACATGAAAGATTGAGCTACCCCATGCACCTTGAATATTATCAAAGAACGAGGAAAAAATAGTGAATGAACAAATATATAGCTTTCGAACACCCACAGGATGTATGAGATGTCTCAAGGGAGCCTTCACAAAGAAAAAGAAAAGAGGTGTGGAGCAACTATCTGGTTTGAAGTCCCACGATTGGCACAAAATGATTCAAGTAAGAGTATCTCTAACCATGAATATACTAATTAGTGGCATAACTATGTGTAAACTTTGGGGTATGATGACTTTTTCATCAACTAATCATTTGCATCTATGAATATTGTTTACATTCAGTTCGTACTTCCTACTCGCATATCCCATTGTGCCTCCAAAGATGTATGTGATATCATTTACAAGGGAGAGCTTGTGAGCGGTGTATACATTGTATTTTTTCATTATATATCTTTAAACTTCTACACAAAAATAAACAATTCTCAAATACGTCTTGACAGATACATGAGCTCGAAGGAAATTGATCCAAACACATTGTAAGATGCTCGATCCATTTTGGTGGTTTGTTTGGTGGAGGAAATTTTTCCTCGATCCATTTTGACTACTCAATTACATTTACTCGTACATTTGATTGATGAGATCGCACTTTGTGGGGCAGTTCATGTAAGGCGGATGTTTTTTCTTGAGCGCTTCATGAAAACCTTGAAAGATTTTGTGAGGCAAAAAGCATGGCTTGAGGAAAGCATGGCTGAGGATTGGTTAGTGCAATCATCCCTTGTTTATATCTCTGAATATCTTGCTGAAGTGGATCCCTCTCAACCACGACTATGGAAAGTTGATGAAGACTTGAGGATGACCTCTATAGTACCTCAAGGAAAAGGAATGAGTAAAGTGCTAACAAAAGAAGAACTTCGTAAGTTAAATAGTTTTTGTGTGCTCAATAGTGATGTTATGAGCAAATGGGTGACACTATATAATGAAGCAAGGGCAAGAAGAAAAAGCGAAAGACAAGAATTTCGCACTAGATATGGACGTAATTTCTCATTTCCAGATCATCTAAATGCGCTCCCACGTCATATTGACATAGATTGGTTACATGAGGAAATGGAGAGAATGGAAAAAGAGGAGGAAATTAATATATCTCACTACAAGGATTTGGGCCATTAGCGACGCTGATTAGCGACGACGGATAGCGGCGTCGCTATTAGCGACGGGCCGCAGGGAAAAAACGGGGCCGAAACTGGAGCGCGGTTTTCATTTCTTTTTCTTCATTGAGAGTTTTGAGAGCGAGAGCGAGGGAGAGAGCGACCGTCGTGAGAGAAGAAGAGGAAGAAGACTTGCCGCCGCCACCGCCGTTGTTCGCGAAGGAGAGGAGGAACCTTCATCGCAAACAGAAGCCGCCCCACACTCGCCATATCTCATTAGTGAGTCTCCCTCTCTCTTTCTTTTGCTTGTTCAAGGTTTAAATCACTCTCTTTTGCTTGTTTAGGAGAGGAAATGAAAGAGAAAGAGAGGGAGAGGGAGAGAGAGGGAGAGAAAGAGAGGGAGAGGGAGAGGGAGAAGGAGAGAAAGAGAAAGAGAGGGAGAGTGCATTCTCTCTCTCCCTCTCCCTTTTTGTTGTTTAATGTTTAAATCACTTTCTTTTTTGCTTGTTTAGGAGAGGAAACGAGAGAGTAAGAGAGAAAGAGAGGGAGAGGGAGAGGGAGAGGGAGGGGGAGGAAATGAGAGAGGGAGAGAAAGAGAAAGAGAGGGAGGGAGGGAGAGTGCATTCTCTCTCTCCCTCTCCCTTTTGCTTGTTTAGTGTTTAAATCACTTTCTTTTTTGCTTGTTTAGGAGAGGAAATGAGAGAGAAAGAGAGGGAGAGAAGGAGAGGGAGAGGGAGAGGGAGGGGAAGGAAATGAGAGAGGGAGAGAAAGAAAAAGAGAGGGAGAGTGCATTGTCTCTCTCCCTCTCCCTTTTGTTTGTTTAATGTTTAAATCACTTTATTTTTTGCTTGTTTAGGAAATGAGAGAGAAAGAGAGATAGAGAGGGAGAGAAAGAGAAAGAGAGGGAGAGGGAGAGGGAGGGGAAGGAAATGAGAGAGGGAGAGAAAGAGAAAGAGAGGGAGAGGGAGAGGGAGAGGGAGAGAAAGAGAAAGAGAGGGAGAGTACATTCTCTCTCTCCCTCTCCCTTTTGCTTGTTTAATGTTTAAATCACTTTATTTTTTGCTTGTTTAGGAGAGAAAATGAGAGAGAAAGAGAGGGAGAGGGAGAGGGAGGGGAAGGAAATGAGAGAGGGAGAGAAAGAGAAAGAGAGGGAGAGTGCATTGTCTCTCTCCCTCTCTATTTTTCTTGTTTAATGTTTAAATCACTTTATTTTTTGCTTGTTTAGGAAATGAGAGAGAAAGAGAGATAGAGAGGGAGAGAAAGAGAAAGAGAGGGAGAGGGAGAGGGAGGGGAAGGAAATGAGAGAGGGAGAGAAAGAGAACGAGAGGGAGAGGGTGAGAGAGAGAGAGTGCATTCTCTCTCTCACGACGGGTTTGGTTGTTTGTTGTTTGAATCACTTTCTTTTTTGCTTGTTTGGGAGAGGAAATGAGAGAGAAAGAGAGAAAGAGAGAAAGAGAGGGAGAGGGAGAGGGAGAGAGAGGGAGAGAAAGAGAGGGAGAGGGAGGGGAAGAAAATTTAAGATAATAGACTTATCGATAATGGTATGCAATGTGCTTTGCCATGGGCCACGTACATTGGTGACTCTTTAAGATGGCTTAAAAATGGTCAATTCCTTCATAATGTCCAAGTAGGGGATCTAATTGTGATATGCATAATTCATTGTTTTTGTATTAACTTTATAGGCATAACAAATTAGAAATCATGCCAACTAGTCAACGGAAGGACTAAAAGAAAATGATACCCTAGCTAATGGTCATTACGGTACTTCATCAAAATGAACCCAAAAGTATTGTTATAGAAGAAGAATCCCTTAAATTGAGTATAGGATATTTTCTCTCAGGTCTTATGACTATGAGTAGAATTGATTGAAATAAATTTTATTACTATAGTTGATAAATTTCATAGATGGCATTAATTTTAATACGCGATCCTAGGACAAAAAACCACATTTCTAAGATACTTTTTGTTGAGACTGATTTATTATTAGACTAAGAGATTCTCAATGATGCTCATAAATGGATTACTTATACTCAAAGCCCTCTAGTGCAGTTTTTTTTAATAACGAATAATTATCTACCGGGACAAACAAATCCTTGAGCATGATATAGGGCCGAGATATAACATCAATAAATCTCTCAACTACTATGTACAATGCAAGATTTATGGTCAACTTGCAACTTGACATACATCTGCATAAAGCTATCCATTTAAGCCTCGTTTGTTGTAATGTAGATAAGATGGAAAACGAAGAAGGTCTTATTGTTCAAGATCACAAGACGTATCTTAATCAGCGTGTCCCATGTCCTTACTCTCAATGCAAGTTGGCAATTAGACGAAAACGCCGATTGTCGATAGAACACATACGACGATTTGGTGAGTTTCAATTTGAGATCATTGATCAGGCGATTGCGGATTTTCAGCAAACGGTAATTTGAAGTTAATATTAATCATGCATTGTACTCGCAAGTTAATTGAAAACCATATACAATAAGATTGGGTCTTGTTGGCAAATTTTCTATCCAAGGGGGTGATGTCTCGACCCAAGGGGGATTGCACCCTTTGCGACCAATTAGAAGAGTTCGTGGGTGCGATGGATGGATTGCAGGAGCCAATCCACCACTCGCAAGGCTCGTCTTGTAACGTGTCCCCTAGTATCATCCAAGACACGTCTTAGCAGTCCATCGGAAAGGATGTCTAGAAAGCTCCGCCTGGCACTCCCGTGGAATGTTACGGGTTTTGCGATCTAGGTCTTTCCGCGTCTGCCACGTAGCGAAAGTATCTTGGCCGTTCCCACTTAGGATCGACCGGACTTAGGGTTTTCCTGATGGGTCATGAGCTAACAGCAACTAGCGTCAGACCCGAGCGAACTACTTTACGCAGAAACGCCAGGTCCGAAGCGGATTCACGCTGCACTTGGTTCAAGGAGAATGGGAAACGAGAGAGATGCAAAGCTTAACCTCTCTGCCATAAGGCATAGTCCCATTCCGTTCCCCTAAAACAGCATAAATTGGATAAGACGTAACTTTAGATCATCGTTCTCGTTATTCGTTTTGATGATGATGATCATTCCGCTGTTCTTCGAGATTTTTGAGAAAAGTTCCCGGCTAACCGGGACCACCCAACCGTAGGACGGACCCATGGCCCATCCTCTGCACTTTCCTCGGTTTGTTTTAGTTATGTAATTATCTAACACATTAATTTGACATATAACAATCAGCTTCTTTAATTAACCTTGTTAAGCACTGGTTCCTTCATGTAATCTTATCACGTGACATAGAAAAACAACATCAAGCAAGTTCTTTTAACATTTCATCATTTTATCTTTGAAATACAAGGAGTTCCTCCCGTAGGCTTGTCCATAATCTGCCCGAAGGCTAACCAGTAATCTCTAGGGATCACTATTCCAAGCTTCCGTCCATCAACTAGTATGCGGGCCTCGAGATCCAATCCCGAGTCACGTTAGCCTCTTGTGCAGGACCCGGAAGGCGAGGGATTTACGGCCAGAGTCCCCCTGGCACCCAAGCGTCCTCCTACTCCAAGTAGAGCTTAACGGAAAGACCTCTCGCGGCGGGTTCGGTCCACGTTCTCGGCGCGGTCAACAACCCCCTTGGTTAGGGTCAGGCAGGCAGTCGGGGGTAACTGAAGCTGCCTATCCCTTCAGGCCTTTAACCTAAAGTATAGCTACTCATTTAATTTGTAATTTATATTTCAAACAGAGCTCTAAAATCTCTAGCAAGCACAAACATTTTCGTTAATCAACCGAGTTGTTTGGCAAACTGCTAAGGAAGTGTTCTTTCCTTTTTTAGTGTATCAGCACTCGTTCCCAAGGTGCCTTATAAATTGGCAAGATCCTTTTACATTCTGGTGTTAGGGCATACTCAACTTGGTTAACCCTAAAGTGCTTTAGATATGCTAGTTTCCGGTTTACAACTTTTCTTATTTAGAAGGATATCCACAAATACGTCTTTTTGCAAGATAACTTGTGTAAGGATCTGCCGTCCTTGATGAGGGTTTTTCCCTTTTCTCCTTGTGAATTAATCACAAGACTAAATGATTTTATACATGTTGCGCAAGTCCTGCGATGGAATAATCTGTTTAGATTCTTTAAGCTGACGTATGTCAGGCCTAGGGTTTCTTCATTTAAGAACCTTAGGGACAAACCCTAGTTTCTTATCTTTATGAATTTATTGTCCCTATGGTAAGGAAAGTAGTCAAGTGTGTTTAGGGTATGAATGTTTCTATGTTTAGATTGGTTCAGTTATCTTTTGGAAGGTAATATTAATCGTCTTGTCACAGTTTTACTATCCTTGTGACAATTTACTTTCCCAATCAATACAGTTTAATTTGGCATATAGCATAATGCCAAGGTGATACAAAGAGCGACAATACTTCTTGGAACAAAAAGGCCTAGCTGTGAAATTGGTGTATACACACTTTATTAGTCCCAAGTCCTCAAATAGCAAGGGAAAAGTGTTAATAGAGTGTCATCCAGCAATCCCCCACTACATTTTCTTTCCAAATGAGTTCGTATATCTAATTTTTATACTTGTTAATTCCTAACATTTAACTTCCGTTTTCTTTAAAGATGAACTCATGCCAAATAACAACAATTTCCTTGCTAAGATGTGCAACTAGCAAAGATAACTCCCTAGTAATTTAAGCATGGAAAGAAACCTTTCTTGAATTTAGCCATTTACCATGAATCGTTGCGAAAGGAATAAGACTAATGGTGCAAGATATAATTTCTACACCTTAGGAATATATTACTATAGTAAATGGTTAATCTTGCTTGTAATTTTATAATGCTTGATGCAATTTGAAGAAAGCGAAGTTCTATATATCGTCATTCCTAAGCTAAATTCCTTTGTTACAAATAACTCGAACAAATATATCCTATCCTTAACATTTTTCCTTTGCATGATCGACTTAAAACCAAATTAAAGCCGAGAAAAAAAAAACCTGGTTTTGGGGTGAGATATCCACATGGATACTGGGAGATGACCCTCCCATAGCTACACCTTGGACTTTCTTAGGCGGCATCATAGATGTAGTCTTTCCGTTGTGGAAGTAGCTTTACAATTCCTTTTGAAATTCCACCATGGCTCCCTTTTGCAATAATTTGCACCATCCGTCGAAAGTAGTTTTAGAAGGCTTCCTCCTTGAAGTAGGGAGTTCGGAAGGGGATGATTCACAATCTTTTGCGGATAAGACCCATTAAAGTCATAGGAGGGGCTTAATGGCCTTGTAAAACTTGCACAAACAAGGAATAAAATAAAAGTGTGGAATCCCTTACGAGGGTTTTTGAGTGGGAAAGGGAGGTGTTAAAAAGACCCTCAACACTCTCTTTCCTTTTACGAGTGGGGGAAAACAAAAAAACAAAGCCCCAAGGGTATTTTTCATGGGGAAAAAAAGGAGCTAAGGGGCCCTTAGGGGGATTTGAGATACGGGGGAAAAGAATAAGGGCTTTTAAGGTAAAAGATTTTGAGGGGGTGAGAAAGGGCCTAAGGGGTCCAAGGGGGAAATTTGAGGGGGGAAGGAAAAAGGGCTAAGGTGGGCCCTTAGGGGGGGAATTCCAGGAGGGAAAAAAGGGTAGCCTTAAAGGCTATGGGAAAGGGGGCCTAAGGGGGTCCTTAGGGGGGTTTTAAAAAAATGGGGATAACAAGGACCTTTAAGGTCAAACTTTTTTGGGGGGGAAAAGGGGGCTTATGAAGCCCTCTTAGAAGCTTCTACACAGGGGGGGGGGCACGAGGAAATAGTTGTCAGTCGGCCGTCATGGCGTCTTGGGATGGCACTGGCACATGGCTTCAGCACAGTGATCAGCACCTTCACTCCACCTTTCCCTTTCACGACAGAGGGACCTCTTGGCTCGATGGCAAATGCAGCATCGCGTCCACCCTTCTCTCTCTACCTCACGGATTCAGAGCGTCTCCTCTCTTCTCACATGGCTCAGCCTTTTTTCCATTTCTCCAGCGGCCCCCCCTCGTTTAAATAGTGGAGGGGAGGGGGATCTTTCCTCTCGGCGTGTCATCACGCATGGTCCCCCTCCCTCCATAAGGCTCCACCAAGGAGCTTATGGCTCCTTCTATTCCCCTCCCCCTCCAGCTCGTCAGTCAGCTGGAGGGATAAGGGGGGAACAAAAATAATTTCCATAGATCCCATTCATTGCTTTAACGCGAAATATTACACGTCTATACTGTCAATGCCAGAGGAGACAGACAACCTTCCCGACCTACCTAGAATCTTGGAGCCTGAGATGGAGGCAATTATCGATGCATTGATTCCCATGGATGTCAAGACATTTGACCCGCTTAGAGAGGAAGCATCCATACCATCATATGATGGGTGCCGAGTATCTCATTTGAAGACATTACTTGCACTCTTAAGTGTGCAAGCAAAATACGGGTGGAGCGATACGAGTATGATCGAGTTATTCAGGTACCTTGCACATAAGCTTCATTGATTTTTTTTTTGACACTATTATTACAAACATTTGTGCTTTTTCGTGGTGTTTTATGATTTTTTTCAGGTTATTGAAATATCATATATTACCACCTGCAAATACCATGCCTGAGTCTCGTAATGATGCAGGACATGTTTTACGGAAGCTTGGCATGGACTACAATAACATCCATGCATGTATCAACGACTGCATATTGTTTCGAGATGAATACGAGACTATGGAGACATGTCCAAAGTGTGGTGCTCACAGGTATCGACAGGACTTGCAAGGGCAAGCTATCCCTCAAAAAGTTCTCAGACACTTTCCGCTCATCCCCCGCATAAACCGCATGTTTCGCATGTCTGCCATGGCAAGCTTGACAACGTGGCATGTGCAGAATAGGTCCACGGATGGAGTTCAACGAATATCAGCGGATTCGCGCGCATGGAGCCACATTGACTCTACCTTCGCAGGCTTTGCGCGAGAGCCAAGGAATCTTCGGCTCGGTCTTGCCATGGATGGTGTGAACCTCGACTTCTTACAGTGTGTGGCCTATAGTGCTTGTCAACTACAACATCCCTCCATGGCTTTCTACGAAGAAAGGACATCTCATCCTTAGCTTGCTTGTCCCGGGCCGCTACAAAGTAAAAAATATGGACGTGTATCTTCGTCCATTAGTCGATGAGCTTAAGATTTTGTGGGAGGAGGGGGTCACTGTGCAAGATATGAGCAGGCGCGATGGTCGGCGGCGGTCAGCCAACATTCGAGCCATTCTCATGTGGACGATGCATGACTTTTAGGGATTGGGAGAGTGCTCAGGTGAGCAGACCTTTGTTCTCGCTGGTAATATCTATATTTTATTTCATTCAATCAAGTATTCACTAGGTCGAGGCTCGCCTTACAGGTCTGGTTACCTCAGATTATCATGCATGTCCATTGTGTGAGCCATAGTTAGACTCCCGAAGGTCACGAACCATGAAGAAGATGGTATATCAAGGACACGCCGCTTTCTTGCCAGAGGATCATGAACTCAGGGGAGGTTTTCTTGGACGACCTCCAGCACGTATGAACAGTGCAAGCTGGTATGAGCTGAAAATGGTAAACCCGGAATCACATCCAAATGGAATGCGACGGTTCTCAGTTTTCTACGAGTTGCCATATTGGACCCACTTACAGGTCAACCACTTGTTGGATCCCATGCATATTTTCAAGGATGTGGGCAGCTTGCTGTGGGACCACATCACAGGAAAGAGAGACACTATAGGGTCATGAATGGATTTAAAGGAGGTAGGTAAGATGGAGGCGCTTTGGCCGCAGTCGAGTGCTGAAGGGGGAGTGCAGTTTCCTCATGCTCCCTGGGTTTTGTCTACCAAAGAAGAGCGCATTGTGAAGCAAGTAATCAAGTCTATCCGCACTCCAACGGGTATGATGCGTTCTCTCAGGTCCGCATTTTCTAAAGATGACCAAATGTCTGGGCTAAAATCTCATGATTGGCATAAGATATGTCAGGTTTGTGAACAGAATGGATTTTTATTAGCGTGTACATTTTGCAATTTGAAAAGTGGCCATTATTCATAATGCTTTCTCGTTTGTGGCAGTTTGTCCTACCGATAGCGATCGCAGGATGCCTTACTCCAAAAATTTGCGGGGCCATTTACAAGTTGTTGACTTTGGTGCAATGGATCTCACAGAAAGAGATTAAGACGTCCTCTATTGAATTCGCAAGGCGGGGAGTAGTTGAGACGGTCTATCTCTTTGAGAAATACCTGCCTACTAGCATGCTCATGATACAAGTTCACCTTCTTGTGCATCTTGTGGACGAAGTGGAGATTGCTGGACCTGTCCATACGCGATGGATGTTCTTCCTGGAGCGCTTCATGAAAACCCTAAAAGGCTTTGTGCGACAACGAGCTCGTCCAGAAGGTAGCATGGCGGAAGGTTGGTTGGTGTTAGAGGAGTTAGTGCATATCTCACAATGGCTACCAACGGTGGAACCAGACAATGAAATGCTATGGACGCTGAAGGACGATGATAGGCTGACTGGAGATGTGGTGGTTGGAAATGGGGTAGAAAAAAGAATGGATGCCTCAATGGAAGAGAAGGTGAATCGCTTTTGTATGTTGCACCATGCCTCCATGGAGACGTGGCTCGCCAAGTACCAGATTGCAAGGCAAGATCGTGAGGAAGCGCGAGCTGAATTCCGACGCAGTACACATCACCGACCGATTCGATATCCCGAAGGCATGGAGGAGATGCCGCGGTTTATGTCAACACGATGGTTGCATGGAGCCTTGACCGCAGCATCCAGCAAAGGGACAGAGGTCTCAATGGAGGAGTGGGAGTTCTCGAGGAGATGTAGTCCAAAGGTAATGAGGGGTTTAGAATGTGTCGTATCTAAATTTGCTTGCTACATCTAATTTGAGTGTTTCAATGTACAGTACAAAATATATAGTGCAGCGTGGTCGCGTAGACGGCATTTTCGCGTGGAGCGTATTGACAAAATGCGCTCCACAATGGACTGTGGTGTCATGGCAAGGTTTGAGCAAGAGAGCCAGCGACGAGCAACGGATCCGAACACGGTTGTGGATGAGATGGAGTATTTTGGGAACTTGCAAAGTATTATTACAGTGGATTACCGTAGCTTCTCTATGATACTATTCGATGTGCAGTGGTTCAAAGTGGTACTTGGAGGAGCTGGAGCAACAGTTCAACGAGGTCCATCTGGATTTCTCGAAATAGATTCCGAAAAAAAATGGACGGATTTGCACGACACCTTTGTGTTGCCGGCCCATTATGAACAGGTGCAAAGAGTCATTTGCTTGCTAATTGTAATACGACATGGTTTATGTCACAATGGTTTGAACTCACTTTGTAAGTGTTTGTGAACAGGTAACCTTCTATCCAAACCCCGGACAACCTCGATGGTGGTATGTTATACCTTCAACTCCTCAAGGTGCGAGAGTATATGATCAAAGCGATGTTCCAGGCAGAGATGAAGAAAATATGCAAATAGAGGGGTCGATATTACAAGGGGTGGAGGCCACCGCAAGCTTGGAGCCCGCATCGGCTAACAATGATGGAAATACAGAAGTCCTAGAATTTTTTGAGAACGAGGCAGACTCGTTCTTTTGTGGTGACATATCTATCGACCTTCCAATGTATGCAGATTTGTGTCAGGAGATTAACATGGGACCATAGAATACTTCATTCTTGGAGAATTGTATTACTCAATTCGTTGTTTAGATCTTCCATAAAGGTACATAAGATATGTATTTTAAGAGGGATTTTTCAAAAATGATTTATATTACTGTGCTTTGTATAGTTTAAATTGATTATTCTAACATCATTTTTTATCTGTGCAGGTGACATTTTTAGGATGAGTCGAGGGATGAGCGATGAGGAGTTTCAGGACATGATGGCACGCATGTCTATAGATCAGCTCGCGAGATTCAGAGAGATGGCAGACCAGGAGCTGTCTCGTTCTTCGTCAGGGCACTCTGCTAGATCTGCTTTAGTGCGATCAGATGCTTCAGCTTCGAGCAGACGATCTCGACGCTCACGACTTGGGCCAGAGGGAGGGACTGCAGGAGGATCTGGGGGGTGCTGCTATGGAGACACGGACGTGGTGTCTCCGTCTCGTCGTTCAGTTGGAGTTGCGTCACCTCCAGGATTTGTCACACCTGTGGGGACGTCTACTCCAGTTACTCCGGCTTTTGTGCAGCCGTCAGCAGACGCCTTTTGATGGCACCCCCTTTGGTGGCACCCCTTTGAGTGGCACTCCGGGAGAGGGTACCCTCGTCGGTACACCAGATGTACAGGGGTCTCCTGGATATGCCCAGGAGCGTGGACGGAGACGGGAGAGGGCCCATCTTAGGCAGACTCCTAGGGGTTATGGATACCTAGTGGATAGTAGGTCACGAGCCATCATCATGAATGATGAGGGGAGGAGGGTGATGGGTTGCATGAGGGAGTTGTGCCAACAAGTTTTTCGGCACAACGTCCTGGATCATTGGAGGAACATACCGGAGGGGAGCAAGGACTACATAGTAGCATCCTTGCACGAGGAGTTTTCGGTGCCAACCGCAGTAGATAGATTCTCTACGGGCTGGATGATGGATTGCGTGCGTGCATACATGTCACATAGACAATCCGACGTACGCAAGGCAATCAAGAGTGGGGCTCCAAAGCCCGAGTGGTTAGATGTAGACGACTGGCGCCGACTGAGGGAGGAGGCTACAGATTCGCCAAGACGTTGGAGTCAGCAGCGGGAGGCGGCGAGGGCACGAATTGAGGCTGGAGCGGTGCATCATCTTGGGAGTGGCGGCCACAGGACATATTTGGAGGACTTTGTAAGTTTCTCTTTTGTTTTGCTTATTTGTTTTTTTGAAATATTCTTTGTACTGACAATCATGTTTCTAACAGTTAGCATTTTATTTTCTTTGCAACACTCTATTACAAATCGCGATCCGCAAGGCCTTGAGACTTGATATGCAGAGAGGCACGGTCTCAGGGCATTGATCAACCGATTGTATAGACACGGCGGCCCTGTAAGTCACTCATCTTTCTTGTCCATAGTTACCATGAGATATTTGAATGCATTATTGTATGGTGGATTGATATATTGTTTCTTTTTCTGCAGAATCCGTTTGATGCTCCTTTGCGGCGGGACGAGCTTTCGGGGGACGAGGATTTCTAGCTCGCCCTTGCATCCTTAGAGCTCACACACCTTTAGTTTTTAGTCACTTGATCTATGTAGACATTTTCTATGTATTAGTGATATCCTTTCATGATTGTACCAATCGCATTTTATGCGATCATGTATTTATTTCATGTATCAGTTTTATGATTTTAGTATACATTCTTTTTGTTTGCAAGTGCTTTATATGCAGCAGTGCATAAACTATTTTGTATGGCTCTCATACAGCACACAGTGCTATATGTGGCACGACAGCTTGCTGCCCTGCCACAATTTTTTTTTTCCCTGTTACCGTCGCTATTTGCGTCGCAAATTTACTGCTCGCGTCGCTATTGGCGTCGCTATGAGCGTTGCAACTTTACTGGTTACGTCGCTATATGCGTCACTATCTGCGTTGCATTTGCGACGCAGATAGCGACGCATATAGCGACGATTCTATGGCGTCGTCAATAACGACGCTTTTTGCGACGACGGGGACAAATTTTGTTGTTTGTATTTTCGTCGCTCTAAACGTCGGTATAAGGTCTATATCTTGTAGTGTCTCAAGAAGAGTGGGAATATGCATGAGGTTGCTTATCAAAGGTGAGACATGCTATCAATTAATTTGTTTCTATAAGTTTTATTTTGTATAAATAATTGACATGTTTGAATTTTTATCTTTTACTACTAGTGCACATTATTCAATGCACTTTGGTGTGAGGGTAAACATCTTCGAACTCAACGTATAGATGAAAAGAGAAATACCCAAGATTGTGGTGTCCTTGCTCACTTCGAGGCTACCAATGGTACCATGGAAGGTTATTGTGTCTTGATCCAAGATATTCTAAAGCTTGACTTTAAACGATTCTTTATACATATACTGGATGTGAAGTGGTTTGAAGAAGTGGTAACAAATGGTGAGCATTGTACAATCCGACGTCATCCAAGTGGTTTTGTAATCATTGACTCTACAAAATTTCATCAAAACAAGAATGACACATTAGTACTACCTCAACAATGCGAGCAGGTATATATGCAAAAGCTAATTTTTTTATATGTATACATGTGATACATATACACAATATAATAATTACTTAAGTTTTTTACTTTTGTTTTTCAAATACAGGTTGTGTATCATCCAATGGTAAACAATAACCGATGGTGGTATGTCATCCCTATATCTAATCGTTCAAAACCAATATATGGTAATATTACTAACATGGAGATAGCAGATGACAATCCAACAAATAATGATGATGTGCATGATGACACCATAATGGATGATATGCATGATATAGTACAAGATGAACCTTGCGATGATGTTAAAGGAAACGCAGAAGTAGACAATAATGTGATTGTCGATGATATTGATGAAGGTATTGAGCAATATAGCAACACATTTGATAGTGGGATAGACTTATTTGTTTCGTTACCTCTTGGTAACATAGACCTAGAAGTAGATAGTTTAGCAAGGGCTGATCTCATTGAAGATGAGATGGATCATTCACTGTAACATACTTAATTTTCTTATTAATTCAATATATGTGTATTCCTAATTCTATGCTTTTTATCATGCGCACACGTGCATACTCAAGAATCAATAGTCATTTTTAAAGCAAGCATTGAATTTTCCATAATAAAAAGGAAGTATCTTTTATCATATTCAAGTACATAGAGAAATAATTACGAGATACATATTGCAATGCTTGCTACTAATTGTAAGGTTT
This sequence comes from Lygodium microphyllum, assembly GCF_053477565.2. Taxonomy (NCBI): domain Eukaryota; kingdom Viridiplantae; phylum Streptophyta; class Polypodiopsida; order Schizaeales; family Lygodiaceae; genus Lygodium; species Lygodium microphyllum. Next base: position 102,814,003 of record NC_141161.1, read on the forward strand.
CAGTCGCTTGCTGGTAATTACTTATATCAGGCTTGTCAACTGGAGGAACTGCCATTCATTAGAGAGCAATGAAAAAGTAATTATTAACTCTATTTTTTTAATTCAACGATTCAATGTGTATTCTTAATTCTATGGTTTTTATCATGCGCACATGTGCATGCTCAAGAATCAATTTCAGGTGGTTAAATAATTATTAACTTTGGTTTTTCAATTATGTGAATTGCTAATTTTAGGTGGTTAAATAATTTTGCGTTTGCTAGCGCATCTATATTAGCATCTATTTGCGTGGATATATAGATGCAAAATTCGCGTCTATTTACACACAGGTTTACACGCATTTATAGACGCTCTGATAGACGTGCCCGACTTTGCGTGTCTAACGTGCACGTCTATGCCTCGTTTCTATTGTAGTGCAAGCAAGCTAGGAAAGATCATGAAAAAGTGCGATATAAATCTTGACGCAATATGCGCTATCGATTGATTCGTTATCCCAAGGGCATGGAGGAGATGCCGCAGTTTATGTCTATGTGATGGTTACATAGAGCTTTGATCACAAGTCTCTCACGAAGGGGTGGAGGTCCCTATTGAGAGGACTGGGAATTCTCGAGGGGATGTAGTTTGAAGGTGACCACATGTTTTATAAGCTGTCGCATCTAGATTTTATATATGACCACTAATCTAACCGTTTTTATGTATAGTATAAAATATATAGTGTGGCATTAATGCATGGGAGACATTTCCATGTCGAGCACATCAACAAAATGTGCTCCATAGCAGATTGTGGTGTCATGGCAAAGTTTGAGCAAGAGAGCCGATGGCGAGCCACAGATCCAAACACTGTTATAGATGAGATGGAGTATTTTGAAAACTTGCAAAGTGTTATCTCAGTGGACTATGGTAGCTTCTCCATGATCATATTCGATGTGCAATGTTTCAAAGTTGTACTAGAAGGAGCCGAGGCAATAGTTCAACGAGGTCCATCTGGATTTCTTGAAATATATTCTGAAAAAAGATGGACAGATTTGTGTGACATGTTTGTCTTGCTGGGCATTGTAAATAGGTGCATGAATAATTTTTTTAAATTTTATTATGACACATATATGTCACAAATGTTGAATCTCTCTTGTATATGATTTTGAACATGTAATTTTCTATCCAACCCCCCTACAACCTCGATGGTGGTATGTTGTGCCTTCAACTCCTTGAAGTGCGAGAGTGTACTATGAAAGCAATATTCCTAGTATAGATGAGGAATGTTTGCAAATGGAGGGTTCAATATTGCAAGGGGGTGGTGGTTGAAGATGGCTTGAAGCGTGTAGATGAGGCATAATTAGGTAACGATGATGGAAAGATAGGAGGCTAAGAATTCTTTGAGAATGATATGGACTCATCCTTTTGTGGTGACCTATCTATCTAATGTATGTGGCATTGTGCCAAGAGATTGACATGGGACCATAGGGTATGTCATACTTGTAGTATCCGCCTGCTCAATTTGTTGATGAATCACTTATAAGGGTGCTCTAGAATATACATTTTAAGTAACGTCATTTTTATTAGAGTTATACTATTGTGCTTTGCTTGAATCTTTATCTTGATTATGCTAACATTACTTTCTATATATGTAGATAACCTTTGACAATATTTGGAAAGCATAATGAGTCGAGGGATGAGCGACGAGGAGTTGCACAAAATATTCACACATATGTCTCTAGATCAAATGGCTCGATTCAAAGATATGGCAGACCAAGAGCTGTCTCAGACACCATCAGGTCATTCTATCAGATGTACTTCGGCATGCTCTGATGCTTTGATTTCCAGAAGACGAGGTCGATACTCCAGGCGGCTGAACGGAGGGAGTGGTTCTAGGAAATGCTACGGAGATGTGGATGGGATGAGCCCACGGTCTAGCCGGCTTGAGATACAGGTGCTACTCCTTGCTCTCATCCAGGTTCGAGAGGGTGGCTCAGGTGGTTGTTGTGGAGGCACTGATGCAATTTCTCCGTCTCATCATTTTGGTGGAGTTATGTCACCTATAGAATTTGTGACACTTGTGGGGATATCTACTCTAGTGACTCTAGCTTCTTTTGCTCAACTATCCGCTATCATGCTAGTATATGGACACAATGTGAAAAACTCTGGAGTGCATCATCATCCAACTTTCTTATTGATCTAGAGATTGAATGTCATTTGAGTCATTAGTGCTAGTATCAGTGGCATGGATGGTTCAAAATTTGGTTTATGAGGAAGCTCTAAGAGATCTAATGCTTGGAGTTTACTTCTGAGAAGTGCCAAACAAGGGATTTGAGGTTCTGTCAATACATATTGATTCGATTCAATGTGCTTTGTCTTTATCGTATTTACCTCTTTTCTATTCTTTCTATTCTCTTCCATCTCCTTCTCTACTTCCTTTTATCTGAGATCCCTGAGGGATATGACCCTTTGACTAAAACCCCTCCGACATTGGTGAACCCGAAGTGAAAGGTTGTCATCAAAAGGAAAAACAATATGGGAGAACCTTCAAGCACAATTTTCAATGATGTTTTGTAGTAGTTATTGTAGAATATGAACATGCTTATGCATGTATAACAACAATAACAACAAGTGATGTAGGCTTCTGCTCAAACAAAAACTATTGTGATGAATGCTTTGCAAGCAGTTGAGCATGAGATGAAGTTGTGGAATGGTAGAAATATATGTGCATATGTACATACATATGCTCAAAAGGTGGAATTCTTTGGAGTGGCTCAACTTGCATGGAGCCAATATTTTGTTTGGATCATTATACACATGATCGACAAGTATGAATTACTAAATTGTACATGCAAGATGCTGATTGGGTAGCTTTCAAGAAGACACTCAGGGAGGAATTTTACATTGAAGACACCAGTTTGATTATGTGCAAGACTTTTCAAGAGTGGGTTTTACAACCCAATAAGGGTCTTGTTGCTACAAAATTTTTAAGAGAAATTTAAAGTCGATTTGAGTAGTTAGATCTTGCAAAACACGAAGCTCTTGCAAGTAAGAAAATTGAATTGTTTCTACAAGTAGCAGATCTTGATCTTCAAGAGAAGCTTGATGATTTCCTAGAGGATTAGACTACAAAGAGAGGTTTTTAAATTCAGTGAAGGCATGTCAAGGAATCTGTTACTGAACTTGTGAAAAAGCATAGAAGAAGAGAAAGATTTCATGTCTCTAGCTCCTTTTCCACTATTACTCACAAAATAGTTGATGTATCCAATGAGCCACCCACTTCTATGCCTAAATCTATGGATTTTCCTAGTGTTCCCATTGTTATGGAAGATGTATTAGATAAATTGGTTAAAGATATGCGGGATATTCAATTGAAGGTCATAAAATTGGATGAAAAAGGACAAGACAAAAGGGGACATACAGCAACCCCTAACCCAGGAAGAAGATGTATGTGCTGTGATAGTTTGCATCATGAGAGAAAGGATTGTGCTACCTATTAGGAGGCCTTGGCATGATAGCTCATCTTTTGGAAAGATGGAAAGATCTATGCACAAGAAACAGGATTTCCTCTTTCTTTGAATTTTGGAAAGGGAGGTATGCAAAAGTTTTTGCAATATTTGGCTCTCCGAAATGCTTATGTGGTTGTAGATGCTTCTACTTTTGGTCTACAATTAGATAGAATGCATGGCCAAGTGATGGTTGGTTCAAAGGCTGCAATATGGACACATGATTTGCATGCATTTGAAAAGAGAAAAGTTAGTGATAGTGAAATGTCTCATGCAGGGCATAACATTCATCACATAAGTAGTTGGGAATCATCGGTAGATGCATATTCAACAAAAGGGCAAAACGCGGATATACTTGTGGAAGAGAAACATAAGAAAGATGAAGATAATGTAGGGATATCTAAGGAAGTGATAAGAAGAAGTGTGGATTTTTCTAAAGTTGCAAATCAGCCACCTCCCAAGTATGTTATGGAAGAGGTTGGATAGGAGCAAAAACAGGATAGCGCGCAAGAGGGCAAACAACTAGGATATAAGTTGTAGCTTGATATTGAAGCAACCACAAATACGTTGGAAGATCCTATAGTGGAAGAGTTAGCCATTGCATCTATAAATTTTGTTAATGCATCTAAAGAGGTTTATGAAGATCATGTTTTACTTGATGTAGGGACTCAAAGGGAGATTGATGAACTGTTGGATGCACATGATTTGCAGGATGATAAAGTTATCGTGTATGAGATCATTCATAAGCTCGAGGATATGCCTTTATAGGATGTTAGATATGTTTCTCCACAGTTGGAAACTATTTTAGATGCTTTATCAAAGGCCTTGATAGGAAAATGAAAGATGCTTCAAGATATGGATCGCTTTACTATTTTCGGTGATGGTTAGCATGTATTGGATGCAAGTGAGGCTTAGTTTATGTTTTTCATGAGGTACACAATTATCTATTTAAGTAGATTTCTATGCGTTGGACTTTGAAAGAGTAGACATGTTGTTATGTATTGTTGATGGATGCATTGATAGTTCATCTCTATATACATGAGTTTTTTGCTAGCAAATCCCACTAGATAGTCAAGGTTATGTTTGCTAGACTGGCACAAAATAGCTCCAACGGTAAACTTTGATGCATCAATATGCACATGAAATGTTATGTTCCAGTTTGGGGCTCCTAAAATAGGTGTGGTAGTGAGAGATTTTTTTAACTCATTATCATTGGCACGTTGGCACTCCTTGGTCCACTCAAATACAATTAGCAACTAGTAGAGTGATATACCAATCAATGTGCAGTTTACAACAATGAAGCCCTCATAGTACCCTGTGTATCCTAGGAAGCACTGAACTCTCTTATAGTTGGTTGGTGGTGGCAAGTCAACAATAATCGTGATATTTGAGAAATCAGTGGCAATACTATTCTTGGACACCATGTGCCCTAAGATGCATCTGTGTTTTACCCACAATTGGCATTTTAGGAAGTTTAAAGAGAGACTATAGAGCCTACATCATTCAAAGATTGCGTGAAGCTTGTCCAGGCGCTCTTTCCAACTCAAGTGCACACATAGATCATCAACAAATACTTCTAGCTCTCGCCTAAGCATGTCCTTGAAGATGGTATACATCGGACGCTGAAAGGTACCAAAAGCATTCATCAGCCTGAAGGGCATGACTATGTACGCAAATGCTCCCCACTTTATGGAAAAGGCGGTCTTATGCCTGTCACATCGAGGTGCACTTCGACTTGGTTGTAACTTGAGAAGCCATCCACGAAACTCTAGGCCTCTTTTCCTGCTACTCTCTCAAGCATGTGCTTCGTGGTCAGGCAACCGGTAATTATCTCTCTTTGTTGCAGTGTTGACTTTCTTATAGTTTAGCACACTAGATTTTTTTGTTCTTCTTCAAGATGATCACAATGGGTGACACCCAGTCTATGTGCTCAATCTTATAGATAAATCATGCCTTTAATAGCCTATCGATCTCCTCCTTTACGGCATGAGTATGCTTTGGATTCATTAAGTAAGGTCATTGCTTTACTAGTGCTACATGAGGAGTCATTCGGATGTTATGTGTTACAACCCTTAGATCAAATCCTTTATGTTTGTGTCCACAGACCATGCAAAAACTTCTAGAGGATGGAGTTTCCCCCCATGGTCGGCAAACTCTATCAGACGATCCCCTTTCTTGTGACATCTCCTAGTGCTGCCCCATTGGTAGGACCATATGTATCTCCATACCTTCCCAGAAAGCATTCACATGTAAGGATCTAGGCACTAAGTTCAATGTAAGGCTAGGTATTTGCGTGGCTGCATCATTCTGTGCAAGTCAACTACTTCTGGCTCGTTAGATCCTTCTATCGATTGCTTCAATTCTAGAAATAATGAAGGGCTTTGCCTAAAGCACATCCCCCGTCAGCAATGTTATAGGAGAAAATAGCAACGTCATAAGCATGACGTTGGCCACTTGTCTCTCATTTTTCCCTACACTTGTTTGCCACTGGTCTTGAGTAGCTTGCCTACCATTTTGGCATTTAAGTCTTGTCTTCGTGGTTTTGCATGAAGTATGGGTGCATCTCTTAAGTTTATGCGTGTTGGCGAGATAGGTGTTCTCATATTGGAGAACTTGTAGATCTTGTCTTCTAAGATGGACTCAACATCCTTTACATGCTCTTGGCGTTCTCTCACCCACTTGTTAACCTTGTTAGCTATTTCCAATTGGCGCTTTGGGTCAGTTATTCCCCCATCTTGGCACTTCCCTTCTCTGTGCTTTTAGACACTGAAGTCTCAGCCTCTGCATCTGCCACGTCCTTTCCTCTTGTTAGTGTGGTCACGCTATCCGTTTTTGGCATCACTTTGGCTTATACCCTCTTTCTCTTTCTTTGACAGGTCTTCTTTCCTATCAAGGCCAAATCTAGGTTGCTGGGTCCTGGGAATAAAATGTAGATCTGCTTCATTTGTGCCCTAGTCATTTCGTTCAAGGGCACCAAAGGTATGATGGCTAAGCTAGTAGATGGTTTTTGCCTAGGACATTTGATGTATAAGTGAATGATTCCACACTCAGGGCCTTTTAAGTCGATCTTTTCTATGTTAGCTTGCTCTCATTTGGGGCAATGAGATGAGATATGCCTTGGGTAGCCACAAGTCCACCAACATGAGATTAGGTCTTGGCTCTACCTTCCTAGGCCTCTACTCATCAAAGAACTACTGTTCTAAGATCGATTAAGATGGGATTGCTATCATCATCATACGACGAGACATAATGGTTTACATATGCATCATCCTCATTCAGCTCCTTCGGGTAATGGATTGAAGCATCACATAGTGGATAGGTCACAAAGGGTCTAAGTGGTCTAGATATGCCTATAGGGTTGATGTCCATTATCTAGGGACAACTCGCTTGGCATCATTAAGTGATGCGAGAGCCAATGGAGTTCCCCTTCCAAATTGTGATTATCTATAGTAGTATGACTAGTTCTAAAGTTGCAGATATGATAATCGCCTTGGTAATCGGTAATGCATACCATCATGATCAAGCCTACCAGTTGTCACAAAGTCTAGATCAAGGATCCACACAGTTGGTTGGGAGGTGGTTTCTGCCGCAATAGGCACATTGCACGTGAGGCCGTGCATGTCTTCTAATCATTTCATGGAGCTTGGCTAGCTCTAGCTTTAGTCTACCAATGCTTAGCTAAGGTCAACACTCTTCCCTTTCTCTTGATGGCCCTAACTAAATCTCTTGCAATGGCGATAGCTCTTTTTGAGGTTCTAGAGGCTACACTATCTTGGCTCGTGGCTCTAGAGCTCCTCTCCTTGAGAATATCTTATACACATATGGCTTCCTCAAAGACCTTAGGTAGCATGCCCCTTTGAAAGTTTGAGTTTCCTACTAAGGCCTTGTAGAGCTCCTTGCTCCTTTTTTTGTTTATGAAGATAATAGAGACTACTCGCTCACTAGCTCGCTCTCTCGAGGGGGTCACTCATGAATATATGTATATATAACGTGAGTTCAAAATAGGGGTTTTTAAAACACCATTTTTATTCATTTTTTACATATAGAAGGGTGTCATATAAAGGGGTTACTTATAGATTGAATAGAAAAGGGTTGTGTTTTATTCAAGAAAAATTCACAGATTAGGATATTTATAAATAGGCCATGAGCGCACGTTATATAGAGAATATATATATAGTGATCCCCTCGAGCTTGCTCTACAACTAGAATTCTCTTAAAGAGACTCCGCATGTGGGTGGCATAGTGTCTAATGTCCTCCTTGTCCTTTTGACTGGCATTCATTAGTAGAAAAATGAGGTTGTCTAAATAATCCACCTCAGAGAATCTCTTGATGAAGAGACTCTTGAGAGTATTGAAAGTGTTGCATTTGGTGTCATCTAGACGGGTGTACCACATATGTTCATAATCTGTGAGACAAAGACCAAAGGCTTGCACACATTGAGCAGGGTCTATTAGGCCATTCGTCAAACACACCTACTTGAACTGGTCTATGGAGCTATAAGGATCATTATCAAGCTGGTACTTGTGAATTTTCTTGGGCAACTACAGGTATCTTTGGATGGCTTCTCAAATTTGGCATAATTCCTAGTCATGCTAGCCATCTTCTTTGCTCTGCTCTGTAGTCGTATTGTCTATGAGTTACTTACTGAGAAGATCGCTCAATGTGAGATCGGCTTCTAGTGCTCTTTCCCTCTCTACATCATATCCTCTCCTATTTCAATTGGCAAGTGCTAAAACGCATTGGACCTCTTGCATTTCTATTTTGTGCCTTAGCCATTGAGCTCGCTCCTCCTGGTTGTAAGCAGCTATGCCCTACAATACTCTCTTGGCCAATCTTTTCTCTTCCTCAAGGTCAACTATAATATCCTCTGTTGGTCTACCCATGATGCTCTATATTGATTTGCAAGTCGTAATAACGATTGATTATTTGTTGGATGTCAACTAGGAATTCTCCCAAGTCGAGCTGATCACTATCATGGCTAGAGCTTGGTCCTTCTCACATCTTGTTGGCCTCTCAGTCCTATAGTTTTTCAATCAAACTAGCTGACTCGATCGAATCCCTAGTCGCACCAATCTTCTTGCTCTTTTGCAATTTGAGGGTCTTCTCCTATTATTGGCCTCGTTCTGGTCACTTATCTTGCATGTGAATTCCTTATTAGTTCAGCCTGTCCTCAAACTTAACTACACTCAAGTGTTCATGGGGTACTTCTTTTTGTGTGTAGTGTAAAAGCTATCTTTCTGCTTTCTGAGTGTAGTTCAAGTGATTGTCTAGGTAGTGCAATGACCATAACAACAACAATGTGATACAATGCACTTTTCTAGTTCGCTCCCTCGAGGGGTGGTCACTCTAATAGGTTCTGTTGGGTCCTTTGAAGTGTTTCAGATGAGTGGTCTAGGGGGGCTTGTTCCAGGTCCCTTCATAGGCAACTAAGTCATGATCTTAATGTCTCGAGGCTCTATGAGCCATCAGACATATCTGAATGCCTCTACGGGGGTTTTGCCTTGAAGTTGAGCTCCACGTAGCTTGGGGGTGTGCTAGATTGGTCAGTTTTGAAGTTTTAGTTAGTGTGACCAATTCTCATAGCTTTGATTTTCAGAATCAGACCATCCGAGTCTAGGCCTCTCTGACAGCAAAAATCGAATAGGAGCTTGGGTGTCTGAATCAGTCGTGCAGCTCAGTTGCATCCTTGTAGTCCAGGTCCAAGTTGAATCCGAGTGTGAGTCAGACCAAATAATTTTGTCTAATCAGATGTGGTATTGTGGTGTCCAAAGAGTGGACTGACTCCAAGTCCACATCCAAGTTGGAGTATGAGTTCGATTTAGATTGGCTAATATTGTCCGATCAGATGTGGTATTGTGGGGTCCGAAGAGTGGACCAACTCGGAATGTCCAAGTCTGAGCATCCAACTCTAGGAATTGGACTCCGCAATGGATGTCCGGTTTTGGCAATGCAAACGGCCCACCGAGGAATAATTTTGATTTCTTTGATCTTCATGGTTGCTACCAAATGCTAGAAACTTTCAAAATCAATTCTTAGATGTAGAGGAAGATTTGCCTATACTTGGAATAGCCAGAAACCCCTAAATCAGTGCACTCGATCTCTTCTTTGCCTTGGACCTCCAACACACATACACACACACACACACTCTCTCTCTCTCTCTCTCTCTCTCTCTCTTTGTCTCTCTCTCTCTCTCAAGGCTCAAAAAACTGAAAATAAGCTTACTTCCCCCTTTCTCAGGGTTTTATAACCCCTCTTCAACCCTCCTTGTATGTCTTTTCCTCTTCTTTTCCTATTTACAACCCACCGGCTCTCCTTTGATCTAGGTCAGTTGTTGCCCAAAACCCTACTGTAGTTTTCTTTCTCTTCCCCTATTTTTTCCTATCTAAATGCCCACAAATCCCTACAAATCACAAGCAATCGATAATGCTAATTAAACCAACTCATTCAAAATTCAAAAATCCAAAACACTTACCTGCAACAAAGATAAAATGCCATTTCTTCATACCTATCTACATCAAGCACTGGTTTGGAGCAAGCCCTCCAATGCTTCATTCGGAGTGTGCAAGCACTCAAGGCTCAAATTTGTTGGTCCCAGCAATGGAACCAAAATGTGAGAGTTCTCCTCAACCACCGAGACCCACGGACCACTTATCGCTCAAGCATTTCAAGTTGAATGCTAATGCCTATCCCTCACATTTTCGTACACACTCTCAAGCCTACGAGTATATAAGTGAGCTTACCGCAATGCTTGATCGAGTACCCTCCTCTCTCAAGCACACCGGTATAAAGAGAAGAAGAAGAATAAGAAGAAGAAGAAGAAGAAGAAGAAGAAGAAGAGAGGAGAAGATGGAGAGCTTCTCCACCACAGTCCCTCATGCTCACATACTCACTCCCTCTCAAGTTCAAGCACAAGCAAGCACGAAGAATAAGAAGAAGAAGAAGAAGAAGGAGAAGGAGAATAAGAGAAACTTTTACAATACACCAAGAATGAGCTTCTCTATTCACTTTTTGGCTTTTATACATGCCCTCATCCCTTTAGGCACCTGTCCCCTTTTTTACATGACTGGAAATCTTGCTAAGGTCCTCTTTTCCTATTTTCTTCTATTTACATTATGCCTTTACCTATGCTCATCTACTCTTTACAACTTGCAAAGGACTAGTGCTCTTTTACAAAAATTTGGAGGTGCTTTTACATTTTAAAATATGCATTTTCCTTTGCTTCAACTTTTAAGGATGCCCTTGTGCTTTTGGCCTTTTTCTCTCTTATCCTTTTGTCGGGCCACCTTTTTTATATTTTGGAAATTTATTGAATTATCTTTTGTTTTCTTTTTTCTCCATCTTGCACTGGGTTTAACACAAGGAGACCTCGAAGGGAGAGTTGAAACTGTCTTACCCACTAGACCAAGCTTGAGCACATGGCTAGTCTCTACCTCAAGGAGATCTCAAGAAGAGAGTTGAAGGCTAGAATTGAGCACATGGCCAAGATCTTTCTCAAAGATATCTCAAAGAGAGCAAGTCAATATAATCTTGAGCACTTGACCAAGCTTTATCTCAAAGATATCTCAAAGAGTAACATAAAACTTTCTAGCACATATGCCCAAGATTGAGCACATGGCCAAGATCTTTGTTACACAAACCTCGAAGGAAGAGTTGAAACTATCGTACCCACAAAACCAAGCTTGAAAACAAGGCCAATATATAGCTCAAGGAAAGAGCTAAAGACTAGACTTAAGCACATGAAGCTTTGTCTCAAAGACATCTAAAAGAGAGAAGTCAATATTATCTTGAGTGCCTAGCCAAGCTTTGTGTGAAAGATATCTCAACCAATGATGCCAAAATTTCCTACTCATAGGAGCAGGAGCATTTAGGCTTTTGATCCTTTAGATATTCAGCGAAACCTAAATGTTGCACTTCAATCCACAATCACTCATTCTTCTTTATGAAAGAAAGCTTGGCATTTTAGCCTTCATATTAATGTTATACAATATTTATACATAGAAACACCTCTCATAAACAAGTATTTCAACATCTAAATGGATGTAGATAGAGGCTAAACCTCATACCCTATAGACCACCATACATCAGAACATGTTCTCCTAGTTTTTTTCATTTTTTCTAGATTTAATATCCATTTTTTTCTTAATTGTTCCTACTTTTCTATATTTTTTCTCCATTATTATTAGCATAAATGTTAATAATTCTTCAAAATTTGATCATATATCAAAGAAACATAACCATGGTAACTAGCATGCATCATTTTTCCCAACATGCACCATCATTTTTACCAATTTTATCAATCACCATTGTATTGCTTAATTTTTTGTGTTTTACGTGTACTACATAATTAATTTTAGCATTATGATAGCCCCACATTTTGAAATTTTAGGCTTGTAGTCCTTAAATATAGCACATATTACTTCCATATCAAATTTCAATCTATGAACCCAAGAGCACACATACAAAAGCTATGGATGCTAATTACAATGCTCATATAAATATAGAGGTATGCTAAAAATTTGATGGTGTAAACTATTTGTATAAGTACATTTCCAAGGTCCATGATTATGTAACTATTAGAATTACAAGCATGCATGATTTAACATCTAATAGAAATTATAGGTTGGATATTGATGAATTGAGAGATACTTAGATGCATAATAAGTTTTTTCTTTTAAAGCATGTTGGCATATATTTGAATATAAAATTCATGATGAGAAACATGATATTTAATAATTTCAAGTACATTTTCTTCAAGAAAATAATGTTGCTTTTTGTTATACTGATAACTTTCAAGATGCCATACAAAATGAAAATGCACAAAAGACTACTCTCACGGAGTGGTTACTTGCAATCGGCTACATCTTGAGAGCATCAACTTTCCAAAAAGTAAGGGGATCCTATGACAATGATGTTGAAGAAAAGAGGAGTGCAAATGAAGGGAATAATGTTGAAAGCACTGAAGGAGCGAGGAGCCTAGTATTGGAAGATATGGAGAAATATAGGGTGGAGGGAAGGGAGAAGGGCTATTTTTGACATCTTGTGGTAGCTTTTTGACAAGAGAGGATTACAAGGGAGAGGAGGGATGGCCTGAGGACCTACGTGTTGTTGAGTCAACTCAGCACATGAATTAAGGAGGTAGCTCATCAATTTCACCACAATGCAATGTTTTACCTTGTCCGACACTTCAAACAAAGCTCAGGTATTGTAAAAAACAGCCATTTCTTTTGGCATTCAAATACTTTCCCTAGAATAACTCTACTTGATTCGTCACCTTCTCAAACCATCTGTTTTGTCACGTTCTCAAACAGTCTTCAATATTTGTAACACCACCCCTTCCTTCTATGTTAGCAGATTAGGTTGATTGGTCATTTTCTCATTGTCACTATTGGTTGCTTCGACTATCGAAATATTTGTTATTAGTTGCTAGATGCAAGATGTCAAGTTTCAAAGAGCGTGAAGTTTGGGAGCTGGCTCTAATAATCCTTTTGAGTACTAGAGGCTTTCCCTAGCATCGTTATCAGTGTCGCTATTTGCGTCGGTATCAACAACGCTGATACAGACACAAATAATGATGCTTTGCGATGCAAATAACGATGCATGCAGGTAAATTTACGACGCTAATAGCGACGGTAATAGGCAAAAAAAAAATTTGTGGCAGGGCAGATATAACACTGTGTGCTTTATTTGGGCCATACAAAATAGTTTCTGCACTATGTACAATGCTCATGTAATGCTCTAAGGTAGAAATATGCTCATTTGGATTGGAGCAGTATTCTAGCCTATATTTCAAGCTCGAGAATCTCCATATAAATCATCCCCATGTGTTATCTCTTTGAAATAGTAGAAGTAGTAAAGCATAGCAAGGCTCTCAAATCACTTACCTACCCACTCAAGCCTATGTCGATTGATGCCTAAAAGAGGTCAATACTTTTCATGGAAATGTGATATAAGTCACAAAGGTAGAAGAATTACATGTCAAGCCTATGCTGATTGACACCTAAAAGAGGTCAATGCTTTTCATGCAACAAACTATACATAAACTTTCTAATGGTATGGAATCAAAGAGATATTAGATGTGAGAATGATAAAGGTGTGTACTTAGAGGTGGGAAGGTTTCCACACCTTTGTTTAGTATTTCCATTGACTTGGGAATTGAGTTCTTCCAATCCAAGTGTGATGTAGCATATATGGGTATATAGAAAGTTTAAAATCAAATGTTAATACCTATGTGTAAGGGTGAACATGTGAAGGTGTATGAGCATCTATAGCATAGGGGGGTGTGTGTGTGTGTGCGCGCGCGCGCATGCTCCATATCAATTTTACTTCAACTATCTCAAATCTAAGCATCAAAGATAGACTATCACATTTATTTAGGACAAAAAAAGATGCACCTTTATTGATGACTACTGACTAGGATATGCTACTATTTTCCACAAGAATCTCTCAGTGCTAGCCAAAGTTGAGCCAGCCCAAGAGTGTTGTCCTAGTGTGTTGCTGAAATATTGGATGTGGAAATGGAAAGAGTCCTTGGCACCTTGCTGAAATTAGATTGTTCTTGGATAAACCATTCATTGAAGGGGAGGTATTATTTTTGCTCAAGTCTATGAAGAGGGGAAGTCCCTTAGCATTTATGGGTTTTAGGAAGAGCTCTCTCTTGCTTTGCAACTTTCAAGATGCATGCTTCAAATATCTGACTAGCTCAAGTTATTGAACCATGAGTATCTCAAACCTTTTGGTTCTAAGAATTGTGTATGTGTATGTATGAATACAAGAGTAGATGTAATGCTGAGTAATGTGTGTGTGTGGAGTCTGGAGGGGTGCGTGTGAGTCATGTGTATAAGTATGAAAAGAAGGAGCAAGGATAAGTAGTATGTAACATGTGTCTATGTATGTACTATCTGTATGAGTACATATGTACATGTGGCGAATGTTTCTATATATATCCTATAACTTATAAATACTGTGATGAATTTAATATATTTCTTTTAATATTTGTTTTGCATGAACAGCAAGAGCCTTAAAATCTCAATATACCTTAAAAATGTTGGCGAATAAAAAAATTTTGGAGTTATAACTCAACCTACTCGAGTTTCGAAAAAAAATCCGAAAAAATAAAAGTATAGCTATTTTGCGACATATAGCCACTAAAATCATCTATGGTTGTACCCTATCCATGTGCAAACATAGTTGATTTTAGGTATGGAATATTAGCATCCATGGTGGATATATGACTATGTCTTTGGCCTCTAGCGATCATCTTATAGCCAATTCCAACCTCCTCAATAAAACAACCATATTTATTGAGCCAAACTTGTAAACTTTACTCTACCATTTACCCTATTGATAGTAGGTTGTTAGTAATGGAAGGAACATGCAATGCATCATGCTAACTAAGGGAATGACACCCTTATGCTCAATGTTGTGTTGTGTATTGTCACATATATAAACATAACCATGCTTATGAAGCACCATCTCAGTGAACCATTCTCCATGGGGAGTCATGTGATTGGAAGCCCATGAATCAATGTACCATATATTATTTGACTTATGATCCTTAGTGAAATTGTCTTGTGCATATGTCATAGCAAGAAATCTGTCAATATTGTCATCATCAACATGGCTAGATGAAGCATAATGACCCTATTGCTTGCCTTTAGTTTTTTGAGTGGCTTGTTTCTTCAGGAAATCCTTAGCAATATGCTTATATTTACCACAGCAGTGACAATCATCACATTTTGAAATTTCCATGAACCTCTGCCTATAGATTTGGATCTTCCCCTTGCTAGGAAGTATCCACCAACTCTAGTATTCTGCACATGTTTATTATTCAAAATTTGATATGCACTATGCTTAGTCTCTCGACAAGAACGAGAGGACCCTCTACGATTGCTATCATGATTGCTCTTGTCCAACCCTTCTCTTCTACCTTAACATCCAACTTTTTAACCTTTGCATAGATTTTTGTTAAATTCAGTCTCAAATCACGCATGCCTTTGATTAATCCATCCACAACATCACCTTTAAGAGCCGGACCAATAGGTATAGTTGGTTGTTCTGCCATAACCACACACGCCTTGCCTGTAATTTCAGTCCCCTTCTTAGCACTAGTAGGTGTGGTGCATGTACCCTATCTTAATTTCATCAACTCTCTCTTTACCAATATATGCATTGCCTTAGTTACATTAGGACATTTCAGTTTCGTTTGAGAAGAGGTGGAGAAGAGGCATCTTCTAAACAATCTATTAGCTTCTCCTGCAAGACAAGATCTATAGCCTTAAAAAACAAATCAATTTTTTGACTCTCCAATGATTGCTGCTCATCAGCATCCAACTATGCATATCGACTTTCAAATTCACAGAGAAAAGCTGTAGTAGCAACCAACCCTTTATTGGGCTTTTCAATCCAATATGTAAATGTCTTTTTAGTTACCAATCTTGCATCATCCAAGAAAAACACTTCTCTCAAAGATTTCTTAAAAGCTACCCAATCAGCATCTCTTCTATGTAACTCATGAATCCAATCATGCAAAGCATGCACGACCAAATAGGAGAAATACCGATTCCATGCATACTATGGTACCCCATGAAACAATATCTTTTCTTCATACAATCGGATGAAGAACAAAAAATTTTGACCCTAAAATTGCTTCAATTCGTATCCCACTGCTTGCAATACATTCACAGCTAAGGAATCAATTCTTTTTGCTTCCTGCCAAGTTTGTATTTGCTCTTGTAATAACAACTACTACTGTTGTTGTTGCTGCAAAAAAGTAATCATATGTTGTAAAGCATGATCACTACTTGAATCTGCAAAATCCCCATCTTTATACACATGCTTCCGACTTTCACATCGGGTTCACCACCACTGTCGGAGTGTTTGGGGTCAAAAGTCTACCGTCGAGGTAAGAGATAGCAGGGTGAAGGGAGATTCAAGGAGAGGAGTAGATGGAACAAAAGGGGTTTAAAGAAATAGAAGATGTAGAAGAATACTCACAAAGGTAAAGCATTATGAGAAGATAAATCTCTTGCAGACACAAATATGTATAAAATAATACCTTCCTCTATGCTGCTCGAATCGCCAATCTGGTGCTTCCATTTGCTTTGAAAGGGAAGCAAAATAATAGGACACCTAGCTAGAATTTTGCCAAATCACTCATTCTTGATCTCCTAGTTTAGAGTGCTATTCACTGCTTGAAAACTACAATCGGGCATCGTGCGATTTTACCAGTCCTTGTTTTTACATAAAATCCTTCCAAAATGGTTGAAAGCTACATGCTTTCTTTTACATGTCATCCTATTCTAGAATTTGTCTCCAGCTTTTAGATGTTTACAAGAGATAATATCTAAAATATCTAAAATTTGCTAAACTTGTCTAAAAATCTAGTATTTTTGAACCATCCACACTACGAACATTGACATTAATGACTAATATAGCATTCACTCTCTAGATAAATAAGAAAGCCGCACTTTAGAGTTTTTCACACTATGATTGCATAGTGTCATGACATCGTTGACGCTCAGTAAGAGTCGCTCATGCTCTTCCAAACATCCATCTACGATCCATCATGTCTTGGCATCATCTTCCAATCAAAATCGCTCAAATCAGTCCATCCCCTTCTCTCATAGATTGAACCATAGAAACATGCATCAAGAGGAGAGAGAGAGAGAGGATAGAGAAAGACTAAATTCTAATGTTCTCATCCAAGCAGCCATTTTATTTGTGAAAGCAAGAGATTGAGAGAAAAAAATTGGTAGATCAGGCTAGAATGATCAGAGAGATGGCTTCTTTTTAGCCCCCAATCCCCCCTTTCCACACAAATCGACCTAATGGGAGGGGGCATCATTTCTGCAACCACAGTTTTTTAAAATACACCTCCCCCTAATTTACAAATTTTGTTTTAAATTTGGGCCCCTCCCAAAGGCTCAAGGCCATGCTCACTCAAACTAGGTTTAATTTTGAACTTCTAAGTGTTCGACTCCCAACTTCTTCCTTATCCATTGACTTTCTCGAGATTTGAAAAATTTTGGACGTCCTACTTGAGGTCAAGAAGTTGTCTTACTTTGGTCTAGACCTCGAAAAATTTATGAAAAATCTGCAACCATTGCAAAGGTTAGTCTTTTGAAGAAATTTGCACTCCCGTGTTCCATGACCACTTCGAATTGTTGGATCGGCTACTTCCACTTCCATCAAGCTTTAAATTCAACTTTAAAATTGCATCATTCCATTGTTTTCTAACATGTCTTGGACATTTAAATCCCACTCTCAAGCAACAAGTTATAGTTGACAATTATCTTGTCTAGTACAAAGGTAAAGTATAGAGGTGCTACAATTGTAGCATGTGAGGTAGCTTAGTTACATGATTAGGGAATCTAGGTGAACAAAATAATATCATCTATTGTGATAGCCTTAGTATCATTTAATTAGCTAAGAACTTAGTGTATGATGTGTGGACCAAATACATAGAGGTACATTACCATTTTATTTAGAAGTGATTTCTAACATGTGATATTGACTTGGTTTATGTCAACATAGACTCAATCAAACCACTAGCATTTTTACTCAGGCCTTGGGAGCTAAGAAGCTTCAATGCATAAGGAATATGCTTGGAGTTCATGAGCTTGTGCTAAAAGCTTGAGGGGGTGTTGAGATATCAAGCTCTACATGAGTTGGCATCCACTATATGCCTTGGTGATTTGGTAGGATATTATTAACTAACGTGTTAGGTGACTGACATGAGAATACACTAGTGATTCTAAAGCTGGACTACACTTACACAATCCATCCTTGGTTATGGTACATTTCTTGTGCCACCTCATCTTTCCTTAGTGAGTTCACACTTACTAACCACATGTTCATATGTTGTGGTACTTTGATATTAGTCTTTTATCATATTATAAACTTAGTTCTTTTGTATGGAAGAAGAAGAAGATTTTAGTCCCATCTCACTGTGTGCTATCTTCATGCAATAGAGCATGCTAAAAGAAAGCTTCATCAAAAGCAAGATTAATAGCTTACCTTGGCTTCCATGAGAACATCCTTTTATCCACAAAAGAGCATAAGATTGACTTAACCTCCTTTAGATCCAGTCAATCCTTTAGATTAATGCTTTATGATAACTCTTCAAGTATGTTTGTCATCATGTATACAAACATCTGCTCAAGCACTATGGACATTTGTTATCATCTCAAAGCTCCTCACTCAACTTGAGCTTGTGGCGATTGTCTTGAGGCTTTCAACTCGCAAGCACATTGAGGATAGTGAGATTCACATCCACAACCTCTAAATGATTCCCCTTATTTTTCCGCTTCTTTAGTGCCAGAAACAAATTGAGTAGAAAAAAACTAGAAACCACACAAGAGTGACAAATTTTTATTCCACTCCTATAAGCTACGTTTTCTAGGTGTGAATGTGTGGCATCATGACATGTACCCTTTGAATGTTCACCTCCTCTGAATGTTCGGTCGACTTGTGCAACCATCGAGTCAAACACCCAAATAATCATCTCCTCTCTGATCATATGCATAATCAAGTGTCCACTTAGATCATATATTAGAATGATAGCATATGCTTCACTATATATTCATCCCAAGCTCCCCCTCCAAGATCATAAGGCTTGGAGTGGATCTCATAGACTTGAGCCTTTTTAAACTCCATGAAAACATATAAGAGGGGAGAGAGGTGAAGAAGTCAAGAGCACACATACAAAAGCTATGGATTCCAATTACAATGCTCATATAAATGTAGAGGTATGCTCAAAAATTGATGGCGTAAAGTATTTGTATAAGTACATTTCCAAGGGCCATGATTGATGATTTAACATCTAATAGAAATGATAGGTTGGATATTGATGAAATTGAGAGATACTAAGATGCATAATAAGTTTTTTCTTTTGAAGTATGTTGGCATGTATTTGAGTATAAAATTCTTGATGAGAAACCTGATATTTAATAATTTCAAGTACATTTTCTTCAAGAAAATAATGTTGCTTTTCATTATACTGATAACTTTCAAGATGTCATGCAAAATTAAAATGCACAAAAGACTACTCTTACGGAGTGGTTACTTGCAATTGCCTACATCTTGAGAGCATCAATTTTCCAATAATTAAGAGGATCCTATGACAATGATGTTGAAGAAAAGAGGATAAGGGGAATGATGTTGAAAGCATTGAAGGAGCGAGGAGCCTACTATTGGAAGATATGGAGAAATTTAGGGTGGAGGGAAGGGATAGGGGCTCTTTTTGACATCTTGTGGTAGGTTTTTGACAAGAGAGGATTACATGGAAGAGGAGGGATGGCCTCAGGACCTACATGTTGTTGAGTCAATTGAGCATATGAATTAAGGAGGTAGCTCATCAACTTCACTACAATGCAATGTTTTACCTCATTCGACACTTCAAACAAAGCTAAGGAAGGTGCATTATGCAAGTATTGTGAAAAAGAGCCATTTCTTTTGGCATCCAAATACTTTCCCTAGAATAACTCTACTTGATTCATCATGCCCTCAAACCTTCTCTTTCGTCACGTTCTCAAACCATCTTTAGTATCCGTAGCACCACCCCTTCCTTCTATGTTAGCCGATTAGGTTGATTGGTCATTTCCTCATTGTCACTATTGGCTGATTCAATTATCGAAATATTTGTTATTAGTTTCTAGATGCAAGACATAAAGTTTCAAAGAGCGTGTAGATTAGGAGATGGCTCTAATAATCCTTTTGAGTACTAGAGGCTTTCCCTAGAAGTGCAACTCATTTCGTATGCTTCTATTTAGCAAGACTGCTAATTCAAGGCGGTTTCCAATCATTAAAAGGGAGTAGCAAAGTGATAAAGTAATCCTCTTTTTGATTTGATGTACTGATTCTAGTAGTTATTGTATTAGTCTTCATTACCATGATCTTTGTGTGCATGAGAGGAAGCTAGTCATTGAAGTGCTCGGAGGTTGGTGCATGTGACTAGGTTCCTGCTTGTGTACCACTTGATGAAGACAATACCATCTTTAGTAATTTGGTTGAGCTACAATAAGTAGAGATGTGTTAAGTAAAGCAGACAGTTCTTTCAGCAAAAGTTAGTCTTTAAGCATAACATCTCATGCAATACTTGAAAAAGAGATATTCATGAGTTGACTTATGAGTAGAAAGCATGAAGTTTGCAAAATTCAATGGTTGCAAAGTGTTTGGAAAATAAGAGATCTTCCATTTTCAATCCACTTGATACTACTTCAACTACCTCGCACCCACCTTCTACTACCTCTCACCCACTAAAGGGAGGGAACCTCTTTGCATATGAGTCTATTAAGTGTGGCTCCTATCCCTACCTTTATTCCATGACAGCTTCATGGTTCCAAGCCACTTGCATCTAGATCTTATGAATCCTTGCAATGGCCATGAAAAACGGGAGAAGAGTCATTATTTTGTACAAGTTCAAGAGTATGCACCTTGTAGGTTCTACGTGTTTATCCTTATCCTTTATCAATCCTGATTGAGAAACTAGTGCATCCATCTTATAAAATAGTCAAAGTTGTATTCCAAACCATGAAAGCCTTACTCACATACAAAGGAGTTGAATAAACCTCTTGAGCTTTATCTTGAGTTTTATGTGGTCCAAGCTAGGATTCGGATTGTATTACATTGTCATTGCTAGCTAACTTGTTGTGTGATTGACCGAGAGTTAGAGTCTCCTTGAGGGCTAAGTGCTGAGAGAGGAATCAAGTTAAATGCTAATTTTCTAGAATATTTCTTATCAGTTTTGAGTTACTTATTTGCATGATCTGATAGAGTGTATAATCTATAGTTTCTGTAGCTTTCTTTCTTGACTTACACAAATACCAACTCTTGCCTTACCAAATCTTCTTCACAAGGCTGCACATATTTACAACCATTGTGCGCAGAATGCTCCAACACCACAGAGCCATCAGTGCATTGTGATTTGTGTCCATCGGTAATAGTGAAGGAACATTGAGAGGTCCGCCCATCAACAATGGTGAATGAGCACCGCTTGCCTCATTGTATATAGTAAATGAAAGCAGATACCTCCTTTATATGGCTTTGTAGTATGACTTGCATCTGTTGGAAAACATCCTCAGTAAGCCATAATAATTGGCCACGAGTCCTACATGCTACAAGCAATGAGAATTTCCTCATCACAAAATTTTAATAAAGCAAAACTATTATTCAGCAAACTGTTATTGCTATATGCTATCGCCAGCTATAGGTTAAGGTTCAATTTGTTGATGCTCATAGTCTTAATAATGACCACATGGGTAGAACTAGCGGTAGACTCTCACCCAAAGGCTCAACATCTCTCCCTTTGTTCTTGAGACACAAGAGTTTGGGATACAATTTTCATTCATGCATGGTTTGTTTTATGCATGAGCATTGTATATTCAACATTCAATCATTCAGTCAAATTGCACTATATTAATTGTCTTAGAGTTACCCTAACCCCTATTATGCTCTTTTGAGTTTACACTCTGTCATATGCATTCATTTATGTCTCTATGTTAGGATATGTCTTCACAAGGGTGACTTGAAATAGCCCAGGAGGGCAATAAGAGGAGGAATCAACTGAGGCAATGGTGGGGGTAGAGTGGCCGAGAGCTGTGGCTAGGTGGTGGGCACATTGGAAGATCTTGCACCAAGGAAAGTAGAAGAGGTGGTTAGGGTAGATATTGCCTATAGGTTTTTCCAGTCTTGTGGTAATGGAAAGGAGAAGGTGGGAGGAGGGGGGCTCCTAGGTTCCAATAGCCAAGTTCCTCTTCTTCCCTTTGTTTTTTTCTCTTTCTTCTTCTTCTTCCCTTCTTTTGCTCTCTTCCTCTTCTTCTTCTCTCTTTCTTTTTTCCCCCTCCATATACTCATTTCTCTTTTTCTTCTTCTTCTTCTTACCTCAACCTAGTAAAGTGCAAACCAATAATTACATTTAAAAACTGCAATTTCCAAAATTGAACCAAAACCATGAGTAAATCCAAAACTACCTACCTTTTTTTGTTTTTAAAAACTATAATTAAAATTTAAAGAAAAACAAAAGGGAGTAGAATAGATGATTCTTATCGATAAATTTTTTTAATATATCTATCGATAAACTCTAATCACTTCATTATGAATGCAAAATCCTAACTAAACAATTGTGTTCAGAGTTGACATTGTTGCACCCCTCCTATTCCACACTTGCAATATATGAGTGACTTCATAGGATCGATGTGTCCTTGGTTTGGACAATGGAACCAAAATGTTGGGCACCACACACTCAATGTCTTGGAACTATTGGTCACACTTCTATTATTTCAAGACTTTGAATGTACAAAATCCTTAGGTTATCTCTCACCTAGCTTCTTGAATGTGGATCAAAACCTATTTGTAGTGAGCATTATTTAGCAAACTACCAACCATGATGCACACACAAGCTCTACGACTCGAGTGATTTCTCCTTCGTTCCTCAACTCTCTACAACCAGCTCCACATGTGAAAGAATGAACATAGGTGTAGCAAGAGAGAGTGCTTGGAGGGTAGAAGTAGAGCTTCACCCTCTTCATTCCTGTAATATTCCCACTCGTGAATATTCACTTTTCGCACATTGCGTTAACCCTGTGCAAGGGAATCTTCCATATGAAAATTGCCGATAACTTATTCCGTAACCTACATGCGAGGCAATCGAGACCTCCGCTTTGGCAAACCGAGCCCAGGGTTCAAATCCACAAACCACGGGTAAAAACCCTCTTGGGAGGGGCAAAAATGATATTATTAAAACAAATTTTTTTAATGATTATCCCTTTCCCCCAGCCAATGCACGGCTCGAGGAGAGGGAGTGTGGGGGAATGGGCCTAGTGGAGTGGTGGCCACATGAGGAGGGAGGGGGAAGCGATGCAATGGCCACGTGGGGGAGGTCCCCTCTCCCCCCTGGGCTATATAAACCTCCCCTAGTAGGGAGGAAAGGAGGACTGAGGAGGCCGTGCTGAAGGCGTGAAGCTCCTGAAGGAAACAACTGTCGTCGCCGCAAGAGGAGGCCGCCATTGTGCTCGCCGCAAGCCGCCAGCTATCGCCCCAGCTCCGCTGTGTCAGGCCGCTGCCAATCCCCCCCCACTCGACATCATTCTCCTACCATTACTACCCCTCCCTCTTCCATGTCAGATTTGCACACACCAAAAGCTTCTTAGAAGCTTCTAAGGGGGCTTTCCTAAGCCCCCTTCCCACTAATCCCCCATAAGTTCATTCCTAGCCCCCAAGATTTCAAAGAGAAGAAGAAGAAGCTTATAAAGCCCCCTTCCCGCAAGACCCATTGTAAGAGCCTTTCCGCAAATAGGATTCAAAGCCCACAAGCCATCCGTGAACCCATTCCTAGCCACCCCGATTTTCCCTAAAGAAGCTCATCAAGCCTCCTTTTTCCACAAGCACCATTCATCCAAAATTCGACGAAGGAATCTCTTGCGTACGAGGGAGAAAGGCAAAGATCTTGAGGCTGCATACCAAGGCAAGTAAATTCGTAGATTGCAAAGGCAAACCGGAAGCCGAAATCACGCCTACAATGGCCCCTAAAAAGTCACAAGCCGTGCTTGGAGGAGGTTCATCTCCTAATATTCATGTGGATATTTCCCCGAGCCCACAAGTCCAGGTTTTTTTTTCTATTTTGATTTCACGTAGAAGTATTGCATTATGCACGATATTTTCATGGACTAGGATGCACCTATGCATGTCAAATCCACCTAGCTAAATGCAATTGGAAATAAATTGGCTATTTAGAATGTACTAGAATTAACTCATGATACGAAATTGGTCATTGGTACTTTCACTGGAATGAACGAAAAAGACATAAGGTGTCTATGCATTTGTAGGACCTTATTAGCAAGTTGCCTTTTGTGCATTGCAAAGTGACGAGCCTAGAACAACTGATGCCTATCATTATAAGGTTGAAAATATTAAAGTGCACCTTTGATTAGGCATGGAAAGATTAATCGCATGTCGCAATTTTAGACAAATCTTCATTGGATGATTCATTAGGGAAGTCATTAACCCCATAGGAAATAGAAGAGCGTGGAAATGACTCTATAAATTTGTGTGTGACATGTGATTGTAAATTAGAATAGGTTAACTCTAGCTTGAATTGGCATGAATTTCATTTAACTACGTGGTAGTTAGGAAAAGATTGCATGTTGCACATTCATCATACGAAACATTTCATTCATCAAGAGTGTATTTAGAGAAAGGTTGCATGGTTCATTTAAGCATGAAATCTTAAAAGCTTAGAAAAAGAATTGTGAGCATGATCCTTGAATCTAAGTCCTAGTAGGTTCAATGGAAGTTATTTTGCAATTTATCATGCGATTTGATTTTTACAAGAAAAGTTAAGGCTATGGAAAATTTTAGCGATACGTAGGAACAATGAATCGCGTGTTTACGTAAATTGTGAGATATTACAACTAGCTTTCTCCTTTAGTTCAAGTTAACATCTCTAGGAATGGTTCATCCTTGTCACAAGGCAAGTAGAACGAATTATCTAAATCACTTAACCCGCAAAGAATTCGCATAGGATTGTTCAATTGATATGATAAATACCCCAAGTGCTAATGAGGGTTTGGCACATTAAGGACTCAACCTAGTTTCGCACTTGTTGCCAAGTCAAAACCCTCATACCCAAAGGTCCTACCCACATTCACGGAATAAAGGGACAATTGGACGTGCATGCTAATAACGATCTAGGGTTTCTACCCTAAGGAACATTCAACCTGTGATTAAAACTCAATTTGAGTATGGAATCCCAAGGATCCTGTTATAACACCTTGCTTGGGAAAAATATTTATGCTTCAAGTTTGCATTGTTTGCTCAAGGAAATAAATGATGGAAATATATTTAATGCTTCAGGTTGAAGGCCTGAAGAGGGAGAGGCAGTTTCAGTTATCCCCGACTGTCTTCCTGACCCTAACTAAGGGGGTTGTTAGCTGCACCGGAAATGTGGACCAAACCCGCCGCGTGAGGTCTCTCCGTTTTGAGGGCTACTGGAGAAGGAGGACGCTTGGGTGCCAGGGGGGCTCTGGCCGTAAACCCCTTGCCTTCCGGGCCCTGCACAAGAGGCCAACGTGACTCGAAATTGGATCCACAAGAGGCCAACATGACTCGGAATTGGATCTCAAGGCTCGTATACTAGTCTACAAATGGAATCTTTGATTAGTAATCCGTGTGGATTATTGGATAGCCTTCGGCGGACTATGGATTAACCTGTTGGATGGACTTTATGGATGTATTCCAAAGATAAATAAGATAACCTATTGAAAAGAAACTTGTTTGACACTGCTTTTCTATGTTAAGTGCTAAGATTACATGAAGGAACCAGTGTCTAACTGGCTAATTAATGAATCTGTTTGATGGTGTTCAACTAAATGTGGTAGGTAATTAGACAACTAAAGCAACCATGAGGAAATTGGGGTGGATGTGGCCATGGGTCCGCTACGGATGGGTGGTCTCGGTTGGACGGGAACTTTTCTCAATCGAAATGGACAGCAAGGGGCTCTTCTCAAAGGAAATGAACAACAAGGGCGCTGACCTAGAGTTTAGGTTACAAAAATCTCGATTTATGCTATTTTAGGGGAACGGAATGGGACTATGCCTTATGGGCAGAGAGGTTGAGCCTTGCATCCCTCTCATTTCCCATTCTCCTTGAACCAAGTGCAGCATGAATCCGCTTCGTCCCTAGCATTTCTGCGTAAAGTAGTTCGCTTGGGGTTCGACGCTAGCCGACGTTTAGGAAAGTGACCATTAGGGGAATCCCTGATACATGTCGGTCCTAAGTGGGAACGGCCGGAATACTTCCACTACGTTGCAGACATGGGAAGTCCTAGATCGCAAAACCCCGTAACATTGCCAGGCTGAGCTTTCTAGACTCTCTTTCCGATAGACTGCTAAGACGTGTCTTGAAATGAAACAAGTGAACACGTTACAGTTGGTATTAGAGCGAACCAACGAAGGATCTATCTTTATAAGAAATCTTAATAAGAAGAAGTAAAGCAAATGTTACTATTAAGAGAATTTTCTTACTTTCGATGCTGTCTTGCAGAATTATGAAGCATGGAACAGATTCTTAGTGTTCCAAGTCATGTTTATGACCATGACGCACTTCTCAGATTATCAACAAAGGATCAATATGATAAACATCCTAGACCGTATTTATAATCCATCGCCTTTGTACGTGGAACGAAGGTGGACGGGTGACTCAGGAATCTACTACATAGCCTCCCACCGGTTTGCGTACCTTCGAACCAACCTAAAGAGGATCAAGTGGTTGGAGGACCTGAAGATTGTGAAGCTTTTCATTTTTGTGGAGGCTCACATAAACACAACTTTACATGTCAAAGGTCGGAGGGTTGAGCTGAACTCATATGTTTACGAGAAAGTGACCCGCATAATCCCCGCCAACAGGATCAAGGTGTTGGGATGCTACGAGAAGAATGGGCTCCAAAGGAAAGGATACCCTAATCTTCCGATGACTTATCGATTTCTGAGGATCCATGACCCAAAACCATACTATTATCCAATTCTCGTAGCTAAATGTAACACAACCTTATTCTCCCCGAACTAATGTACCAGTTGCTCTACCATCCCAAGAAATATTGTACTCCGAAAGGGCTAGGCCCATATACATGAAATAAGACCTCTTTTTATCAATGTTTGTCTTGTCTATGAGAATTGATAAAAAGTTAAGTGGCTAGGTTCTTGGCTGAAAGATGATTTGGGTATGAAATATAATCATAACGATTAGCGAGTTGTAACGTTAAGAATCCTCTATCTAGGCACAACCCGAGGTATAGATTCCCAGTCTGTCCCCTACATCAAGTACGGCCGTGATTCAGGAGAAGAATTTTCTTCTCAAGTAGATCAAACCACCAGAATCCGATGGGAAAGGAAGGACTGTCCAAGCTGATATGCTGAGATTTGGATAGAGTCCATGGAAGATTACTTTGAAGCTGCCGGTATGGCACCCACCAACCAGGCCATGCTCGCCAAGCTGAAGCTCACCGGCAAAGCCAGGCTTTGGTGGAAGCAATGGTGCAGAGATCAAGGGATCTCGAAAGGATCCGTTACCTGGGAAAAGCTGAAGAAAGCTATGCAAGGAAGATACTTATCACCTGCGTATCGCACGCAAAAAATGAATGAGTTCTACGAGCTGAAACAGTTGGGTCTGACTCTTGACACATACTACTCAAAATTTGTCTCGTTTTTGAAGTATGCGCCACAAATGGATATGACACAACAAGTGTCAAAGTTTTGTGCCAGTTTAAACCCACCAGTGAATACCCGCCTCCAATATATGCGCCCAACAGATCAATAGGACGCACTCATTCGAGCTGCACCCATAATTCAGGAAATGCAGGCTAGGCCAAGAAGTAATAAGACTTGGTCTTATAATGATTAGAAAAGAGGAGCATATAGGCCCCAAGCGAAGAGAGTTCAAGGTCAAAATCGGGGACAAAGAAAGAAAGCAAGGAGTAATAATGTCAATAACTTTGTCGCTACCCAAGGTAATGGCCGAAATCTCCATTGTTTCCGCTGCAACGAGCCTAGTCATTTCAAAAGGCAATGTCCCAAGCATGGCGAAGGACAATGTCAAGCTCCTTTCCAAGGAACTGGCCATGTCCATGGAGCTGCTACCCAAGGAAGAGGAAGAAATTCCTATGTTGCCAATAGGGAATTGTGCGAAGAAGAAGACCTGACCATGGAAGCAGGGTTTGAGAGGGCAACAGTCCATGCTTCCCTTCACAAGAAAGGCCCGAATCGCCAGTTTTCGGTGATTCAGACACCATCAGACTATCAAGGTAAAGGCTTCAAAACCTTGATTGATTGTGGCAGTATGCATTCCTTTATCTCACCAGCTTGTGCAAGAAGATTAGGAAGAGCCATAGTGGAAGCACCTACCTTGCTTGTGGAATTAGCAAATGGTAGTGAGGTCACTTGTACCACGCATATTGCTAAGGTGGAATTCTTTCTGGGAGGAAAGACGACTTTGGTCAAATTCAGGGTCATGAACCTAGGTATCCATGAGTGTTTGCTCGGAATGGATTGGCTTAAACCTAATGATGCCCACATTCATTGTGGAAAGGGGCAAGTTTTCTTTCAAAACTCTGAAGGGGAATTGGTCACAACTCAATGTGAGGATGGAAAGGCAAAGATTCAATTGGCCAAAGCATCTCCGATTATAAAGGGAGTTAGAAAGGGACTACCTGTCTACTTGATTAATCTTAATAATCTAGATCAGAAGCAAGAGTCTAATGAAGGACCTTCATGGCTAAAGGAGTACGCGGACATATTTCCTGAAGAGCTGACAGAACTTCTGCCTCAAAGGGAAGTGGATCATGAGATTAATCTAGTGCCAGGAGCTGTGCCAATTGCAAAGAGACCTTATAGAATGTCCATCCCAAAAGAATTTGAGCCAAAGGAGCAACTCTCCATCCTAGCAGTTCACCATGGGGAGCTCCAGTGCTGTTCCAAAAAAAGAAGGATGGAACGCTTCAATTGTGTATTGATTATAGAGGATTGAATCAATCAACTGTTAAAAATAAGTACCCTATTCCTAGAATAGATGAGCTTCTTGACCATCTTCAGGGTGCAAAGATTTTCTCCAAGATTGATCTCAGTTCTGGTTACTATCAGATAAGGATCAAGGAAGAAAATATCCCAAAGACAGACTTCAACACAAGATATGGACACTTTGAGTTCGTAGTCATGTCATTTGCGCTGACAAATGCACCTGCCACCTTCAACAGGTTAATGCAGGATATCTTTAGGCCATATCTTGATGACTTCACACTTGTCTTCTTTGATGATACCCTAGTCTATTCTAAACAGGAAGAAGACCATGAACCCTAGCTTTAGATTGTCCTTGAGACAATGAGGGCACACAAGCTTTATGCTAAGATGAAAAAGTGTGCATTCTTCAAACGTCAGATTGAATATTTGGGATTCATCGTATCAACGGAAGGAATCTCAATGGATCTGGCCAAAGTCATAGATGTTCTAGAATGGCCAATACCAACAACTGTCAAAGAAATACAGAGTTTTCTTGGATTGACAGGATGGTATAGGGTCTTTATCAAAGACTATGCTTTGATTCCAGCCCCTCTAACGGATTTACTGAAGAAACAAACATCCATTGCATGGTCAATTGCCGCGAACAATCTAGCTTTGATAGGTTAAAGTAAAGTTTGGTATCAGCACCTATCCTAAAACTTCCGGACCTCAGTAAGGAGTTCGAAGTAGTAACTGATGCTAGCACGCTTCCCTTAGGATGTGTGCTCATGCAAGAAGGTCATCCTGTAGCATACTCTTCAAGGAAACTGAAGAGCCATGAGAAGAATTATGCTACCCATGATCTA
Organism: Lygodium microphyllum; assembly: GCF_053477565.2. Classification (NCBI taxonomy): domain Eukaryota; kingdom Viridiplantae; phylum Streptophyta; class Polypodiopsida; order Schizaeales; family Lygodiaceae; genus Lygodium; species Lygodium microphyllum. The sequence continues at coordinate 102,843,831 of NC_141161.1, forward strand.
GAACTGTTAGCTGTCATTCATGCTCTGAAGCTTTAGAGACACTACTTGTTGGGTAACAAGTTTACTCTAGTGACGGATCATAAAAGTCTCAAGTGGATCTTTACCCAGAACGAGCTCAACATGAGGCAACGTTGGTGGATTGAAGTGCTGGAGGAGTATGATTTTGAAATCAAATACCGTATCGAATGTTGGATGCATTTGGAGAGAAGGATTCACTGCTTAGCAGTTGGCCAAATAAATGACCACTGGAATTGATTGTGCTTGTAACAATTTAGGAGTACTATTTGCATTGTTTGCTCAAGGAACTAAAGGATGGAAAGATATTTAATGCTTCAGGTTGAAGGCCTGAAGGGAGAGTCAGTTTCAGTTACCCTCGACTGTCTACTTGACCCTAACCAAGGGGGTTGTTAGCCGCACCGGCAATGAACCCACCGCGTGAGGTCTCTCTGTTGAGCGCTACTTGGAGCAAGAGGACGCTTGTGTGCCAGGGGGCTCTGGCCGTAAACCCCTTGTCTTCCGGGCCCTGCACAAGAGGCCAACATGACTCGGGATTGCATCTCGAGGCCCGCATACTAGTTTACGGCCGGAATCTTGGATTAGTAATCCTTGTGGATTGCTGGATAGCCTTCGGGCAGATTATGGATTTCCTTCGGGGCGGATTATGGATTAGCCTGCCAACTGGACTTTATGGATGTATTTTAAAGATAAATAAGATAACCTATTGAAAATGAACTTGTTTGACACTGCTTTTCTATGTCAAGTGCTAAGATTACGTGAAGGAACCAATGTCTAATTAGCTAATGAATGAAGTTGTTTGATGTGTGTTCAACTAAATGTGGTAGCTAATTAGACAACTAAAGCAACCATGAGGAAAGTGGGGTGGATGTGGCCATAGGTCCATCCTACGAATGCGTGGTCCTAGTTGGCCGAGAACTTTTCTCAATCGAAATGGACAGGAAGGGGCTCTTCTCAAAGGAAATGAATAGCAAGGGCGTTGACCTAGAGTTTAGGTTACAGAAATCCCAATTTATGTTGTTTTAGGGGAATGGAATGGGTCTATGCCTTATGGGCAGAGAGGTCGAGCCTTGCATCCCTCTCGTTTCCCATTCTCCTTGAACCAAGTGCAGCATGAATCCGCTTTGTCCCTAGCGTTTCTGCGTAAAGTAGTTCACTTGGGGTTCGACGCTAGCCACCGTTTAGGAAAGTGACCATTAGGGGAATCCCTGATATAGGTTGGGGTCCTAAGTGGGAATGGCCGGAATAGTTCCGCTACGTGGCAGACGCGGAATTCCTAGATTGCAAACCCCGTAACATTCCATGGGAGTGTGGGGCGGAGCTTTCTAGACTCTCTTTCCGATGGACTGCTAAGACGTGTCCTAAAAGGAAACAGGTGGACACGTTACAATCCCCCACTCTCACTCTCTCACTCTCTTGCTCTCAATCTCTCACTCTCAACCCCATTCTCTCATTCACAACTAAAGCAAGAAGGCAAGTGCACAAAGTTTGCATACACACGAATAGCTTGTTCTATTCATTCTCGCCTTTTTATACACTTTTGTAGGGTTAGGACTTTCCCATCTCTGTTGGGCATCTAGCCCACTCTTGTGCCAAAAGACCAGTCATCTCTTATTGCATGCCTTTCATATGGTGAGAACAACCGTAGAACATTCGTGGTTTCCTAGGGGCCTAGATGATATCATTACAACTTGTATGGGATCACACCTAGCTTACAAATTTACATGATAAATTAATACAATTGTTGCAATCTTTGGGAAATTCAAATATACAAGTGCTTCATACATATAATGTTCTGGCTAATAATCCAAAAAAATCGGCTTGTAGATATATATGATAAATTAATAAAATTGTTACAATCTTTTGGCAATTCAAATATGCAACTGCTTCATACACATAATGTTGTGGCTATAATCCAAAAATTTGGATTCTTTCTTTGTGGTGACTTACATATTACACGTTGCTTACTTGTTGTAGTTAACACCTAGTTATACAGCCTCTACATCCCTAGCTTAAGGTGTGGAATGAAATACCCTAGCTAAATATGAAGGCATTCATGTATGCATATCTACACTTCCCTATAATGAGATGTGGGAGATGTAATTCCTTGGGTACATGTAGGTAATTCAGATATGCATGGCTACACGTCCCTGCAATGAGATGTGTAAAATATAATTCCATAGTTCATATGTAGGGAGCACATATATACATAGCTAGGAAACATTAGAGAATTTCCTATACTGCAAGCTCTATTCTATGTAGTATGTAGGGACGGTTCAAAACCTCTTTGTGGCTCCGCCTTACATGGAGTACCAATCTACGTGAAGCAGGCAGTACATTCCAATCACTTCCCTTATACAGTGTCTCGTGCGACACGATGGTTGTGCATCGGCATAGCCATGACGACGATGTCAGCAAGAGACGTGGGTTCCTATCGAATGATCTTATTAGCCCAGCACATGGAGGTCTCCATCGGCCATCGACTGTAAGGAGGGAGCATTGAGAGGTCCACCCGTCTCTGTCAACTGCAATCACGACGTGCACGATTTCACCGCCCATCTTTCTTTTTCATGAAAAATCCAAAACTGACTGAATAAGCAACTTGCTTTTTGCATATCACCCTACTCTAGAAGTTTTTCTAGCTTTTTAGGATATTTACAATGAATAATATCAAAATAGGCTAAAATTGTTCAAAAATCTAGTATTTTTGAACCATCCATGCCATTAACACTATCACTAATGACTCAAATGACATTGACTCTCTAGTTCAATAATAAATTCAGATGATTATGCACTCCAGATTTTTTCACACAGTGTCCATGTAGTGGCATGATAGTGGACACTTGAGCAAAAGAAGCTGGAGTCATTGGAGTAGATGTTCCCACATAGGTGTAACAAATTCTACAAGTGACGCAACCTCACCAGAAACGATGAGATGGAGAAACTGCATCAGTGCCTCCACAACAACCACTTGAGCCACCCTCTCTTGAACTTGCACGAGAGCAAGGAGTAGCACCTATATCTCAAGCCGATGGGACTGCGGGCTTAATGTATCCACATCTTCACAGCATCCCCCAAAACCACTCCCTCCATCCAGCCTGGAGCATCGATCTCGTCTACTACTAGAAACCAAAGCATCAAAGTGTGCCAAAGTACACTTAACAAAACAACTTGATGATGTCTGAGAGAGCTCTTGGTCCACCATATCTTTAAATCAAGCCATCTAATCCAGAGACATACGTGTGAATATTTCCTAAAACTCCTCATCGCTCATTCCTCGACTCCTCGTGCTTTCCAAATATTGTCAAAGGTCACTACACAGATAGAAAGTGATGTTAACATAATCAATATAAAGATTCAAGCAAAGCACGGTAGTATAACTCTGATAAAGTAGGCAGATGCTACAAGTATGACGTAGCCTATGGTCCCATGTCAATCTCATAGCACAACTCCACATACACTAGAAGGTCGATAGATAGGTCACCACAAAAGAATGAGTCCACATCGTTTTCACAGTTTTCTTGGCCTCATATCTTTTCGCCATTTCAGGTTCTATTAGTACTTCCTTCTATTTCTGATCCCTAGTGGATATGACCTTTTGACTAAAACCCCTCCAATAGTGGTGAATCCGACGTGAAAGGTCGTCAAAAGGAAAGACAAGATGGAAGAACCTTCGAGCACAATTTCTAGTGATGTTTTGTAGCACTTACTATAGAATATGAACATACATGCTTATGCAGGTACAACAACAATAACAAGTGATGTAGGCTTCTGCTCAAACAAAATCTTTTGTGATGACTGTGCTGCAAGCAGTTGAGTATGAGATGAAGTTGCTCAATGGCATGAATGTATGTGCATATGTACATACCTATGCTCAAAAGGTGAAATTCTTTGGAGTGGCTCAACTTGCATGAAGTTAATATTTTTTTCGGATCATTGTACATGAATTGAAAGTGCAAATTATTGAATTGTACATGCAAGATGCTAATTGGGTAGCTTTCAAGAAGACTCTCATGGAATAATTTTACATTGAGGACACCATTTTAATTACGCCCAAGACTTTTCAGAAGTGGGTTTTACAACCCAATAAGGGTTCTGTGTGGCTACAGAATTGTTAAGAGAATTTGAAAGTTTATTTGAGCAATTAGATATTGCAAAACAACAAGCTCTTGCAAGTTAGAAAATTGAATTGTTTCTACAAGCAGTAGATCTTGAGCTTCAAGAGAAGCTTGATGATTTGCTAGAGGACTAGACTACAGAGATAGGTCTTAAAAAAAAGTGGAGACATGTCAAGGAAGCTGTTACTGCACTTGTGAAAAAGAATAAAAGAAGAGAATGATTGCATGTCTCTAGCTTTTCCGCTGTTAACAAAAAAATAGTTGATGTATCCAATAAGCCACCCACGTCTATGGCTAAACCTATGTCTATGCCTACTATTCCCATGATTAGGGAAGATGTATTAGATGAATTGGTTAAAGGTATGCGGGATCTTCAATTGAAGGTCAAAAAATTGGATGAAAAAGGACAAGAGAAAATGGGATAGGTAGCAGCACCTAAGCCAAGAAAAAGATGTATGTAGTGTGATAGTTTGTAGCATGAGAGAAAGGATTGTACTGCTTATCAGGAGGACTTGGCACAATAGCTCCTCTTTTGAAAAGATGGCAAGATCCATGTACAAGGAACATGCTTTTCTCTTTCTTTGAATTTTGGAAAGGGAGGTATGCAAAAGTTGTTGGAAGACTTGGTTGTTCGAAATGCTTATGTGACTATACATGCTTCTACTTTTGGTCTAGAATTGGATAGAATGAATGGCCAAGTGATGGTTAGTTCAAAGGTTGCAATATGGATACATGCTTTGCATATAGCTTAAAAGAGAAAAGTTATTGATAGTGAAATGTCTCATGCACTGCAAGACTTTCATCACATAACTAGTTGGGAATCACCAGTAGATACATATTGAGTCGATGCATATTCAGCAAAAGGGCAAAACACGAATGTACTTATGGAAGAGAAACATAATAGAGATGAAGATAATGCAAGGATATCTAAGGAAGTGACAAGAAGAAGTGTGGATTTTCCTAAAGTTGCAAATCAGCCACCTCCCGAGTATGTTATGGAAGAGGTTGGATAGGAGCAAAAATAGGATAGCAAGCAAGAGGGCAAACAACTGGGATATAAGCTGCAGTTTGATATTGAGGCAACCACGGATACCTTGGAAGATCCTATAGTGGAAGAGTCAGCCATTGCATCTATAGATTTTCTTAATGCATATGAAGTGGTTTGTGAAGATCATGTTTTACTTGATGCATGGACTCAAGGAGAGATTGATGAATTGTTGGATGCATATGATTTGCAGGATAGTAAAGTTATCATTTATGAGATAGTTCATGAGCTCAAGGATATGCCTTTACAGGATGTTAGATATGATGCTCCATAGTTGGAAACTATTTTAGATGCTTTATCAAAGGCCTTGATAGGCAAATCAAAGATGCTTCAAGATATGGATTGCTTTACCATTTTTGGTGATGGTTAGCATGTGTTGGATGCAAGTGAGGCTCAGTTTATGTTTGATGAGGTATACAATTGTCTCTATAAGCATATTTCTATGTGCTCGACTTTGAAAGAGTAGACATGTTGCTATGTATTTATTGATGGATGCATTGATAGCATATATATGGAGATTCAACAACCTCTAGTGTATGATACACACCCAAGGCCTTATGACCCTGGAGGGGATACTAGGTATGGTTCAAGAGTTATACAGATACTGAGTACTTTGATCTATGATCTAGGGGGATACTTTTTTATATGCATGATATGCGATAAGTTGAAACTAGGGATGTTTGACTCGGGTGGTGCATCAGTGGCATATACCGAAGGATGTGCAGATTCAGAGGGGATGAATGTCGTGCCACTACGTGGACATAGTGTAAAAAAATATGGAGTGCATCATCATCTGACTTTCTTTTTTATCTAGAGAGTCAATGTCATCTAAGTCATTAGTGCTAGTATCAGCGGCATGGATGGTCCAAAAATACTAGATATTTGGATAATTTTAGTCTATTTTTTATATTATTTATTGTAAATATCCTAAAAATCTAGGAAAACTTCTAGAATAGGGTCGCATGCAAAAAGCAAGTTACTTTTTTAGCTAGTTTTGGATTTTTCATGAAAAAAAAGATGGGTGAAATCGCTCGCATCGTGATTGCAGAGGAAGCAAACATCACTTTGAACTAAAAGAAGAAGGAGTGAATTGGGAGATTCGGGATCACATGTTTAAAGTTTTACTATCCTTTTGAAGCCAACGAAGCCATCAGATTTGGGTTCCGAGCAGCACAGAAGAAGTTAAGTTTTATGCACTTTTTTGGTCTACGAGGGAGCTCTAGGAGATCTAATGCTTGGAGTTTGCTTCTGAGTAGTGCCAGACAAGGGATTTCAGGTTTCTATCAACATATACTGATTTGATTCATTTTTCTTTGCCTTTATCATATTTACCTCTTGTCTATTCTTTTTCTTCTCTTCATATCCTATTCTCTACTTTCTTCCATCTCAAATCCTCGGTGGATACGACCTTTTGACTAAAATCCCTCTAACACCATGTAGGTGGCATCCCTATGGGTGCTACTTCAAGAGATACCATCCCCGTTGGTATACTAGATGTACTGGGGTCTCCTAGTTATGCCCAGGAGCATGGTTGAAGGTGGGAGAGGATACATCTTAGACATACCCCAAAGGGGTATGGATACCTTGTAGATGACAAGACAAGTGCGGTGATCATGAATGATGAGGGGAGGAGGGTGATGGCTCGTATGAAAGAGTTGTGCCAACAATTTTTATAGCACAATGTCTTTGACCATTGGAAGGACATAGCGGAGGGGAGCAAGGACTACATAGTAGCATCCTTGATTAAGGATTTTTCTGTATCCACCATAGTAGATAGGTTTTTCACAGGCTGGATGATGGAGTGCATACGTACATATATGTCACACAGACAATCAGACAAACGCAAGGCACTCAAGAGTGGCGCCTCAAAGCCCGAGTGGCTAGACACAAATGATTGGTAGAGACTCAAGGAGGCGGCTAAAAATTCTCCAAGAAATTTGAGAGAGCAGCACGAGGTAGTGAGGGCATGATACTAGAGGCAGGGGTGGTCCATCATCTTGGGAGTGACGGCCACAGGACTTATATGGAGGACTTTGTAATTTTTTCTTTTATTCTTCTCGCTTTCTTTTTTACAATATTTCTTGTGCCAAAAATCGTGTCTCTAATAATTGTATTTTGTTTTCTTTGCAGCACTCCATTACAAACCATGATCCCACAGACCTAGAGACTCGATATGCACAGGTGAACATTTCTAGAGAATGGAGTTTCCCTCGGTGGTCGCAAACTCTGTGTCGCACGATCCCCTTTCTTCTAACATCTCCTAGTACTACCCCACTGGTAGGACCATATGCATCTTCGTGCCTTCCCAGAAAGAATTCACATGTAAGGACTTTGGCACTGAGTTGACTATAAGGCTAGGTATTTGCGTGGTTGTATCATTCTGGTGCAAGTCAACTACTTTTGGCTCGTTAGATCCCTCTACCCATTGCTTCAATTCTGGCCATAATGAAGGGCTTTGTCTAAAGTACATCCCCCATCAACAACATTATAGGAGCAAATAGCAACATCGTAAGCACGAAATTGGCCGCTTGTCTCTCAATTTTCCCTACACTCATTTGCCACTGGTCTTGAGCAGCTTGCCTACCATTTTGGTGTCTAACTCTTGTCTTTGTGGTTTTGTGTGAAGTGTGGGTGCATCTCTTGAGTTTACATGTGTTGGTGAAACAAGTGTGCTCACGTTGGAGAACTTGTAGATCTCATTTTCTAAGATCGGCTCAACATCCTTTACGTGCTCTTGGGCTTCTCTTACCCACTCCTTAACCTTGTCGACTATTTCCAATTGGCACTTTGGGTTAAGTATTCCCGCACCTTGGCACTTCCCTTCTCTATGGTTTTAGATGTTGAAGTCTTAGCCTCTACATCTGCCACCTCATTTCCTTTTGTTAGTGTGTTCATGCTATCTGTTTTTAGCATCACTTTGGCATTGACCCTCTTTCTCTTCCTTCGATGATGGGTCTTCTTTCCTATCGAGGCCGCATCTAGGTTACTGGGTCCTGGGAATGAAATGTCGACCTGCTTCATTTGTGTCATAGTCATGTCATTCAAGGAGATGGGAGTGGCCTCACCATCCATTTTTTTGACTCCAAACAGCCCCAAGGGCACCAAAAGTATGATGATTGAGCCAGTAGATGGTTTTTGCATGGGACATTTGGCATATAAGTGAGTGATTCTACACTCGGGGCATCTCAAGTTGATCTTTTCTCAATTAGCTTTCTCTTTTGGTGCAATGAGATGAGATATGCCTTGGGTAGCCACAAGTCCACCAACATGAGATTGGGTATTGGCTCTACCTTCCTAGGCCTTTACTCGTCACAGTACTACTGGTCTAAAATCCATTAAAATAGGATTGCTATCAACGTTGTACAAGACATATCGGTTTAGGTATGCATGATCCTCATTCACCTCCTCCATGTAATGGATTGAAGCGTCACATAGTGGATGGGTCATGAAGGGTCCAAATGGTCTAAATATGCCTATAGGGTTGATGTCCATTATCTAGGGATAGCTGGCTTGGAATCATTAAGCAATGGGAGAGCTAATGGAGCTCCCCTTCCAAATTGTGATAATCTATAGTAGTATGGCTGGTTGTAAAGTTGCAGATATGGTAATCACCTTGGTAATCGACAATGCAAAGCATCATGATCAAACCTAATAGTTGGCACAAGGTCTGGATCGAGGATTTACACACTCGGTCGGGAGGTGGTTTCCTTGGCAATGGACACATTGCATGTGAGGTCGAACACATCTTCTAATCATTTCTTGGAGCTTGGCTAGCTCTAGCTTTAGTCTACCAATTCTTAGCTGGGATCAACACTCTTCCCTTTCTCTTGGTTGCCATGGCTAAATCTCTTGCTATGGCGATAGCTCTCTCAAATGTTTTAGAGGCTACACTATCTCAGCTCATGGCTCTAGAGCTCCTCTCCTTGAGCAAATCTTCTACACGTATGGCTTCCTCAAAGACCTTAGATAGCTCGCCCCTTTGTAGGTTTGAGTGGCCTACCAAGGCCTTGTAGAGATCTTTGCTCCTAATTCCATTTATGAAGATGGTAGAGACTACTCACTCACTAGGTTGCTCTACAACTAGGATTCTCTTAAATTCACTCCACACATGCATGGCATATTCTCTAATGTCCTCCTTGTCCTTTTGACTGACATTCTTCAGTCAAACAATGAGGTTGTCTGAATACTCCACCTCAAAGAATCTCTTGGTGAAGAGACTCTTGAGAGTACTGAAAGTGTTGCATTTAGCGTCATCTAGACTGGTGTAGCACGTATGTCGTTTATCTATGACATAAAGATCAAAGGCTTTTGCACATTGATCAGGGTCCATTAGGCCATTTGCCTCACACACCCACTTGAACTTCTCTATGGAGCTATACGGATCATTATCAAGCTAGTACTTGTGAAGCTACTTGGGCAACTACGGGTATCTTTGGCTGGCTACTCAAATTTGGCATAATTCTTAGTCCCACTAGCCCTTTTCTCTGCTTTCTCTCCAGCCGTGTTGTCTATGAGTCACTTAGTGGGAGAAGCTTGCTCAATGTGAGATCGGCTTCTAGCGCTCTTTCCGTCTCTACATTAGATTCTATCCTATTTCAATTGGCAAGTGTTAAATGCATTGGATCTCTTGCATTTCTATTTTGTGCCTCGACGATTGAGCTTGCTGCTCGTATTTGTAAGTAGTTATGCCCTGTAATACTCTCTTGGCCAATCTTTGCTCTTCCTCAAGGTCAGCTATAATATCCTCTGTTGGTCTACCCATGATGCTCCATCTTTACTTGTAAGTCATAATAATGATTGATCATTTGCTGGATGTCAACTAGGAATTCTCCCAAGTTGAGTTGGTCACTATCATAGCTAGAGCTTGGTCCTCCTCACATCTTGTTGGCCTCTCAATCGTATAGGTTTTCAATCAAACTAGTCGACTCACGTAGGGTTGAATCCCTAGTTGCACTAGTCTTCTATCTCTTTTGAAATTTGAGGGTCTTGTCCTATTAGTGGGTTCGTTCCAGTCACTTATCTTGCATGTGAGTTCCTTATTAGTTTAGCCTGTCCTCAAACTTAACTACACTCAAGTGTTCATGGGATACTTCTTTTTGTGCGTAGTGCAAAATCAGGCTTTCTGCTTTTTGTGTACACTTCAAGTGATTGCCTACGTAGTATAGTGACTATAACAAAAACAATGTGATGCAATGCACTTTTCTATTTTTCTCCCTCAGGGGGTGGTCACTCTAACAAGCTTGGTTAGGTCCTTTGAAGTGTTTTAGATGGGTAGTCTAGGGGGGCTTATTCGAGGTCCCTTCATAGGTAGTTGAGTTATGATCTTAACGTCTAGAGGCTCTATGAGCAGTGAGTCTGAATGCCTCTACAGGGGTGTTTCCTTGCCTGAAGTTGAGCTCCACCTAGCCTAAGGATATGCTAGATTGGTCAGTTTTCACGTTTTGGTTAGTGTGACCAATTCTCATAGGTTTGATTTTCAGAATTGGACCCCATCCAAGTCTGGGAATGTTTGATTGCAAAAATCAGATGGTCCCAAACCTGGGTTTTCGAATCGATCATGCAACTCGATTGTCATCCTAGTAGTCCACGTCCAAGTTGGAGTCCGAGTCCCAGTCAAACCAGCTAATATTGTCCGATCAGACGTGGTATTGTGGTGTCTGAAGAGTGGGTTGACTCAAAGTCCATGTCCAAGTTGGAGTCTGAGTCCAAGTCAGACCGGCTAATATTGTTCGATTAGACGTGGTATTGTGGTGTTCGAAGAGTGGACTGACTCGGACTATCCGAGTCGGAGCGTTTGACTCTAGGGAATCAGATCGGCAATGGGTGTCTGATTCTGGCGGTGCAAATGGCCCGCCGAGGCACAATTTCGATTCGTCTGATCTTTATGGTTGCTACCAAATGCTAGAAACTTTCAGAATCAATTCTTAGATGTAGAGGAAGGCTTGTGTATACTTGGAGCCAAGAACCTCTAAATCAGTGCACTCGATCTCTTCTTTTCCTTGAAGCTCCAACAGACACACACACACTCTCTCTCTCTCAAAGCTCAGAAACTGAAAATGATCTTACTTCCCCCTTTCTCAGGGTTTAAGAACCCCTCTCCAACCCTCCTTGTACGTATTTTCCTCTTCTTTTCTAGATTACAACCTACTTTCCTTTTATCTAGGCCAGTTGTTACCTAAAACCCTACTGTGGTTTTCTTTCTCTTCCCCTTTGTTTTCCTACCTAAATGCCCACAAATCCCTACAAATCAAAAGAAAACAATAATGCTAATAAAACCAACTCATTCAAACTTCAGAAATCCAAAACACTATGCAACAAAGATAAAATGCCCTTTCTTCCTACCTATCTACATTAAGCACTGGTTTGGGGTAAACCCTCCGATGCTTGATTCAAAGCATGCAAGCACTCAATGCTTAAATTTGTTGGTCATGGCAACAAAACCAAAATGTTAGAGTTCTCCCTCAACCGCCAAGACCCATGGACCACTTATCGCTCAAGCATTTCAAATTGAATGCTAATGGCTACCTCTCACATTGTTGTACGTGCTCTCAAACCTATGAGTATATAAGTTAGCTTACCTCAATGCCGATTGAGTACCCTCCTCTCTCAAGCACACTAGTAGCTCCACAATCCGAGATGCAAGTTCAAGAAAGCTCAATCCTTCACCTCCAAGATCAATGCTCTATAGCTACATGCGGCAAGAGAAGAGAAGAGAAGAGAAGAGAAGAGAAGAGAAGAGAAGAGAAGAGAAGAGAAGAGAAGAGAGGAGAGGAGAGGAGAGGAGAGGAGGGAGAGGAGAGGAGAGGAGAGGAGAGCCGAGCCAAGGAGAGCAGGGGCATTGTTGGATAAGCAACTTGTGGTCCCATTGCTCCGCCACCAGGTCTTGGGCTTCATCCTCTAGCCTTTGCCTTAGGCGACGTTCGTTCTCTTATGCCTCCTTTTCCTTGGCACTGGGCTGCTCTTCTAGGTTTCAAATTTCTTTTTGATGCTCCACAACTTGCCATGTCATCCCTAGCCGTAGAGCCGTGGCAACTTCTCTTTTGGCCTCCAGTTCTACAGCCGCAGCCTTCTTCTCCTCCTTAGCCTTCTCTAGCTGGGCTAGGAGTTCAGCTACGTAGGCATCATAGTCCACAGCAGGGGCATCGTTGGCGGTGCTATGGTGGTGGATGCTTCCAACCTTTGCCGCTTTGGGTCTTTCCTTGACTCAACATTCGCTGCAGCTAGCCTTTTGACTCTTGCCCCTAACGCCATCTCCTGTACCTTTGTGACTAGGAATGGCATCATGGTCATGAGCTGAGTAGTGTCTATGGCCGGCACTGGTTCCTGTTGTGTAGAGGTGGTGGTGCCAGTCTGAGGTGTGAGAGTTGAAGGGAGGGGATGCGACATGGCCTTACCCTTCCTCACAATAATTAGGCATGCTGTAGTGCTGCCACTTGTTTGCCTTTATGCCGTGGGCTCAAGGTGGCCACTTCCTTGGGCCTGTGGGCCTCCTCTACAGACCTATGCATGGCCTTCCCCATGTCTTCATCCTCCTTCCTTCTTAGCTCTTATACCTCTTTCTTTGTTTTTCTCTTTCTCTCATCTTCGACCATCTTGGAATCTTTTTGGGCCCTCCTTAGCTCATTGTCCCGTTCCTCCCTTGTCTTTGTTTCTTTCATCCCCTTATATAGCTTTGATGGTGTTCCCTCCTTTGGCACCTTGGGCTCTCCTTGGCTATGGACTGTGTCTCCTACTCTTCCCTATCACTTATAGTCCTCTCCATGGATTGTGCATGTTTGTCTGGGGATTTGGCTACGATCTCTCATGAAGGCATTCCAATCTATTTCATATGGGGATCTGGCTACGATGCTCTCCAACAACGGCACCCCGATTCTGTTCATAAGGGCATTGTACCTTTGATTGGAAAAGAGACCGTGGACCATCTTTGCCTGCAGCTTGATCTCAGGATTTGGGATGTCCATTAAGCTTATCCCATCCACTATGTGTATGGCAGTCTTGTTCATCCCTAGCATGCTATACACGTCCCTCTTTGCGCACCGCTCTATTTTGCTAGTCAAACCTAGGGCCTTCGCCACCATAGGGCTCAATTCCACCTCTACTTGGTGGGATTCTTCCCCTTTCCTGATTGTCACCATGCCAAAGTTTCTTTCGGCATTGAAGGTCCTCAGAAATTCTGTGCACTTTTCGTAGTTGACCACCTGCTCGACCTTCTCTATGTACTTCTATAGGCAGCACTAGTCCACAAGTTGTTTTATGGGTGGCTCTTCCATGATGGCGTCTACTAGGTTTATGACATGATTGAATGTGAATTGGTTGTAGCCCTCGTTTCTATCGTCAAGCCATACTTAGCTTGCTCTTCCTCCATGAACGGGAGCTTGCTACCTTTATCTTGCCCTACCTTTTTAGGTTCTTGTCATATATCATGGTTCACCATTAGCATTCTTAAGACATTTTCTTGCTGGAAAATAAACGAGAGTTGATCATGCTTTTTAAGGAAAGAAGAACATTCTTTAAGCATAAAAAGAGAACTTTCCTTCGAGCAATATTATTCATTTCCATAATTTTATGACGCTTTTCCTTGATTTCACCTTACTTTACCTTACCCCCTCCCCCTTGGGAATGAGAACAATCCTTCCTAGGATTAGACATTTGAGCATAGTATGGTGTTATCTACTTTGGCAGAAGCCAATCGTAGAAATCAGGGTTGTATTCCAAGTGGGCATGATGATTGAGATTACGAGGACTAATGCATACTTGGGTAATGTAAGTTAGGACATCGGTTAGGAAATCACCTGATGCGTCTAGCCACATGTAGCTCCTCTTCCGTCAGGATGCAATCAATGTACTGATGGGCCAAGATCTGGTCGTCTAGGTGTTTGTGTCGAGTGATGGCCAAGACCCTAAAAGAGGTTGGTACTACGTAAGTCGAGTCATACTCAATTGTTTTGATGGCACGTTGCTTCTCAATGGTCACCGACCACTAGTTGTTTATCCCTCTAGAGATTGGAATTGACTGACTGGACTTGCTTTACCTCAGATCATACATCTAGAATGTCGTAGAGACTAAAATTGACCATTGAGAGTGGTCATCACCCACACGAAGAAGTTGGAGTTAGTGGGAACTAATTGGAAAGAGTGTGATCTACACTATATTATTTCCATTGAATTCACACACTACATCAATTGAACATTTCATGTGCACCAAAAAAGCTAAAATCCTAATTTTGCATAGCGCACTTTGAGGAGAAAAATACTAGCATTTGAGTGCTTCTATCATTGAGGATTGTTTTAAATAACAAGGAATTCACCCAAGATAAGATAAGATGAATGAATTCACTACTAGGTGTTAAAATATTGAGGATGCATGCTAAGGAGGATCACTGATGAGTAAATAGACAATCATAATGAGGCATAAGCATTGACAAAGAAGAACAATGATATTATCCAAGCATAATGCAAGTACAACTGATGAGTAATGACTGATAGAATGAGTGTGGGGATGAGTGCCTTTTATAGGCTTACAGTAGGTGGTTTTGGTAGGTGAGGAAAGGTGGAAAATGACTATGATATTCACCGACTATGGTTTTAATAAATCATGCATACATGACCTAGCCTAAGGCTTTATTTTCAATGTGTTTCTTTGCCTTATTTTTTCCTTATATAGAGGCTATAATGGATATGATTGCACATTTCTCAACGCCCCTCCTCAATCACAACCAAGAAAGACACTGAGTATACAGAGGTTGTCATGAGTAGAACCTTGCTAAGTGTAGACATGGAAAGAACCAACCATACAAGGCTAGAGGCTATTACAAGACCTCACTAAGTGTGTAGAGGCTATAGTGTGCAGATGTTACATGAGGAGTATAGGAGCTTATGGTGGCAACATTAGGTAAGTCCACATTTTAAACTTAAAAAAGTCTATTAAAAAATGAGCTATAAAAGAGGGACTGGTGAGTCCTATCCTTTTGTTCTTCATTAGGGACAAAAACGCTTCAAAAAATGCACTTTTGTTAATCACGGGATTAAGGAAAGGGCCAAAGAGAGTTCGCCATGTGTGCAAGAATATGGTATTCTTGTCTCCTCTTTTTTAGAGATAGTGGAGTCCATTTCGTGATTCTCTCTTCTTTTTTAGCCAAAACCCCTAAAGTCTGACATGTTTTGGAGTCCCAAAGACGTTATTTACTTACAAATCTGACAAAATACGTGACAGAGATGTGATGAAATTAATAATGAGTTTTTTGAAAGTCGGGAGATCTTTCAATATTGTTTTTGGCGCCCAATACATACTCATTTGTGTTCTTGGCGCTACTTTTTAGTTCATTCACCCCTCTTTGAGCTTCTTTCTTTGCGCTTTCATTCTTTTCATGGCTTCCTCCAAGCGCCCTTCTCATTTAATACACTCTTGCACAGTCTATAGCCAGGGAGTAGATGGAAATTTTGAGCCCAAAACCTTTGCTGTAAACGATTGGGTTACCATGCTGCCATCTTGCAAGGGCTCTCATAAGGTGAAAAGAAGAAAACGAGATGATATAAAACATCACTGGAAGGGGTGTATCATTGCCTTCAAAATTATGCCCGAGGCTAGTTTATCAAGGTGCAACATGTTTACATGGCCAAGGATATGCACTTGCCTCCAAACGAACGTGTTCCCCAACAAACACATTGTAAGTTATAAGTTGAATAACGAATATAATTCTTTTCCATTTATGCAAGTTCTAACAAACGGTTCGTCATTGTAGATATCTTTCCGTCAACAAGTATTGAATGGCAACCTGTGGAAAGCCTAAGTGGGACTTTCCATGCCATTCATAAGGTATTGGCAGACATTATTTATGCCGATCAAACTGTCTTTTTTTAGTGAATGCAAGGTTTTTATATATTATGCATAGTATGTGGTTCCCTCTAAAGCGGATAGGTATGGGAATATCGAAGATTTGCCATTGCCAAGTCTTTCATCTCTAAACTGGGAGATTCCTGACAAGGTAACGGTGTAGAGTTTCAAATTCAAAATATCTCAGGATATTAAAAAGTCCATGACAGCTAGAAGGATCTCAAGAAGAATACGTTTATCATGGTTTTTACCCCTCCATATCTTCGTGGCTTGCTTCAAAACAGCAAATTTACAAAGAACAAAGGTATCCTGGCTAAGTAGAAACTTTTCGGAAGAGGATTTGGACAACACTATAGGGACGCATTGGAAATCTAGAGAGTGCGACCATAAGGGTGATATCTTGAGGTGCAGTGCATGCCCTCAATCCTTGTCTTTGGCTTACAATATCCCTCGCCAAACTCTTGCTTTGGGCTTTGATTATTACAGGAGATACAAACTAAGATTGGGTATTTGGGTTCCCTTGGATTCCGATACAGATTACACACCATATAAACTTGCAGTGCACGTTTTGCTGCATGAAGAAGTAAAGAAGGTGAATGTTACTTCCAATTGGAGTCTGAAAGATGTGAGGGATACCTTGGAATTGCTAGACAATACATCCCCTAGATATAAGTTCAAAGTGAATGGTGTAACAATTGGTAAAAGAGCCGAGCGCTCTTTCTCTTGTACGAGTTGTTTGTCTCCCACAATTGTGAGTTTTGAGCCTTGAGAATGAAAACTTTGCAGGAATTTATCTTAATAGACTATCCTTAAGATATTTTTTAATGGGAACTCATAAGCTATCATGAAGCAAGTTGCCTTTTGAATGTATATAAATAAAATGTACATTACATTCGATTTATAAGTGAAAATTTTCATTACACAATGAAGTACAAAAATTTCATATAAATGTACAAAGCCAAAATAATAAGGCTCGTGTATGCTTATGTTTGCTATTTTGATTCTTTATCGATTTCTTCAAAGATATTTTTTCTCACAGTGCCTTTCTTTTATTGTTGAAAAAATTTCACCTTTACAGGTAGTCTCTTTTCTTGGGGCTTAAGAGGGGATGGATCAAATTTCAGAGGAGAGAGCATTGGCATTCCTTTTTTCTTAGACTCTGCAGCAGTGGTCCCATTGCCTTTGCCCTTGCCCTTGGCTTTACCATTGCCATTGTCCTTACCCTTTCCCTTGCCCTTTCCCTTGCTTGTGCCCTTGGCCATTGAAGTTTTGGGAGGAAGAGGGGAGTCAGGATCATATGGTGCGATTGCCTTGTTGTAATATTTCCGCGTACCGCAAATATTAACTTCTCGCACGCCGTGTAAACCCTGTGCAAGGTTATTCCCTACTTCGTAATTATTAGTAACTTAATCCATACCATTCACGAGGCCGCCACATTGTAAATTAGAGGCAGGGATTGAGGACCGTAAAAACCGCAAGGAAACGACCGCTTGGGAAGGGGCAATTGGATAAATTCAAGGCAATTTTTTTTACTATTATCCCTTCCCCCAGTCGATGCATGGCTGGAGGAGAGGGAGTGTGGGGGGGAATGGCCAAGGAGGAGTGAAGTCGGGCTGCATGAGGGGGAGTCCTCCACGTGTGTGGAGGCCCTCTTCCCCACCCCCCCCAAGGCCTATATAAACACCCCCTAGCTAGAGGGTGCTAGAGGGTGTGCTGGATGAGCTGGAGGAGGACGCCGTGCTGGAGGAGGTCGCCGTCACCGTGCTGAGGGAGCCGCCGAGCTGCAGTCCGCCTAGTCCGCCAGCCCGCCAAGTCCTCCAGCCACCGCCACGGGCCCGCCAGACTACCGCAGACAGCCGCCCCCGCCTGGATCACGACCCCCCCCCCCCCCCCCCCCCCCCGTGGCCTGTAGAAGCTGGAAGCTTCTTAGAAGCTTCTTTAGAAGCTTCTAAGAGGGGGCTTCCTTAAGCCCCCTTCCCACTGCGTCCCCATAGGCCCATCCATAATCCCCCTCCCCGGGACTTTGAAGAGGAGAAGGTGAAGCCCATAGAGACATTCCACAAGACCCTTTGAAAAAGGCTTTCGCAAAAAGACTTTGAAGCCGCAAGCCATCCAGGAATCAATTCCGTGCCAACTCGAGTTTTTCCTAAAAGAACTCCTAAAGCCCTTTGCCGCGAGCGCCATCCCGCAAAGGAATCTTCTGTATACGAGGAAAAAGGCCAAGGACGGAAGGCTGCATTCCGAGGCAAGACAATTCGTAGACCACAAAGGCAAATCAGAAGCCGAATCTACGCCTACGATGGCCCCCAAAAGATCACAAGGTGCGACTGCGAGAGGTTCATCTCCGAGTATACAAGTGGATATCTCCCCGACCCCTCAAGTCCAGGTTCTTTCGAGTTATTTTTGCATAAAGAAATGATTAGGCGTGCTTAGTTCATAAGGGAGATTGCATCTTTACGCTTAATTTTAATGCATGTGGAAATTGGAAAAAAAATACATTTGGTAAAGTATCTCTTGAAACATTAGGCAAGATTGAAATATGTCATGAATTTGAACAAGTTATCCACCTTAGAAGACTAGTTGCATGTAGTTTCTTTGGTACATTATCAAAGTAATGAGTCCAAACTTAGGGCAAAGAAATGGAATTTATAAGTGCATTCTCTTTCGTCCTAGACATGGTAGGAATAAGCGTGTGCCGCATGTTAGGCAACATCCTCCTCGTAATGATTTCATGAGGCAAGGTTAACACCATAAGATATTATCCGAAAAGAAATAATAGAGTACGGAAATGATCTTATGGACTTACAAATAGCATGTAAAATGGAATGAATTAACACTAGCTTTAGTTTGGTATAAACTTCGTTAACTACATTGTAGCTAGGAGAATGTTGCGTATTGCATAGTCATCATGCGAAAACATCATTCATCAGAAGCCGCATTTAGGAAAGGTTGTATGGTTCGTCAAAGCATAGGATTCGAAAGTATAGACTACAAGGTTGTAGGCATGATTAATAGGACTTAGGAAAAGTTAGTATCCAGATTATCCTGCATTTTTGCTACACCAAGGAAAGATAAAAATTATTGTGAACCATGTGATGCGTAGAAGCAATAAATCGCATGTTTACGCGTATTGGTGTAGTTGTAACTATTGTTCTCCATTAGATTTAGCTTATTACCTTAGGAAAGGTTCATCCTTGTCATAAGACAAGTATATTGAGTTGTCTAAATCACCTAAACCACAAGGATTCTTATGGGCATGGTTGGGTCGATATGATAGGTATCCCAAGTGTTAACTAGGGTTTAGTGCAATAAGAATTCGACCTAGTTTTACACTGGTTGCCAAGACAAAACACACGTTCACGAAATGTCGAATCAATTGGATGTTCATGCATAAAATGATCTAAGGTTTTATCCTAAGGATCATTCGTTCAAATGATGAAACTCCGACGGAGTTGCAAATTTCTAGGACCATGGGCCAACATAATTAGGAATGGGTTGGAGGATACCCTAAACCCTGCTACTCAGCTAGAGGTAATTCCGTGGCCGGGGGGACGCCATTCAATGGGTGGAATGATCCCGTGGAATGATGCAACACATGTGCAAAAAGGTTGCAACATCGTATAGACTTGAGATTTGTCCACAAGAGAGTTTTGTCATCTCTCGAAATGAGGTTGGCAAGTTATTGAAAGAATTTAACTTACAAGAGGATGAGTAATCATCTTGTTACTCACTTTTCTTGGGGGATAATTGCCAAGGAAAAGGAAAGTTAGGTATTTGCCTTGACGCAAATGACCAGACAATAAACTAAAGCGACATGGTCGCTGGAATCTACCACAACAAGACCTAAAGTATTGGTAGGGTATGACCCTAGCCCAAGAATGATAGGAATCTTGCCAAGTTGCAATTGATTCCGGATCGAATGCGGGTTGCATTCGGAGAAAAGGAGTCACTCCTTAACAGTTTGCCAGCTAAACGACCACTGGAATTGATTGTGCTTGTAATAGTTTAGAAAGCACTGTTTGCATTGTTTGCTCAAGGAACTAAAGGATGAAAAGACATCTAAAGCTTCAGGTTGAAGCCTGAAGGGAGAGGCAGCTTCAGTTACCCCCGACTGCCTGCCTGACCATAACCAAGGGGGTTGTTAACCGCGCCGGGAACGTGGACCGAACCCGCCGTGAGAGGTCTCTCCGTTGAGTTCTACTTGGATCAGGAGGACGCTTGGGTGCCAGAGGGGGCTCTGGCCGTAAATCCCTCGCCTTCCGGGCCCTGCACAAGAGACTAACGTGACTCGGGATTGGATCTCGAGGCCCACATACTAGTCTACGGGCGGAAACTTGGATTAGTGATCCCTGGTGGATTACTGGATAGCCTTCGGGCGGATTATGAATACGCCTACGGGCGGGAACTCCTTGTATTTCAAAGATAAAAGGATAAAATGATAATAAAGAAGTTGTTTGGCATTGTTTTCTTTATGTCCTGTGATAAGATTACGTGAAGGAACCAGTGCATAACAGGGTTAATCAAAGAAGCTGTTTGTATATGTCAAACTAATGTGGTAGGTAATTACATAACTAAAACAAACCGAGGAAAGTGCGGAGGATGGACCATGGGTCCGTCCTATGGATGGGTGGTCCCGGTTAGCCGGGAACTTTTCTCAAAGTCTTCGACGGACAGAGGATGATCGTCATCTCCGAAACAAGTAACGAGAACGATGACTTAGAATTAACTATTACCCGATTCACGCAGTTTTAGGGGAACGGAATGGGACTATGCCTTATGGCAGAGAGGTCAAGCCTTGCATCCCTCTCGTTTTCCATTCTCCTTGAACCAAGTGCAGCGTGAATCCGCTTCGGACCTGGCGTTTCTGCGTAAAGTAGTTCGCTCGGGTCTGACGCTAGTTGTTGCTAGCTAACGACCAAACAGGAAAACCCAAATTCAGGTCGATCCTAAGTGGGGAACGGCCAGGATACTTCCGCTACGTGGCAGACGCGGGAAGACCTAGATCGCAAGTCCCGTAACATTCCATGGGAGTGCCGGGCGGAGCCTTCTAAACATCCTTCCCGATGGACTGCTAAGACGTGTCCGGGATGATTCTAATGGACACGTTACACTTGTCCAGAATCAGCTCAATGCATCTCTCCCTTATCCACCAAACATATAAATCAAGATAGTCTCTACACTATAAGAATAAATGTTATAAGTTAGTGAAAAGAAATCATGATAAGGGTTACACAAACATCAAATGAAATTAACTTACATTCACTCCTTCTATTTGTAACAACTTTGAATCCACTGTTCTGCAAATGTTTGAGATAACTCTCCATCCACAAGAATGCGCATCGCTTTGCAATGGAACTTCTTGTAGAAGAAAAGTATAAGGCCTTTGAGGATCAGCAAGATCCTCGTATGTTGTATCCAAAAATGTAGAAATGAGTCTAGCAGCATTGCAAAAGGAAGCTTTGTAAGTTCAAAATATTTTTTATAAATAAAATCAAAGTAAGTAATTTTCTTTCAACATACATTCGTGCTTGACCATGAACACCGCTGAGAGAATTCATAAAGATATTTTTTCTTGAAAGACAATTAATTTAGATGAGACTCCAATGCCCTCTGCAAATTCATAAAAGAGGTGAGTAGAAGGGTGAAAGCAAATGAATATAAAGTTTCCTCTACAGAAAAAGAAAAATACCTTTCTACATAAGGGAAAAAGATGTGGTAATTTGTCACACTATCGAAGCTACGAAAAAACGGTGAAATATTAGAACCAGATTTTGCAAATAGTTCCACAGAGAGAAGTGGATCAACAATATATATGGTTCTACGGATATCGAGAGTGAGAGAGGAGACCAATGCCCTACAGTTAATAGCAAAAGCTATTCAATACAAATTTCATCCAAAATATACTTGAACCTATAAGACTTTACTTATGCAAAAAAAAACAAAAAATATAAGCCTTACCTTATGCAACAAAAAACAACGGAGTCAAATAGTTGGACATCCCTTTTTTCCAACATGGGCTTGTCCTCGAAAGATATACTAAGATATTCCTCCTTAGGTTCCGCAGAAACATTCACAAGAATCTGCCCATACACTTTGCCCATCCTCTCGCTGTTGACGGGAGCAAGTGATGCGGCTTTCCTCTTGTAAACATCGTCTTCAGTTTCAAACACCTCCTGATTTTTTTCACTCAAGAAAGACTCCTGTTGGGTGGCACCCCTTGTAGAGTAAAGGTGAGTAACATCCTCAACCTTTAGCTTTTTCTCTTTCCTGGACAATTTTGGGGGAATGTTAAGGATTTCAAGGGCTTTTTTATCGTTGGAAGGCAAGGGCCTCAGCACTTTGTCAACCTATACCTGACTCTGCTGTGATGCTGAAATCTTTATTCATAAGGGTGATTCTATGAGCATGGGCGGCAGCAATGTAAGCATCGTTCATGAAATCAATAACAAAATCTTCTACGGCCTCTTGCAGGGCAAGAATGGCTGAGAGTTGCCACTTCTTATTTAGACCAGAGACAGTTGCCACTTGAGACAATCTATCAGAGATCTCTTTAACGACCCTTATAAAAGCAGCCTTTGGAATGACATGCTGTGTAGCTCTCTGGGCTTTCCTGATCTCACTGAAACATCTCTGCATATAAAAGAACCTGGACTTCCTCTTTCTCTTTTGTGGCTTGGGAGGTTCAGTGGCTTCAGCAGATGTAGGCTCAGGTGCAATTGTAGGGGATGAATCTTTCACAGGGCAAGCCTCACCCTTTGCTTCCTCAACTTCAGGAGAAGAAACATTCACTGCACTCAAATTCTTTAACTCCATGGAAGATGTTAGGCCAACACCTGGTGTAGGGGGGATTTCTGTGGTAAAATGCTCTGGGGCCTGTGATGGCCCAGCTTCAGGAAACTTGGAAGAGGGCTCCTCCTCAGATTCATCAAATTGTAACTTTCTTCTACCCCCATTGTCCTTCCCATCCACATACACTCTTCTTGCAGTTTGCTTTGTCCTTGCCATCCAGAAAAGAAAATACAACAACCAGAAGAACAATAACTAAAATAGCAAAAATCTGTAAACCCAACAGGCTAATTGGCGCGAAAAGGGACGAAATGAGCAATTCCGATACGACGCGATATGAACAAAATGATGAGAATGGAACCACACCCTCGCTCCGTATTGGAGATTACAAGAGGAGAGATGCCGAAATGGCGCGATAGGAGGAATGCGTAGATGGAGGAACCACTCCCTCGCTTCGTATTGGAGACGACAATGCTGATACGGCGCGATATGGAGGAAATGAAGACAACATAGAGACGCCCTCGCTCCGTATTGGCAATGACACAAGGCCGATATGACGCGAGGGGGAGGAAACGAAAGCCTCCAACGATCGTACTCGCTCCGTATCGGCACACCTCGTTTTGACCAGCGAAGCAAAGGACTCAGCAAAAAGACCACCGATACAACGCGAGAGATTAGAAACAGAGAAGATGCAAGACTTGTATCGCACCGTATCGGCAAGCAAGGCGGGAGAGCTCGAGAAATGAAAAGTGTACACGTAGGAAAAATAACCCCTTATATACCCACGTCAATCATGACACGTGTCGGACACGTGTCCGACGCTGATTGTGCCACGTGTCTGCACATATCATCCGTATGCTACGTGTGAACTAACTACCGGGGTCCACGTGTTTGCCACATGGTTATCGGCCACGTATTGGCCA
Source organism: Lygodium microphyllum (assembly GCF_053477565.2). Lineage (NCBI taxonomy): Eukaryota > Viridiplantae > Streptophyta > Polypodiopsida > Schizaeales > Lygodiaceae > Lygodium > Lygodium microphyllum. The sequence goes on from NC_141161.1 coordinate 102,867,552, forward strand.
ACGGCTACTGCCACGTGTCGAAGACCAACGGATAGTGCCAGGTGGTATAATTCCGCGCCTACATAAGGGTGTGTCCCTAATCCGTATGGCTTTTTTCGGTTTTTTCTTGACCTCTGTCCCTTATCCTAATACGGCGCGAGAGCGACTGTTTGCCTTCTTTGCTTTCATCTCTTCGCGTCATTTTGGAGGTTCTGCAGAGTCTTCTTTCAGCTTTCCTCCCAAGCTCATAGTGCCCAAGCTCATGTGACCACCGTTGTGGCTCTTTCACTTCTTGCTGGAATCACCGATACGGTGCGAGGGGGTACATCCGTCTAAATCATTTCTCTCTTATCCCTCCGTATCGGCAGAAGCTATAAACATGTCTGAACCCACAGAATTCCTAGGCTCCAAGGTTTCTCCAGGAACTGGTAAAAGAAGAAGGCTTTCAAAAGGCTCAAGGGCATCAACATGTGATGAGCCTGTGCATTCTTTTTCTTCTCCATGCTCTGCCACCAGTGTGAGAATGCCAAGTACATCTCCAGGGAAGCGAATGCTGGTAATGAGAGGTCAAGGAGTATTAGAGCTTACTGATATCACTCCATTAGAGAGGCTACTTGATTTTATCCTTCAGAATGGAATGGATCTCTCATTCTATGGAGTTGTGAAAAATGTCTTTAATCCTAATTGGGACCTTGACAAAGTTCTGAAATCTTGTGAAAAATATATTTTGGAGGACTTTTTGGAGTTTGAAAATCTTGCAGGTCCTTCTGTTGAAGTTGGCACAATTGAATATGTCCATGTTCCCATTGGGTCAACAGGAAATGAAAAGTCAGTATTTACTAAGAAGTGTGGTGCCCACTCTCTGGAGAGGTTTTATTCAAGAGATATTTTGCTCCACTCATTCCAAAAACTGCAAGATGATGAGAAAATCTGCTGCTTTTATTGTTTTCACCCTTGTCAAATACCCTGTGAAAGCTGAGGAGCAACAGTTGGAAGGGGCAAAGTCTGCCAGCTTTTGCATGTTAGATGATCTAGTAGATGAAAAGGAAACAGAGGAGGTTGTAGATACAGATTTTGAGGCTTCTATTGCTGAGAATTTGGATTTTGCTCACTTCAAAGCTAAGACTATCATTGAGAAGAGCCAAGGAGATACAAACCCTCAACCTGATGAGAGTTCTCACCATATTGTTCCTTCTCTACCATCTATACCTTTCAAGGACAAGGAGTACATTTTACTGTCAGATATTCAAAAACTTTTTAATCTCAGGGAAGATTATTGTCTAGCAATTATTGCAGAGGCTTCTGATGTTGCAAATGGGATAATTGACACAGAAAATGAATCAAAGGAAGAGATTCTCAAACTTGATAAAGAAACTCTAGACGATAAGTTTATTGATGCTGGTGAGGCCCTCTCTCTTTGTTTTGAAAAGGCCAAAGAAGCTGAGAAAGAGTTGAGTATTACTGATAAGGACTTCAATCTCATTCAAAGCGAACTTGGGATTTCCAATTTTGGAAGAGAGGAGTCTGAATATGTTAAAGAATTGACTAACACCAATGAGACAGCATCATCAATTAATTTATGCAATCCATTTAAATTGGAGTACGATGAAAATCAAGTGGTAAGATAATTTTGAATTTGCTTTTACACATTGGTAGGTTTACATTTCATGCTCGTTCAGTATGGGTTTTATTTGCAGTTGGAGATTGCTGATACAGATAACTTCTTGGGGCATGGCAAAGGATCGAGAGCTGCTAGTAACACATTCAAAGACATTGCACTTGGCCACTACTTGGCTAGGATTGACCCTGGTTCCTTTTTAGTACTTCATAGTAGTTTCTCAGAGGATGCAGCATGGCCCATACTTTGTATTAAAGCTCTTACAAGGCTTCTAGGTTTCTCAGGATTACAATATAATGCCCACAAAGTAATGTTTTTGGAAAAGACTGCAGCAATTAGGATTTTTGGCTACGGTCCACGTTACTCTGCTTCTAGAGCAGGATACTTTTTGGCGTTTTCATCCTACGCCTTAGTTGCAAACCGAACTGATGTAAAATCTATAGCTGGCTACAAGAGAAAAAAATTTCTACGTTATAGAGGAAAGATTCCTGAAGAGGAAGAGAATGTGAGAGTTTTGGAAAACTAGCTTTGTATATATTATTTCTTATATATAAAAGTGCGATTGCTCATGTGTCATTGCCATCTTTTATCTGCATTCTTTGAAGTTGTCGTCGAAAAAACCAGTTGAATAGCTCCTCCAAAGCATTGCTTTTTGTAACTCCTCCCCCATGCCTTGTGCTTCGAAAATAACTTGTGCATGCTTGATAGTGGGATTTTTCCATGCCTTGGTTACTATAAGTTGCTAAGGGGCGATGCTCCTCCACAAAGTAAGGTCCATGAATATGAAGAATATGCTGCAATACAAAGTAACACTAATTTTATACCAATTGAAAAACCTATCAAAATAAGCCCATATTAAATAATTATTACTTTACCAGATAAAAAGTGATATGTTTTTCTCCCCATGCCTCTTTTATCGCCTGAACAAGCTTTGTGATTGATCTTTTGAACTCTTCTGCATATGTATATGTTGTCTTATGTTGCCTGAGGAGTTTCAAAAAAACATCAAGGTGTATCCAGACCTCCATTCTAAGAAACGCAAGCCTCGGCGTGCTTGCAACATTTGTTGTGATCTCACATAGCTCTCTCCAACACTCCCAAGCCGCATTCACCTACCTTCCTGAATGGTTTCCTAAGAATCGTCTAGCTTTTGAGCCTCCCATAGAGACATCGGCCAAGATATCTCTTGTTTTTCCTGAAAGTATTGGATCCTTTCTCAAGTGAACTTGGCCCCCATGAAATCCCATTTTTGATAGCAATGCCTCGCATTTATCAATACACTCATTTGATAAAGATAATGGTTGAATGGAATATGCATAGTCAAGATGCAACCTGAGAAGCTTATCGATTATTCTAATCTCTGCATGCAAAGTACAAATATGAACATTCTTAAGAGAGATGGAAAGAATGGGATCCCAGATGTCTTCTATGTTTTTAAATTTAATCAAATCTATAGAGTCTCTATTTGGGGCTCTTATTACTGGTCGCAAACTACTCCAATCTTTGGATCCAATACTTTCCATGCAATAAATGCAAGGATATTTTGCATTTGCACCATTACATATTCCAAGCATACATTTGATAGTTTTCAAATCAGCACTCATATGCCATTCCACATTAAATTTACCAACCCATCAACTACCAACATTTCGCCTTCACTTTGAGACTTAATGATATTTGGAATACCTGTATGGTTGAACAACCATTTCAACATTTGATGATTTTCAATTGGTACCTGGGATGCACCAATCCACCAAATCTCCATCTCAGATTGGATCTTATGCAATGGAGCTTGGCCCTCACCATTGCCATGGTCCAATGCCATGTTCATGAGGCAAATGATAATTCTTTCCATCTTCTGTCCCTTTTGAATCTGTGCTTCATCCAAATTCAAGGAAAACTTTAGAACACCATAACTTTCTTCTACTATGATTTTATACATGTGAACCATTGCAATTTGCACCTTTTTTAGATCAACCCATATATTGTTAAACTCATTGTAATAAAAAATTGCCTGTTTTTTTTGTTTTTCATAGGACATAGACCTTTCGATGTGAATGTAATCTCCAAAAACATGTGGAATCTTGCGATTCATGGAAATTCTTGCAGTCGAAACTGCAGGGGCTCGGGGCAATCCAAATATAGTTACCCTATTGCGTTTAAGATTTTTAAACCATAATCCAGAGATAGCACGATAACCTTTTCGACTTATACCCACAGTATCACATGTCTCTACGATTTCATTTGCTTTCACTGTGCCTTTTAATCCTTCTCTAACTCTGTGAGAGTTGGACCTCTCAAATCCACATTTTCGGGTGACTTAAGAATCCTCAAAATATCTTTCTTATTCATGGTTTCCTTCAAAAGTTTGATTCTTTCCTCATTCTCTCAGATATTTATGCCTAGTATGTTAGGGACATATTTCTTTGTAAGATTTAGTCTCCTTTTCTTTGCTCTCTCACACAAGCTGGTTATATTTTTTAATGGTCTCTTCCTCTCTCTAAATCCTACTGGAGTTTCTCTCAAGCGTGTTAGCTTATCCTGCAATGACTTGTTAACATTTTTCAAAATATCAATTTGACTTGTCAACTCTAAAATATTTGTTTGTGTAGTTTCTAGTGCTTTTTTCATTTCGTACATTTGAGCTATATATGTGTAAGATGTAGAGTATAACCTTATACAGTAGCCAAGCATTCCATTGTAACCTTCTCCAGCATATCTTATATAGTCATGGACATTCAAAAAAGGAGGTGGTTTACCTGTAGAAGGATCCTTGGGATAAATATTTCCATCCACCCACAAATCTATATGCTTCATTCCTTGTGTTCGCAACCTGTTGGCTTCAATCTCATCTATCAATACTTGATGATGTATACTTCTCCAAGATGTGTAAGTCGGATCTAGCTGAATAGATAGCTTGTATTTACGTGTGCTTGCACCTGTGTTATTTGAAGTAGTATTGCTAGACATTCTAGCAAATGAACCGAGCAAGAATCTCACAGTGATAGGAAGCAAGTGCAACAAAAGGAATGGTAAAAGAGAATAGTGTGTAGAAAGAAAACGCGGGAGCAAACAAATGCGAAGTTCGTACGAAAATCTCGAAAATACAAAATCTCTCGAGTTCCAAGACAATAAACGGCCGAAAAGGTGACCCCTGACCTGGATTAAAAGATGAGGGCAATTAATGGCCGACCTCTTCAATGAACCAAATATTCTCTCATTAATCACATCTGGACAACCAAATTTAGAGGTTTTATTCTTCCTAAACCTCAACTACTTAGCAACTTAATCACTTTCTTACAAGTGCCATTTTTGAAGCGTTTTTGGCCCTGATGGCTCACATTCTCACTCCCTCACACTCCCTCTCAAGCACACCAGTAGCTCCACAATCCGATATGCAAGTTCAAGCAAGCTCAATCCTTCACCTCCAAGCACCATGCTCCATAGCTACATGCGGCAAGAGAAGAGAAGAGAAGAGAAGAGAAGAGAAGAGAAGAGAAGAGAAGAGAAGAGAAGAGAAGAGGAGAGGAGAGGAGAGGAGAGCTTCTCCGCCACAATCCCTCATACTCACATACTCACTCCCTCACACTCCCTCTCAAGTTCAAGCACAAGCAAGCAAGAAGAAGAAGAAGAAGGAGAAGGAGAATAAGAGCCACTTTTTCCACACACCAAGAATGAGCTTCTCTATTCACTTTTTGGATTTTATACATGCCCTTATTCCTATTCCCTTCTATTTACATTATGCCTTTACATATGCTCATCTACTCTTTACAAATTGCACAGGATTGGAACTCTTTTACAAAAATTTGGAGGTGCTTTTACATTTTAAAATGTGCCTTTTCCTTTGCTTTAACTTTTAAGGTTGCCCTTGCACTTTTGGAAATTTTCTCTTGTATCCTTCTGTCGGGCCACCTTTTTCCGCCTTGCTCCACATTTTGGAAATTTCTTGAATTCTCTTTTGTTTCCTTTTTTCTCCAAAATGCATTGGGGTTAACACAAGGGGACCTTGAAGGGATAGTTGAAACTATCTTACCCACTAGACCAAGCTTGAGCACATCTCTAGTCTTTACTACCTCAAGGAGATCTCAAGAAGAGAGTTGAAGGCTAGGGTTGAGCACATGGCCAAGATCTTTCTCAAAGATATCTCAAAGAGAGCAAGTCAATATAGTCTTGAGCACTTGACCAAGCTTTATCTCAAAGATATCTCAAAGAGTAATATAAAACTTTCCAGCGCATAGGCCCAAGATTGAGCACATGGCCAAGATCTTTGTTACGGAGGCCTCAAAGGAAGAGTTGAAACTATCTTACCCACAAAACCAAGCTTGAAAACAAAGCCAATATCTACCTCAAGGAAAGAGCTAAAGACTAGGCTTGAGCACATGCCCAAGCTTTGTCTCAAAGGCATCTCAAAGAGAGCAAGTCAATATTATGTTGAGCTCCTAGCCAAGCTTTGTGCGAAAACAAGCTCAAAGAGTGATACCAAACTTTTTTACCCATAGGGCTAAACCTCAGGCCCTATATCCCACCATACATCCAAACATGTTCTCCTAGTTTTTTTCATTTTTTCCCAGATCTAAAATCCATTTTTCACCATTTTGTTCCTACTTTTCTATATTTTTTTCTCCATTATTTTTAGCGTAAATGCTAATAATTCTTCAAATTTTGATCATAAATCAAAGAAACACAGCCATGGTAACCAACATGCATCATTTTTCCTAGCATGCACCATTATTTTCACCAATTTTATCAATCAGCGTTGTATTGCTCAATTTTTTGTGTTTCACATGTAATAGATAATTAATTTTTGCATTATGATAGCCCCACATTTTAAAATGTTAGGCTTGTAGTCCTTAAACATAGCACATATTACTTCCATATCAAATTTCAATCTATATGCAACTCAATTTCATTACAAAAAGAATAATAGAATCAATTTTTAAAAAAAATCCAAACTTATGACAAGAAAGCCACTAAATTTTTCATGATTTCAGAGATGTGTAGGATACTCGCTATATGCTTCATAGAACCACTACCAACCACCTCATGATCCCTTCCTCCCTTTCTTACATGTTGTCATGATCCGATATCCTTTTCCCCTCATCCTCTTAGCCCACATGAAAAGCAATTATGACGAGAGAGAAAGAGAGGAGAGAAAGACTACATTTGGATCTTTTCAAAGAATAAGTCATTTTTTGGGACTTTTGAAGTGCTGAAGAGTAAAGAATTGTTGCATCTCATCCTAGGAGAATTCCTATGGATTCCATTAGTTGCAACAACCAAATTTTTTTCCAAATAAAGAGGCACAAAAAATTTTGTGCCTCCCCTCTCTCTCATGAATATTTTTGGGTTATTTAACTCTCTTAGGCTTAATGAATCAAAAAACTGATTTGGCCCTTTATGTTCATATTATTGGCAAGTGGTTTGCTTAAAATCAAAGTCTTGAATGAACTCGGATTCAAGATTTGAAAATGCATGCATGTTCCTGGTGTCATTTTCTATTGACTTAGCCTCCTAGACACTTTTTCTAGCTTATGGATCAAGTAGCTACTTGGTAACCCGGACATTGCGCTATCAAGTATTTTTCTAAAAACTGAAAACCCGTAGTTAGGTTTCATTTCTACTAGCTTAGTTGTTTGTGTGACAGTTTGTTTTGACATTTCGTAATTGGATTTGTTGTGATTGTCTAGCTTAGGATTTGTTTTTGTTATTTTGTTTGATTTGTTGAGTGTGAAACTTGATAGCCTTGGTCGAGCTTGGTATTTTTTTGGACACGTTAGAGCTAGAGTTTGCTGGTAGCTACCCAACATTGTGGAACACGTTTGTTTGCTTGCTGAGACTGTTGCACATCACGAGGATTTTGGATTCACGAGCACTTCACATTGCACTTGTTGATGCACTGTACTCGGGGGTCATCTCCTGGTCTTATCAGAAACTTCCATGCCATGGGTTGGGTTTATGCTGCACTGTACTCGGGGGTCATCTCCTGGTCTTATTAGAAACTTCAATGCCATGGGTTGGGTTTATGCAAGTTTTGCACCATCGTTGAGAACTTGCATGGCATGAGGTGGCCTGTTGTAGCTATGTGGAGTAAATCCTAGTTGCACGCGCACTTGAGAGAGCACCTGTCATTGAGCACGCACATTTCTTGCACACATGATATTTGGGATGTTCATCCCAAAGTTAGGAACTTGTGGTTGAGTGTGTAAGGTGATTAGGTGAGTTAGAGGGTCATGAAGGATGTCGTCAATTGTGAGATGGGTTATTGTTATTTGGTCAACATCTTGAGGACCATCATTCCCAGAGAGATTGTGAGATTTTGAATGGGTGGAGCGGTGTCATGCCGGTACGCGCACATCGTGTAAAAAAATCTAGAGTGTGGCTTCCTTTTAGATTTAGAACTTCAAGAACTTAGCTTGAAACCTTCAACCCTTCTCTTATCTCTACCATCTTTGGAGTCTAAGCTCTTGAACCCCCATACATTCTTCTCTTATCAAACCCATGTGGTGACCTTCAACCCTACGCGCTGCGATAGTGGAGTATAACATATTTTCTTGCTGAGAGATGAGAGGTGAGGCTAAGGATTAAAATAATCAAGTAACTTTTGTTTGCATTTTGCATGATGCACAAGCACATGTAGATAGGCTAGACACAATTTCTTCAAGTGCATTCATATATTTCGTGTGGAAGCATTGATTGATTGGTTGCATACCATGATCCATCATTGCATATTTTTTCAAATCATGAATGATTGGACACGGAGTTCATTTCAAAAAATCATATTCCTACTAGGGCACACTACATAAAAAACATGTTCATATCCAGAGAATGTTTATTTTGAAGACTCAAGGATCAAAGGAAAAGGTCATAAGCTTTACATCGTCAGCTAGTATTTCTTAAAGAAAAAGAGGACATGTGTGCTGAAAGTGTATTCAATCACAAGAACAATAGGCCAACGGAATAAGTTGTCCAAGATGAAAGCTGGAGAAAAATGATGCGATTTACAAAAATTGATACTTGCCAGTTTTTCATGGATTTTTGCAATTCTCTCCTTGCTCCCTTGTTGATCGAATGTGTTTCGATGGTTTTGAGTGCCCAGATGACTATATTCAAAGTTCATATGAAGAAGTTATGATCCAAACAAGTTGCAAACAGGCATAGGGCAGAGAAAATGAAAATAGTGAAAAGTAGTAGAAAAGAAAAAGCCAAAAGCTAAAAGTGAAAATCCTAATGTATGTGAGAGTACTTGTGACAACTATATAAGGAGATAAGAAGGAAGAGTTAAGGGCCTTCCCCCTCAAATACAATTATATCATGTGAGAGAAGAGTGGAGGGTTGCATGCGAGAGAGTGAACTATTGTCGTGCTAGTTATGAAGTCAGAGCATTTGGATATCGAAGCACCGAGTGATAGCCCAAGGTTATCAAGGTATGAAATTTTCATGATGTTGGATTTGTCTTCACAGTTGATTTGAACTTTGTGCAAAGTATCGATGTTTTTTAGCTTCAGGGGTGTTTGAGTGATGCTCTACCCGAATTTGGGTTTTAGTTGTTTGAGCTACAGTAGGCATTGTGTGTTGTTTGGTTTCGTATGTGGTTTGTGTGGTGGTTATCGAAACATTTAAATTTTTTGTGTTGTGTTGTGCATATGACAAAGCCAAATTTCCCAACTGGCACTCCTTAACATTTCGTTATCGGGTTGTGACTGAGGCTTTCTCTTGATCATCTCTTGCTTAACATCTCTTTTTTGGGGCCCCCATTAAGGAGTGTCAAAATTGACTTTGTCTTGGTTTTTTTACTTGTATCTGACCTAGTTTTGATTTCTTGTGATTGTTGAAGACGAGTGATGATTTTCTTGAGTTCCATGGTAATCATATTGAAGATCCCAAAAGATTTTTAGAAAAAATAGAGCTGTGTTGTATGATAGGGAGAGTGACCAATCCTGAGGCTAAAATCCAAATTCTTAGGTATCAATTGCAGGGAGAAGCACGAAATTAGTTGCTTCAATTTGAGAGAAGCTTGAAATTTAGGAGACAAAATTTTGATTATGAAACCATTAAAAATGAATTTTTATCTAGGTTTAAAAAAAGATAAACTCAAAGTGAGATTTGGGTGAAAATAGAAACTTATGTTCAAAAAGATGATTAGTGTGTTGAGGATTTTGCTAGGGATTTTGAAAGATTGTGGAATCAATGGAGTTTGACATTGTCAAAAGGTGAGATAGCCCCAATTATGTTGAAGATAATCTATTTTGTAAATGGGTTGAAATTAGAAGATTGAAGAGTGAAATTAGAGGTTAAGAACCCTAAGACCTTTGAGGAAGTGATGAAGATAGCTAAATATCCACCACATGCTTTGGCCAAGGCTTTCAAAATCGGCAGATGGCCTCTTTCACTCTTCCCATTGCCTTCTGGATTACATGCTTTGGTCAAGGCTTTCAAAATCGGTGGATGGCCTATTTCACTCTTCCCATTGCCTTCTGGATTATATGCTGAAGTCAAAGCAAGTTTAATGCCAAGGCGGGAGAAAAACTCTCTAGCCTCATTAGCATTCCACTCACCTCTATATGCAGTAACTTTCCCAATACATCCATACCTGCAAAAAAAATCCTCCAATAGAAACTTACAAACCACTAAAGTAGACTTTGTTCGTAATGCTCTTCCTTCCACTTGATTTGTGAGATCTTATCGTGCCAAAACAATATAGCGCATCTGCCATAAACCAATAGGCATAGTAATCAATGTTGAGAGAGAGAGAGAGTATAAGAGAGATACACAAGACATGCTCCCAAAGAATGATTCATATTGATGTAGAGTTAGTATATATAGGTGAGACCCAAGTCAAGTGAGAGATGATATATAAAGTTGTAACATCCCCACTCAAACAAAGGTCTCCGGCTGCGAGTGAAAAAACCCTTGGGGAGAACAAGGGAAAAACCCAAGCCCCTACACGTACCTACGATACAAAAATGATTTACTATAAAGTTTTCTTGAATACAAAAATGATACATGTCTCAATCAGTGAGACAAGAACTTGGAACAATACCAAGTGCATATCTTAATGAACTAAAGCAAGCTTAACTAAGAGCTTTTGTGAAGATGTCTGCAACCATTTGATCACTGGGATAATGCTCCACCATGATGGAACCTTTCTTGACTTCATGTCAAACATAATGATAATGAATAACAATATGCTTTGATTTACTATGTTGTATATAGTCTTTGGTACGACTAATAGAACTTTGGTTATCGCATCGGCACTTCTAACAACCGTTTTTATTCAAAATCATCTTCCAACTACTACACCTGCTGGTAAAATTCCTATAACAATCTGGACAGGGAAGACACTTCAGTCTCTCACTTTCGCACATTTGGCTGCATTGCTTATATTCATGTGCCCAAGGACACTCGTCGACATAAGTTGGATCCTCCAAGTTTGAAGGATATTTTTCTTGGTTATTCAGATCATTCCAAAGGTTACAAATTTTATGATCCTTAAGGTTATCATTAGTCGTGATGCTATATTTGATGAGAAGACTATGGGTGGCACATGGTCGTCAGATGTTTCAGATGATACACAGTCTTTGCTTAGTGCATTTCCTTACTTGCTTTGTGAGTCTACTAATTCTGATGATCATAAACCTCCTTCACCTCCAAAGAAGATTGATGAAAATTTGGAGATATATGTCGATATTCCTATTGAGATAGAGCATGGATTCTATTCTATTGAATATGATGTATTTGATGATGCTATGTCTGTCCAAGAGGATCCAATATCGTATATGGAAGCTATCAATTCGTCTCAAAGGGACCAATGGCAAGAAGCTATGCAAGCTGAGTATGATTCTTTAATCTCCAAAGGTACATGGATTCTTACTGAACTCCCCCCAAATCGTGTTCCTATCAAATGTAAATGGGTTAATAAAACCAAGACCAAAGCTGATGGCTCGTTTGATAAGTTCAAAGCCCGACTTGTTGCAAAAGGTTACTCGCAGATTGCAAGAGTAGATTATCAAGAAACATTTTCTCCCGTTGTGCGCTCCACAACTATTCATATGATTTTGGCTTTTGCAACACTATTTGATCTAGAAATTCACCAAATGGATGTTAAAACGGCTTTTCTCAATGGAGATCTTGAAGAAGAAATCTATATGGAGCAACCTGAAGGTTTTATGATTGCAGGAAAGGAGCATCTTGTATGCCAGCTTCATTGTGCATTATATGGATTGAAGCAAGCCTCTCGTGCTTGGTATATTAAGATTGATCAGTTCCTCACATCTAAAGGTTTTGTTGCATGTTTTACTGACCCAAATCTTTACATCAAAAGGGAGGACAAATGTTTTATTATTCTTGCTCTATATGTTGATGATACTATTCTTGTGTCAAATAATATTGCTTTCTTGGATGCTATGAAGAAGCTTTTATCGACTGCATTTGAAATGGTGGATCTTGGTGAGATACATTCTTGTTTGGGTATTCAAGTTCAACGACACTGACAACAATGCATTCTTCTTCTTCGCCAGAAATTTTATTAATGATATTGTTAAGAAGTTTGGGTTGACAAATGCGCACTCTACCAACACTCCTATTCTTTTGAGCTCTACCAAGGGTACATCTACAACACGCAATGAAGAATCAGCCATTCATCAACCTTTTGCTAATCTTGTTGGTTGTCCTCAATTTATTGGTTTAAACACAAGACCAGATATTTTATTTGCAGCTAACTTTTTGGGATAGTATATTTCTTCCCCTTCCACTATTCATTGGAGTGCTGCAAAATGTATTCTTAAGTACCTCAAGGGTACTAAGTAATTTGGTCTTATTTATCGTCGTCAAGAGGATTCTTCTTTATCTTCTTCAACTTCTCTTGACCTTATTGGATATACAGATGCTGATTGGGCAAGTTCACACTTATCCGTGCGATCTACAAGTGGGAATTGTTTCTTTGTAAATGGATGTTTGGTTTCTTAGTGCAGCAAGAAACAACGATGTGTTGCGGTTTCTACAACTGAGGCCGAATATGTTGCTGTATCATTAGCAGCTCACGAGCTAGTTTGGCTTCGACAACTCCTTGCAGATTTGGGACATCCTTCATCATCTAGTACACCTCTTCGATGCGATAACCAAAGTGCTATTAGTCTTACCAAAGACTATACACAACATAGTAAATCAAAGCATATTGCTATTCATTATCATTATGTTCGACATGAAGTCAAGAAAGGTTCCATTATGGTGGAGCATTGTCCCAGTGATCAAATGGTTGCAGACATCCTCACAAAAGCTCTTAGTGAAGCTTGCTTTAGTTCATTAAGACATGCACTTGGTATTGTTCCAAGTTCTTTTCTCACTGATTGAGACATGTATCATTTTTGTATTCAAGAAAACTTTATAGTAAATCATTTTTGTATCGTAGGTACGTGTAGGGGCTCGGGTTTTTCCCTTGTTCTCCCCAAGGGTTTTTTCACTCGCAGCCGGAGACCTTTGTTTGAGTGGGGATGTTACAACTATATACATCATCTCTCACTTGACTTGGGTCTCACCTATATATACTAACTCTACATCAATATGAATCATTCTTTGGGAGCATGTCTTGTGTATCTCTCTCGTACTCTCTCTCTCTCTCAACAGGGTATCAGAGCTATGGATGTGTAAAAACAACAAGGAAGAACCAAGTCTAGGTGCATAGCTCTCGTCATGCTCTTGAATCCTGTCAAAACCGCTTGTCAATCAAAGTTCTGGATCAAAAGTTATGACAGTTCAGGATTCAAGACAACAATTCTGCTCGAATCTGTGATTCTTTATTTAAAACTGTAATTCTAATTACAGTTCGTTAATCCCCAATTATAGTTTGTTAATCGCTCGTCTTTGTTAATAACGTTGATTACGACAAGCAAACATATTGCTATTTTTAGCGATGTTTTATTATCGTTCACGTTCTTTGCTCGATCGAAATAGCACTTTTCTTATATGCGTCATCTCGTCTCGCACGTTACATCTCTCTATTTCGGGTTTTCTTTTTAGTCACTCAATATTTTTCTTCCTTCTTACGTGCATCTCCCTATTTTGATTGTCATACGTCTCAACTTTTTGGGACAGTATCTTTCTTCCCCTTCCACTATTCATTGGAGTGCTGCAAAACATATTCTTAAGTACCTCAAGGGTACTAAGGAATTTGGTCTTATTTATCGTCGTCAAGAGGATTCTTCTTTATCTTCTTCAACTTCTCTTGACCTTATTGGATATACAGATGCTGATTGGGCAAGTTCACACTTATCCATGCGATCTACAAGTGGGAATTGTTTCTTTGTAAATGGATATTTGGTTTCTTGGTGCAGCAAGAAACAATGATGTGTTGCGGTTTCTACAACTGAGGCCGAATATGTTGCTGCATCATTAGCAGCTCGCAAGCTAGTTTGGCTTCGACAACTACTTGCAGATTTGGGACATCCTTCATCATCTAGTACACCTCTTCGATGCGATAACCAAAGTGCTATTAGTCTTACCAAAGACTATATACAACATAGTAAATCAAAGCATATTGCTATTCATTATCATTATGTTCGACATGAAGTCAAGAAAGGTTCCATTATGGTGGAGCATTGTCCCAGTGATCAAATGGTTGCAGGCATCTTCGCAAAAGCTCTTAGTGAAGCTCGCTTTAGTTCATTAAGACGTGCACTTGGTATTGTTCCAAGTTCTTGTCTCACTGATTGAGACATGTATCATTTCCACTGCTATAGTATGTTTGTCTTTCTCTATACGACATTGATTATGATCAAAGCCAACAAACAAACCAAGATCAACTAGACGAGCAACAGAAAGAAGATTTCTTTACAAATCTGGAACATGAAGAACTCCTCTTAATATTCTAGTGGATGAAAGAGTCCCCAGATATAAATCACCCACTCCTTTGACTTGACAAGTCGTATCATCCGCAAGGTAAACAAACTTCTTGACAGGAAGAGAATGATAATTGTGAAGCCACTGCGATTGGTATGTCATGTTTCCAGTGGCACCTTGATTAGGGCATCCACCCTGCTGAAAATGTGAAGCAGGACGCTTGCGAGCAACAAAAGCGGCATCAAAATCCTTTTGTTCGCGAGTGACTAAAACAACATCAAAATTTTCCAAATGATGCTCATGACGTTGAGAATATTCAATAAGAGATATACATGCTTTGTCAAAGTGGATATCATCCTTGTTAGACAAAATAGTGATGATATTGTCATATAAAGGATCTTTGATGGTATGAAGAAGTTGAGTAACAATTTGGTTTTTAGCAACAGGAGCGCCGGCAGCACCAAGCTGATTGATAATGTCTTTAAAAGCCTTGATATGAGAGTGCACAGAAGTACCAACCTTATATTGAAGATTCTTCAAACAAGCTTGGAGATATAAAATTTCGGTGACCGATTTCTTCTCAAACGTTGAGATAAGATACTCCCAAATAGCATGAGAGGTTTCTAGATGAAAGACATCCAACATAAGTGAGTCAGGAAGTGCAGATAATATATAACGACGAGCTGCTTTGTCACGACGAATCCAATCAGTATAATCAATTTTCCATTGTTCAAATAATGGGTCATCAGTAATCACAGAATTGTTATTCATCACATCAATAGGTTGAACTGGGCAAGACATGTCGCCCAAAACAATATCAAATAATTCGTCACCTTCAAGAATTAGCATCATCTTTGCTTTCCACCCAGGAAAGCCTTGTCCTTGGAAGAAGGGAACCGAACGTTGGCCAGATGGATATCCATTAATAATTACGCAATTCGCCATGCATGTATGTCGAGAGAAAACAAATAAGATGAGATCGCAGAATCTGCAAACCATGATCAAGACGAGCGTAGTTGAGACGCATGACAATCAAAATAGGGAGATGCACGTAAGAACGACAAAAAATATTGAGTGACTAAAAAGAATACCCAAAATAGAGAGATGTAACGTGCAAGACGAGATGACGCATATAAGAAAAGTGCTATTTCGGTCGAGCAAAGAATGTGAATGATAATAAAACATCGCTAAAAATAGCAAGATGTTTGCTTGTCGTAATCAACGTCATTAACGAAGACGAGTGATCAACGAACTGTAATTGGGGATTAACGAATTGTAATTAGAATTACAGTTTTAAATAAAGAATTGCAGATTCGAGCAGAATTGTTGTCTTGAATCCTGAATTGTCATAACTTTTGATCCAAAACTCTGATTGACAAGCGGTTTTGACAGGATTCGAGAGCATGACGAGAGCTACGCACCCAGACCTGGTTCTTCCTTGTTGTTGTTACGCATCCATAGCTCTGATACCATGTTGAGAGAGAGAGAGAGTAGGAGAGAGATACACAAGACATGCTCCCAAAGAATGATTCATATTTATGTAGAGTTAGTATATATAGGTGAGACCCAAGTCAAGTGAGAGATGATATATATAGTTGTAACAATCAAATCAAGAACCCACTTGTAATGAATAGATAGTGGGTAGGTAGGATGAAGCTCATCTCTATACCTCACTGAAGAGAAGAATTGACAATCATGGCATGTCTCAACAAAATGTGGGATATCTCTATACATGCCTCTCCACCAATAGCACTCTTTGATCTTCTCAAAAGCCGCCAATACAGCTCGATGTCCAGTCGAAAGACTATCATGGAATTCTTTCATGATATGCGCCTGTGAAGCTCTATCATGCTTCCAAAGTAGCCCACTTCGCAAGAAGAAACTATAAGATTTTCTCCAAATCTTCTTGAAGTCTGCATTAGTCCATCCATCCAGTCCAGACACAGTACTCAAATACCGACCAATCTACAAATACTCTCCTGTATACAAAGACTCATCAAAGCTTTCCAAAGCAGTCACATGACAAATATGGTCAGCATTCATGGCTGCAAGATTAGCCCCTTCATTAGCATCATCAATGCAAGAAAAAACCATATCATCATACCTCACTCATGAAAGCATATCAGCTACTGGGTTGTCTTTACTTGCTATGTGCCTGAACTCAAGATTCATGGATTTTATGTACCCAATCCACCTAAGCATGGCAATATCTGGAGTAGAACAACTCATGATCATACCTAGAAGAGGAAAACAATCACTCTCAACCACCACATCAGCTTCAATGAAGTACTCTCTGTCATTCTTGACAACCATGACAACTCCCATGAGCTCTCTTTTCACTTGAGAAAACCTTCGTTATCACTCATTTAGGAATTTTTTCCCAAACCAAATAGCATACCTATTCCCATGTGCATCATCTTGGCCAACAGACCATCCAATACCAATATACTAGTATCAACAATAAGCACAATAGGTCTTCCACACTCATAATTTGCCTTTTGGAGAGTCGGAGAAGCTCTCAATAATTTCTTCAGTTTATGAATGGCTTTAGTATATTTTATCTCCCAAGAAAAACGTTGCCCTTTTCTCAAGAGCTGATAAAGATCATCTGCAATATGAGCAAAGTGAGAAATCCAAATAAGAAAAAACACACAAGCTCTAAGAAACCTACGAATCTTCAAAGTAGAGGAGCAAGTCTCCACAATCTTTTCTATGGCATCAACCTTCGCAAAAGAAGGCTTTTTGTCATAATATCCACACATATGACCAACAATCAGAACTTCTCTGGTACCAAAAATAGACTTCCACCCTTACAAGGTTAAATTCAATTCCTC
Organism: Lygodium microphyllum; assembly: GCF_053477565.2. NCBI lineage: Eukaryota > Viridiplantae > Streptophyta > Polypodiopsida > Schizaeales > Lygodiaceae > Lygodium > Lygodium microphyllum. The sequence goes on from NC_141161.1 coordinate 102,884,817, forward strand.
CAGTCTGTAAAGAATCCTCTCAACATCTCTACTATGCGAAGCCACAAAGAATCTGCATCCATGATTATCTAAGGAGTCATCTTTACCTTCTTCTAAACATCCCTTGATAGGTAAGTCATCAATGAAAGGCATAGTAAGCTCAGGAATAAAATCTTGTAGAACTTTTTTCATCCCATTCATCATATGAGCAACCGAATTAGTAGCTCCTTGTGGAAGCATACACATTCGGACAAGGCCTAGAGGTGTCTTCATCATAGTCAAATCTCTGCTTTCAAGGGAAAGCTAAAACTGATCATATCAAAAAAAATATCACCAAGAGAATAGATAGCACAACCAGCAAAAGCCTCAGCAAACTCATCCACAATAGATCCTACACCAACATTTCAAATAGTGACCTTGTTTACTGGTTGTAGGTCTTGTATGAATTTGAGTGTCCCATTCTTTTTAAGAACTATGAACCACCTATTGGAATATGGAGCTGAGGATGGCTCTAGAATTCCCATCCTGATCCGCTCATTTAGGAGCTCTACAAGTTTGGGTAAGTGAGCCCTCGGTACAAGAATAGGTCATAGATTCCAAGGGATATGCGGAATGATAAAAATAACCCAACGCATCCAATCTTATATGGAAAGAAAGAAAAAGCTTTTTCATGCTTACCTCTTCAGGAAGCAGAAAATCTTTAGTCCCAATCTTCATCTCTTTTAATGTCTTAGCTGAAAACTTATGCCCAATACCTACAAGAGGTTGCATAGCAGCTCTTCTAATCATCTCATCACTGTCCAAAGGTAGTGGTCCTACAACAATTGGTCGAACCTTCTTGTCAACTATCTTATATTTTGTTTGAAGTCTAGCTTCATTGCTGCAACCTACAGATTTCACTCCTCAATGAAAATATCCTAGTAAACACAAATTTTGTTGTGTATAAATAGCAACACCCAAATTTTTTTGTTGAAATATGTCAACAAGGAATTCTTTTTGCTGAGAATCCTCAGCACCCAAATTCTTTTGAATCATGAAATCAACAATCTCACAATACATCACCAGAGAGTGAACCTGTAAGACATATGACATCTATTGATTGTTAGCATTTAGCAAAACCAAAATTTCTTCCATGGTTTCTGAGCATCAAAGGCCATCATAGAGACCATTTATCTGGTTTTCTTCCTGTAAAACACCTACAATCATTAATTCTTTTTCTTTTCTTTTTACATATTGCTTGTCTGGAAGCTTTAGGCATATAAAAAATATGTTGAAAACACAAAGTACTTTCAGAGAATACACCATAAACACATGAGGAAAAACTGTCGTTGCCAGGAGGCAAGAGATTTTCTTGACTCGTACCACCATCGTCTCGCAAGATAGTGGTACCTAGCAAAAATTTGGCTCACCTACTGGAAGAGGGGAATCCCTCAAAGAATCCTTATTTCTCTAATGATTAATACAAATAGTCATGAACTGAACAGCTCTCTTCCCATCCTTACTTCGAATCCGGACCCATCATCCAAAAACTTAGTCTCCATCCGAGACTTAGTAATAAATGGTTGCCCCAAAATAATAGGATAAGAACAAGAGTTTTGTACAAACAAATGATAAGACTCACCCACATCTCCAATATAAATCTTCAGACTTGGACAAGCATCATATAAATCTCGTGTAGTGATGTTGGCCGCACACATGCACCAACCATGATCAACATCAATTGGTCATCTACCAGTATCATATAAACCTCACATAATTACATTAATCTCAGAACCATGATCCAAAAGACCAATACAAGGAGTCTTAGTCTCACCAAGCTTGACGACAGTTTCTGTAGTCGCACGAGCCTAGTGATTTTGAGAAAAATGGCTACAAGGCACCAATCTAGGCGTATCTTCACTCTCATCATACTGTACGAGCTGAAGTGAAGGATGAAGAGACTTCTTGGATTGCATACATAGAGCTCCATCTATAGGCTCCTCAAAGGTCTCTTCTTTAGAATCAACCTCGTTAATTTGTAATCCATAGAGAATAGCCTCGGCAATAGCTAAAGCCTCTCCATGGATCATATCTTGCAATGGTTCTTCAATAATTTGGTGCTTTCTTTTTATGATGTCAATAATAACATCATGGAACTCTCTCTTGGTGATCCCCAAAACTTCTCCAAGTGTGAATTGAATTTTGCAATTAAGAATTTGATCCTCAAGTATCTTTTTCAAGTCTGTGGAAGTATCGATGTCTGATAGTAGCTTGAATCCATGTTGCTTCTTCAGCTTCAAATCCTTTAACTTTGGGGCCTTTCAGTCTTCTTGCACTTTTAGCTTTTGCAGGTCAGCCATACTCTGCTCCAATCCTGAAGAAGAAGGCTGAAGAACTAGTTTACTCCTCCTAGTTTTCTTCTTTGATCCTTCAAGTTGATTATTATCTCTTTTGCACTTTTCTTCAACAAGTGCTTCAAATCCTTGAGATTTTGCAATATAAGTATAGATAGAGAAGACATCTACGCGATCATTCCATCCCGTTCCTTTTCTAATTGCATCTCCTATGAATGAAAGTTCATATGATGAAGCTTTACCTTTCTTTTTTGCGCGCAGTGCATAAGACCATAACAGAGACTTATCTTTCGGTAACTGCTCCAATCGAAGACCATAGGCATCAACTTCTCTTGCTACCTCTTGCTTCATATAAAAAGAACATAAGAGAGTTTCCTCCAATAATTTCTTCATACCTTCTTTTCCAAAATTTGTTTTGAGTGGTTGCTTTGTGTCTCCGAAACATATCATCATGCCCTTCCACACCACCAGCTTTAGTCTTTTTGCCTCTTCACACAGCTTCAAAAAGATTTAATTCATCACCATTTATGTATTACCTCTTCTACTAATATCGAATGCTTGAAGTAATGTCGTGGAATCTCTTCAACTTCATTTATTCCAATGCTATACACCCAACCTTTTTAGACAAATTCGAGTAAAACTTTGACAAATGGAATGTTTAACTATAAGGCTTTAGATCACTAAATCATAGCAAGACTCTTCCTATATGTAGAGATCATGGCTCATAAGTTAAAAGCTTCTCTATCTTAATAGGATAGGATGATTTGTCAACCACTCAATTTTATTGTCCATTTAAGATCAGTACAGCATTTGGCAATATGTGTACTTGAGATGTCACATGGCAAGTAGTCAGAGCTTGTCCTCCTATAAACATCACATAGTCATGTGAAGAATACTTCAATCCATTGTCGTCCATATTATGCAATGGACTTTTATAGACCGGAAGTTCAAGGGAGACCATTATCCAAGATATGTGTAATCTTGTTGAGCTTTGTCAATTCCAAATGTATGTTTTAACTTCTTAGCATTTTCCACCATCTTCACAAAGAATGCAAGCATCCAATCTAGCAAGACTCCACTTAAATGTCCATAATATGAGCAGATAACTTTTAGCCTTTGTAGGTTGCTAATATTGAACTAAGTTTTCCTTTGAAGAGACCTTTAGTTTGCGCTGACAACATCTGAATTACAAGCCACATGGGAAAAATCCAAAGCCAAGGATCATTACAATCGTTTCTCAAGACCTTAAATCTTCAAAACGGAATCCTTTATGTGAATCAATTTTCCCATGCATTGTGCCCTATCAAGAACAAGCTTTTGGAAAGAACTTCGTGCCCAATCACGCGTGCAGTTTGCAAATTAGGTTCCATGCAATGCAATCAATCGAGGGATGCTCCACACAAAATTATAACTGCATTAGGAATTTGTGCCTAGCCTAACTACATGTGCTCGTGCGTTATGCAAACACAAAAGAAACACACAACAAAAAATAAACTCATAATGATGTTGACTTAAGAGGCCAATATCTCGGTAGAAAATTCCACCCTTAGGTTCGCAGCGATAGACGTGCAATAATATAACAAAAGCAAACAATTGTTGATTCAATGTCAAAAATTTTATAGTTAGATAGCATAGAACTACAATAAGACATAGAGAATTTAAATCTTGCCTAACCTAAGCTGCATATAATAAATATAATTATTAACATCAACATAAGTATGATGGCATTTTTTTAAAAAAAATGTAGACCATAAGGCCTTACACGGTGGAAAGGATAAAGTAAAAGACAAAAAAGATATTAGTGCTCCAAGTAGCTAAACTTCAATGGTTCAAACATTGGTTCAAATTTAGAGAAGATATGAGAACTATAACTATGCTACACTAAAAGAGACATAGCATATGAGACTACGCACACATAGAGCTTCTCGATGAGGGCATTTAAACTATACTTTTGTACATATGTTATTTGAAGCCTAGTCAGATCCCAAATTGTGATAAAGGGGTGCATAAAGAAGTGAAACTAGCATTGTCAAAGTTCGAGTACTACTATGAGCTACAATATGGAAAATAATAAAGTCTTGACAACAAATAGAAAATAAACAAAATCCTTTGGGTAGGTTCTATGGCCGTCACTACCAAGGTAATGCATTGCTCTTGCCATTGGTTGTGCCATCGCCACCATCTCTATGGAGAGGAAGTGGCCTCCTCCTTGAGTCTCCTCCAATCCTCCTTGTCTCGCCACTCAAGCTTCCTACTTCTATAGTTTATTGCCTTGTGAGCATAAAATTGTCTATAACACATATATGTACACATATGCACCTTCATCAACCATGTGGAGAATCAATTAGTTAAAAAGGATATTGAAAAAGTATCATGCAAAGATGCTATCATCATGTAGTCCTTTATTTTTTTGGCACACTTCTTCATCTATCCAATACATTGTGCCAAAATACTTTTACTGGCATAACTCTTGCATTCATGTAATGAGCCTTCTCTCATCATTCACGAGCATAGCACTAATGGCCTTTTCCACCAAGTATTGTATGTTGGAAATAGTCTAACGTCAATTCTCTACCACCTAGAAGTACACTACCTAGCATATCTAAGAGAAACCTAAACATTAGCTATAATCGCAAGAGTGCCACCTAGAGATAGTTGAGCAAAACTAGGTGTCACTTGAGAGATATTTCTTATGCGTGTTACTAATTTAGGTGACCAATGTCCGTTTCATCAATGGGAAGGGGTTAAAATATCTATATTACCATAACATGCACCAAAGCCACCCTTCCTAGCATCTGGACGCAAGAAAGGAGTACCAACTAACCATAGGGTCATAACATCTAAAACTACACAACACCCCTTGCCACTTGTAATAGACTTAGGAGTGCTTGTAGGGGAATGAGGACTTCTAATACAATGCAGAGATACATCCTCCACATCTTGAGAGCATCCACCAGAGCCACCACCTCTACGAGTCAATCGTGGCAGCATATCTAAGCCTCCCTCTATGGCATACTTGGAGCATGATTATCCTTGCTAGAGAATAACCATTTTAATACTATATTAGGGAGTTTGGGAATTTTCATATAGATAGGAAATTTATAGGATGGTCAATATCTGGTCACATGGTCAAATTGTTATCCCCTTCCTTGAAGGTGAAACTTTTTCTAGATATTATATAGATTATAGTACTAGGTTCTATCTTTAAAAAGGGGATTAAGATTTAGCCACATGGTCAAATATTTATTTCTACTTTGAGAGTGGAACTTGGGAGATTCCTGAATTCTCAAATATAGTGTTTTTGGAGCATAAGAGCCAAAACATGATGATGTAGTTTGAGAAAACTTAGCATGTACTCTATATTTGAAGCAATGTCAAGTATTAAATGTCCAATGCCAAAGTCATAGAAAGACTTGATAAAAGTTCATGAGAATTTAACTCAAATGCGAGACATGATTTTAAGAAAACCAAGTTTTAATGTGTATAACTTTATGTACTTATCCAATAGAGGTCATCTAGTTATAGTACATTAGCAGAGGGTAGGATTGCCTCCCAAATGGGTTGAGCTTCACATTCATGGGCTGGAGTTGGGGCTAACCAATGAGAGTTCATTTTTGTCTAGAACTAAGGATGTTGAAATTAGCTCCCTTATTAATGAGTACATCAAAAGTACATGTATTTTGAGCAAAAACTGTGACTCATAGATAAGCAGGTTCTATTGCTTGCTCGTCAGTGTTCTCTATCTCTCTGATGGTGGCTACTCTCACATTGATGGGCGCCTACAGCATGGGTGGCTCGTGTAATGGGTGGGTTGGGGGGTAGTACTTCTTGAGACAACGGCCATTAATGAAGCCTATGCTCTCTCCCTCTAAATTTTTGATCTTGACATTACCTGTTTGACTAATATTGTGGACTTTGAAAGGCCCTAATCCTATGAATTTCATCTTCCACTTATGGCCTTTCACGAAATATGAAAATACTAGGTCCCCTTGCTTGAAGAGTTGGTTTGACATGCTTGTCAAACCAACTCTTGCATCTTGTCTTCTCACATATTAGTGCATGAGCAGCTAGGAGTCATGTGGTCTTGGATAGACACTCTAGCTCTACTAAAAGCGTTTGGTCCATGCTTTTTTTCCTTCCCATCAGTCTTGTATTGTCACTCTCAAGCTAGGGATGAAAAATTCTACTAGTAGAATTGCTTCAGTTCTATAGGTCAACTTGAAGGGTATTTTTCCAATGGCCATCTTAAAGGCTCTCTTATAGGCTCATAATGCTGCCATAATTTTGTTATCCCGATCGTTGCACAAAGCCAAGACTACCTTAGTTAGGACGTTCACTAGGATCTTGTTTGTGGACTCTGCCTGACTGTTAGCTTTAGGGTAGTAATGTGATGATTTCCTATGGATGATCATGAAGGTTGAGAGTAGGTGGGAAATCACTTCATTAATGAAATGAGTGCCTTGGTCACTAACTAGTTTGATGGGGCACCCGAATCTTGAGATCACTTGCTCCCAAAGGAACTTAGCTGTAGTTCTAGCATCATTGTTTCTCATGGCTTGAGATTTGACCCATTTTGTAAGGCACTCCATTGCCATAATGATGTATTTGGCTTGGGAGTAGTGTGCTATGGGACTGATTGGTCCAATGAAGTCAATGCCACATTTCTCAAATGGTTGGCATGCTATGACTGGGGTGAACTCCATTTTGTCCTTACAAATAGAAACTTTAGTCCTTTGACTCTCATCACAATGCTTTATGAATTTAACTGCACTGCAAAAGAGGATGGGCCACCATAGTTGAGATTGAAGCACCTTGCGAGCTGTAGTATCATCATTGAAGTGTCCTCCAGCAATTTCATCGTGTGCTTCTGCTAGCACATCATGCATTTCATGGTTGCATATGCATCTACGTAACATGCCACTGTATCCTAACCTATAGAATTGTCCAACGATTCAACTAATAGGGTTGAGTCTTAACGATAAGGCACCTTAGCGCAGCCTTCTCAATAGGCCTCTCTAGTAGTCTGTGCTCTAGGACCTCGACCATGTCATCATCCCAATAAGGCATCAAGTCAACTCTGAATAAATCCTTCTCATGGACACACTAAAGTTGTGTGCATCGGTTATATATAATGCCATGTCCAATAGTCACTCCTGTAGATATAGGAGACATGTGATTTGCCATGTAAGTTGTGACAAATTCCCTTTCAGAGTTTCAAAAGGAAACTTGACCGTTTCCACAGTGAATGTGGGCGCCGTTGGGCTTAAGCCAATCCATCCCGAGTAGACACTCATGGATACCTAAATTCATGACTCTGAATTTGACTGAAGTCTTCTTTCCTCCCAAAAAGAATTTCACCTTAGCAGTTTGCCTGGTACAAGTTACCTCACGACCATTTGCCAATTCCACAAGCAAGGTAGGTGCTTCTACTGTGGCTATTCCTAATCTTTTTGCACATGCTGGTGAGATAAAGGAATGTGTATTGCCACAATCAATCAAGGTTTTGAAACCTTTACCTTGATAGTCCGACGGTGTCTGAATCACTGAGAACTGGAGATTTGGCCCTTTCTTGTGTAAAGCGGCATGGACTGTCACTTTTTCGAATTCAGCTTTCATAGTCGGATCTCCCTCTTCTTCTTCTTCGCATCTTTGCCTATTGGCAATGCAAGCGGTTCTTCCTCTTCCACGGGTAACGGCTCCTTGACCGCGGCCTGCTCCTTGGAAAGGCGTTTGACGATGTCCTCCGCTGAGCTTGGGACATTGCCTCTTGAATGGACCGGGTTCGTCGTAGTGGAAACAACGGAGGTTTAGGCCATTACTTTGAGTAGGAACAAAGTTGTTGACGTTATTTGTCCTTGCTTTCTTTCTTTGTCCCTGATTATGACCTTGAACTCTCTTCATTTGAGGTCTGAATGCTCCTCTGTTCGAGGCACTATAAGACCAAGTTTTGTTACCCCTTGGTCTAGCTTGCACCTCCTGAATTATAGGCGCTGCTCGAATGAGTGCATCTTGAAGATCTGATGGACACATAGATTCGAGACGGGTATTTACTGGTGGCTTTAAGCCCGCACAAAATTTGGACACCTGCTGCGTCATGTCCATCTGTGGTGCATACTTTAAAAGTGAGACGAATTTAGAGTAGTATGCGTCAAGAGTGAGTCCTAGTTGTTTTAGCTCGTAGAACTCATTCATTTTCTGCGTACGATATGCAGGTGGTAAGTATCTTCCCTACACGATTTTCTTCAGCTTCTCCCAGGTAACAGACCCCTCTGAAATCCCTTGATCCCTACACCATTGCTTCCACCAAAGTCTAGCTTCGCCAGTGAGCTTTAACTTGGCGAGCATAGCCTGATTGGTAGGTGTAGTACCAGCTGCTTCGAAGTAATCCTCCATGGATTCAATCCAAATTTCAGCATCAGCCTGGACGAATCTGCCTCTCTCGTCAAACTCGAGTGGCTTTATCCGCTTGAGGAGGAACTTCTTCTCCTGGATCACAACATTACTTAATGTAGGAGGCGAATTTGGAACCTGTACCTGGGGTTGTGCCTAGATAAAGGTTTTCTTAACGTTATTACATGATAATCAACATTAGCTTATCTTTCATTTTTAGTTCAGCCATCTCGTAAACAATGTAGCTACTTAACTTCTTAACAACTCTTATGCACAACCAAGAAGCCTTTATTTGTATTAACATGGGCATAGCCTTTTTGAATACAACGTTTCATGTGATGATAAGCCAATCGTTACATTCAGTTTGGGGAGAACAACGTTGTATTGCATTTGTCTACAGGAACTGTGTAATAGTAGGGTTTTAGGTCATGGAACTCTTCGAGCCTGAATGTATAAATTAAAGAAGTGAGAGCTAAAAATGTAATGGTGGACTGGTGCAAACCAGTTGGGTAGCCCAACTCTCAAAAAGAAGGCCGTCTACATGCATGAGGAGAAAGAGGCTCGGTTCATTCCAAGCAGTCACTACTCCCGTATGCATTGGGCAAGAGCAACAACGGAGACAATCGTCAAAATTGGAGAAAAAGGAACATCATGTATTGCAGTCTTAGACCATAGCTCAAAGATAAATGTCATGGCAAGGAGTCTCTATGAATGTGGCGGATGGCCCATAGATGTTGATCCAGGTTAGCGAATGAGAGCTGCAAAAAACTCTTCTGGAGAGTTATATGATGCATGTCGTCCTAACGTGCATGTAACTATTGGAGACAAAAGAAAATTTCCACTTTTTTGTTCAAGACTCTTGTAGTTACCCTATCATTCTTGGACAACCTTACATTTTTTAAGCCCACTTGAAAAAAAAAGCTCTTGATGATGGTTCTTCCTATTCTCGAATCCGAAGCAAGGATAATGAATGAGCTGTCCAATTTCTTACTATGTGTGTTAATCATCATCAAAACAGAGATCAACTGCATGATTATCTTGTGCCTCCTAATGCCCAAGAATTCAAGGGTTTTGGGGTTGCACTACTATAAAAGGAGGCTATGGTAGTGCATCATGTAAAAAGATTGAACCTCCTTATGCTACAGAAACTGTGTCTCTAGCAAATTTGTATGTATGTACGGCCAATAGTATGGGTTGTTATAAGTCTCTTCGAGCCATGACTAAAGCTGAAAGAAAATAGTTATGTCATATAAAAAGGGAGCTAAAAACTTATTTGTTTTCAAATATCTTATTTGTTTTCTCTTCGAGAAAACTTATTTATATAAGTCTTGAATTTCAAATATAGAGTTATATACATGTACCTGAACACTCTCCGTATCCTGGAAAGTCGTGCATGGTCCACAACAACATGGCCTTGAATGTGAAATCTCTAGAGGATGCAGATGCACTTGTATCTTGCACCTCACTACCTTCCCATAACATTTCTAACTCTTCAATCAAAGGCTCTAAGTAAATTTCCATGTTTTTTACATTGTTCTTTCCAGGAATCAGAGGGGACAACATCACATGTCCCTTTTTAATTGCCATGGATGGAGGAATATTATAGTTCACCAATACCACTGGCCATACACTGTATGATGTGCTTTTGATGCCAAATGGATTGATTCCATCCATACCTAAACCAAATCTCAAATTTCTTGGCTCTTCTTTGAAAACGGGCCACAAATTATGTATATGTTGCCATGCGGGTGTGTCTACAAGGATCCTCCATTTTCCATCACTTGAACGATGACTAGCATGCCATGACATGAGCTTTCCAATAGACTTGCACTTGAACATAAGTTTTATGTGTGGAACAATCGGAAAATGTCGCAAAACCTTAGGAGGCACATCCATTGACTTCATCTCCACTTCGTATCTTGATTCGCCACAAACATGACACTCTCATGCAAACTCATGAATCCCACGAAATAAGACACAATCATTGACACATGCATGGATCTTGACATAATCGAGGCCTCCCAGAGTTGTCAAGTAATGTCTTGCTTGCTCTCTCTTAGTTGGCAATTTGTTTTCTTTTGGAAGCATTTGTGATAATAACCTACATATATTTTAAAAATGAGTTAAAAAACCACCAACATATATTTCTCTCTGATTTTAAAATAGAATTAACAATTAATATTATGATTCATATATAAGCCAAACTGAATTGATACCTACTTCAATAACGCATCCAAACTGACATTACTCCATCCATAAATTGTTTGCAAGTTTAGTATCTCAAGGGACGCACGAAGAACGGAGTATGTACAACCTTCATACAACGGAGTAGATGATGCTACATATAGTGGATCATCTGGCTTCGTAGAGTGACCTTCTCCCTGAACTGGTTACAAAAATAGATGGTGTACCATGTTGTCCAAAATCTCATCCTCTACGACTTGATGGGGCATTTCATGAGGGTTACTATCATGTTCGTCAGTCTCTACTCTTCTTGAAGACTCTGCCTCCTCGCGTCGACGTTTTGCAGCCTCTCGACGCCCAGGAGGGAGCATCTGAGGATGTGGCACCGCATCCTGCGCAACCACAAAAGGGAGTTTCATGTACGTTGATATATAATTCCCGTAACATAGACATGCAATCTTAGTGGGTAAAAAAAACTATGAATACCGATGATTTTTCTCGGTCCCATTCTCCATACAAGCTGAGGTGTGACATTGCAATTCGATGTGCTCGAAAAATACACCCTCGACAACGATCACACATGCATTTAATTTTTCTTCGTAGCCATGCATCTCGATTATGAAGACGCAATGTTTCATCCTCACTTGAGGATGTGCTCATTGACTCATCAGCTTGCACAGCACTAGGTGATGACAACGTCGACATGATTAAACATAATTCATGACAACATTAAAATATTTGTCATTCATATGTTTACATAAGATCTTAATTTTAAATACACAAAAATCATCATAAATACATTAAAATTTATGATAAGAATTCACTATCAAAACTTATCTTAAAAACAAAAAATTATGATAAATCCCAAATGCGTATCTATATCCGCGTTTAACTACGCGTCTATGTCTGCGTCTATACTCGTATCTATCTGAACAATAGACGCACATACACACGCGAAAATAGACGCACACGTCAAAATTCAAAACATACTTAAATCATTTCTTTTCAAACTGCGCCTTTCTTTTCCTGCATTTTTTGCGGGTCTGAAGCTTGAGTTTAGCCGACATGCAGTCTCTTCATGCCTCACCTAGTCTCTTCATGCCTCACCTCCTCATGACTCACCTCTTCTTTCATTTCAAACACACAAGAAGGGAAAAAGGAAAGCCAAGGAGAGGAAGAAAGAGAGAACAATAAAGAGGAGAACAAGAAGAAGCAGCAAGCAAGTAAACAAGCATCAAGGGAGGGTAACTTACCAAGGAGATGAAGAAGGAGAAGGAGAAGTGCCACCACCCGCCACACCAAACACCCAAGGTGAGTCTCTCTCTCTCTCTCTCTCTCTCTCTCTCTCTCTCTCTCTCTCTCTCTCTCTCTCTCTCTCTCTCTCTCTCTCTCTCTTTCGCACTTCCTCTCTCTGCTCTGTTTGTGTATTTAGGATTTGTGATTCCATTATGTATTGCATTATGTAAATCGTCAATGGCGGTCGTCGGTCTAAAATCGACTGACCGAGCGCGTCTGCTAGCGTGTCTACATCTCAGTGTAGACGCAGACATAGACGCGAAAAAATGTTTCCTCTCAGAGCATCTGAGGGCGCATCTTAGAGCGCGTGTGCTGGCGCGTGTGCTCTGCAGTGTACACGCCATGATACACGCACTGCACAGAAGGTTGACCTGCAGTCTACACGCGGGGATACACGCGCATTGACCTGGGAGGCGCGTTTGGCAGCGCGTCTGTGCTGCATGTTAGATGCGCAGATAGACGCGCTGGACAGAAATTGACTTGAGATGCGCGTCTGGTAGTGCATCTGTGCTGCATGTTAGATGCGCAGATAGACGCGGTGCCGTAGAGTTTGTGTAAGAGCTGTTGAACACGGGGTTCAAAATGCTGCAAGAAAAGAGGCTAACAAGAAGAATTCAATTTTTGATGCCAAAGTTCACTATATTGCTTATCAAGTTCATAGAGTTACAACAAAGAAACTGTCAACAATCAAATTTTGTTCAAGTCCTTCAGCATGTAACTTTTGGCTTTACTCCAAGGCTCTTAAGCAAGTTTAAGCTTCACTAGCAAAGGTAGACAGCATAAGGTTCACAAATAGTCTCCAAACCCATGTATAAATTAGAGCAACATCAAAGGCCACTTGTACCTCAGCATTGCTGAACTCCCATAAACCTGGGTGAATTTTGTTCATGTACTTCATGCAAAAGTGTGTCATCAACAGATGTTGCTATGTTCCACCTCTAAACAGCATTGCTTGCACTCTATCAGGACCTAGTTTTTCAAATTATATCCCTGTTACTTTCGAGAATTTGCCCTTTTTGCTTTTTGACATAACAAACTCTTCATCTTTTAGAGAAGAACCAGAACTGCAATCAGATAAGCTTTTCGATTGCTTTGGTGCAGTGACAACAGGATGTAAACCAGATTGCTTTAGGGTAGTCTTCCTACTTCGAAAAACTATCCAAAGGAACATAAAGTTATTCCAACATTGAGATCCAGGAGGCAGTAAGTTGGAGGGAAAGGTCAAAAGCTCCGCATCCTCAATTTAGCCTTTCAAAGCTAAGTCATGCTTCATCAGCCGTTCCACCAAGAAAGCCAAGGGCTGGTTAGGGCACAGCATCTTATAAGATGGGACTCAACACCAAACCACACAATTGATGTCCTTTAGAATACCATTCACTGTCCTTGCAATACTGATTGAAAAACCATTCACAGTCCTTGCAATAATGATTGAAATACCAGTCACTGCCCTCATTTCTTATAGTTAAGTATACTCAGCTTCCCTCACAGTGGTCCCAGGAACCCTTGTAGATTCTCTTCATGACAAGATCGCGTATCCATACCATCCATAATTATCTGCATCGTTGTTGAATACTACAGAATTCTCCTCTACTTGGTCATTAAAAATTTTCCACTTTTACCATGGCTAGATCGTGATTCTGGCTAATTGTAATCGTAAGTCACGCACGGAGCGGCTTAATCAATGATACCACATTTCTCAGAACTCTGTCTCCAAAAGCAGTGGGATCGATCATCGAGAACAGCTGCTCACCCCCTGCTCAATACTCTAGAACTCGAATAATGTGATTTGAAGCCTTTGCATCATATCTTTTAGAATCCAAGATTTCAGGTGCCATGTACAGGGAAGATTTGTAGAGTCCAAGAAGCGTTGTTGCCTTACTAGCTTTTTTCGTTGATTATATGAGAGAGACAGCAGGGTTCCAAAAAAAAACCAACAAGCTAAGATTCCTGGTGTTTGTCCTGTTCTTCCCCTCAACATGTGTTTTCCCATCTATTTCTGTGAGCTTAGACTCTTCCAGATCATCCGGTGTATCCGCCGTTGGATTTGCCCGTTCCTTCTGGGTCAAGCATTTCAGATGATTGATTAGCTTTCGCCGCCGCTTTCGGACAAGAAGTGCCTTCCTTTTTCTTATTTTGAACTCCTTATTAAAACTTTTGGGTAATCCTTCAGCAAAAAAAAACGTTCCTGGTCGTCTTTGCTTAACATAAAGAACTTGTTGGCATCGCTTTCAGTGACATCAGAGAAGCTATTTATTTCACTAAACTCCACTAGCACTTTGGCTGGCAAATACTAATCAATGCCATACACCCTCTTTCCCAATTAAGCTCCCCCCCTTTTCCTCCCTGGTAGAGAGCAAAAAAGCTCCTCCTTGACCAGAATAGGCTAAGCCAAAAAGTTATCCTGAAGACTGCCAATAAGCACAACTGGCTTCAGAGAGTCGTACATTCCAAAGTTTAGACCACGGTATACAATGATTCCAATGCAAGAAATGTTGAATCCACGGTAAAGCCCCGGAAGACCATCAAACTTCAGAGTCTTCTTGTAGACATCCAAGAGTCCATTGAATTGATGTTTCGCTCCTTTCTTTGGACCCTTGGCATCATTGGAAAGGCAAGTCCTAGCATAATCAAGGGAATACACAAGAAGGAGGGAAGACACCAGGTTACCAGCAAACCAGGCCCATTAGCCATCCTTGTTGAAGCTTGACACGTTCTATGGGAGCAGCTGCAGTCTTTGAGACAGCTGTAGAGATTCCTCCCATCAAAGGCAAAGGCATATGAACCCTTCTTCTCCATGGCATGTAGTGCTAATGTATCTTCTTAAAAAATGCTTTGTTCCGTATATTACGTTGGCCTTGTTCACGTGCAACCTTTATCTTCATAGCTTAAATGTCGACTTCTACAAAGCTTCCTTTGATTCCACGGTTTCCTGCACTTTTCTTGGAATTCATCATTGAAATTGACAGCATATTATTATTCTTTGGCATCAAATTTTCATATTTTTCTGACACACACACAACATGCACACAAACAGAAACACACACAAACACAAACACACAAGAGTATGTACATTGGATGCGGGTACTGATAAGGACGAAAAAATAATGCACCAATCAAACACAATAAAACACACGCAAAAAGATAAGACAGATGCACAACAAAAATGGAGGTGTTTATGGCTCGGATGCGCAACAGCACGACAGCGGAGATACAAGCACCAGGTCTCCCAGTTCTAATATTAAACAATATATTTTTGCAATGATGAATGTGACCAATCCCATGTTTATGTTTATGAGTTTTCTGGTTTAAGAGAGGCATTAGCACTTAAGTGTTATGTTCAATGTCTAAAGAAAGCTCTTTGAAAATGTAGGTAATATATGATTTTTTGTATGCAAATAAATTTGTCTTTTTTCTGTGTATTTCTTGCAGATGTCGTATCCTGGTTCATCTAGCAATGACCCAGATTTGGATCGCATGAATGATACATTGGCCTCCTTTGGCAGGGGGGTCAATGCATTTTTTGGAGGTTTTCCTAGTAGGAAAGACTTCATGGGAGAGATGACCAGACACCTTGGCCGCTCTCCCACAGCGGACGAGGTGTTCAGTGTCATGTCTGGGATGCCTCTGGCATCTTTGCCTGGCACTACTTCCTTGAGTCCACATGCAGGTACTCCACATACAGGTACTCCATATGCAGGTACTCCATATGCACGTACTCCATTTGCAGGTACTCCACGTGCTCCACGTGCATCGGCTGAAGCAGAAGCATCTGCAGAAGCACGTGCATCTGCAGAAGCTCGTGCGTCCAGTGAGGCAGAGGGCAGTCGACAGAGAGGGAGGAGGGAGAGTCGAGGGGGAGGACGAGGGTTGTGCGGGGGTTGCCTAGGAGGTGGCGAGCGATCACCCTCACCAGTAGATCATGTAGAGGAGGTTGTACGCCATTACTATAGAGTTACATATACTGGTGGCATCTTTCATGATGATGAGGGAAGGGATGTAATGGCGTACATGAGGAGCGTTGTGCATGCGACGTATAAAGATTGTTTCATTGCCTTTAAAAATCAGAAAAGCGGCTTGTGGCAGGAGGTGTTGAGGGCATTCCATAGGAGGTACCCAAATCCTGAGGGTCAGTGATTCTCGGATGATTAGGGACGTACAAAAGTGAGGGATATGCTTCACAACAAAAGATCCCACCTCATGACACAGGCTAGGGACTCACTGTGGAGGCTGGAGGAGGGGCGTGGAGCCTACAGCCAACCACCTATGTGCCATCGTGTAGAGTGGAAGAAAGCCAAGAAAAAAGCAGCTGAGAAAGTGAAGAGTCGCAAGCACGCAGAGGCGCGACGAATCCAAATGGAAACCATGGGATCGTTGCATTACGGATCGGGCAGCAAAGAGTCGTGGGAGGCAGAGTTTGTAAGTATATTTTGATTTCTAGTTTTTTTAATTTATATTTCTTTCAATTCTTTATATATTTTAGTCTAATATATTGTGACGTCTAATTGTTTGTATATCTCTAAATGTTTTGCAGACTACCATCGTTGGTAGGATACCTATCCCTAGAGAGGTAGGTTACCATCGAGGCCATAACCGCGCAGCGACATGGCTTCACTTTTATGAGGAGGGTCTCATCACTGAGGACCAATACAACTGGGCCATGAGGATTCGACAGCTAGAGGAGGTATGTTTTTCTTACTTTCCTATTAAAAGTATAACTAATTATAACTTTTTCTCCACCTTGTCTATGTAAGCAACCCTGATCTTTTGTGTGTGTAGGCGAACCCGAATGTGGAGCATAGCAAGGAGGGGGATAGCGATGCTAGTAGCCATGGTGGTACTAGCGAGGATGTTTCCTCTTCAGATTCATAGAGGAGCACCATACCTCCTCATGAGGCCTTCTTTTCTTGTATATGTATGATATCTCTTTGAGCCTACTGCTTGCTTTGATATATAATGAATACATGGACTTTTATTTTCAATTCACGTGCCCGTAAGATACATTATCTTTTTCCCAAATACACAATCTAATGTATGGGAGGGGGAAAAAATGCTCTCTGGTTTTTTTTTTTCCAGTTCTGTTTTGCGCGTCTAAATTGCAAATAATTCGCGTTTATTCGCACGTCTATAATGTAGAGTACACGCGCTTATACACGCGCTTCATAATTCAAATTAAAAAAAGAAATTAAATATCTTTTTTTTTAAATGACATTTTTTGTTTTTCGTTCACGTCTATCAGTGCTTGTAAAAGCGCGTCTACCAGGGTCTCTATATGCACGTGTATATGTGCGTCTATTGCGTGTCTACTTGTGCGTGTAAATTCGTTGATACATGCGATTATAGACGCGAAATGATAGATGCACAAATAGACAGGTGGATAGACGCGCCTGTAAGTTTTTCTCTGTATTCAAAAATCGCGTCTAAATATGCGTCTATGAGGCCTTTTTGTTGTAGTGATCATCGTACGTGTTCTATAGACAATCGATGTTTTAATCTGATTGCCAGCTTGCATTGAGAGCAAGTACATGGGACACGCTGATTAAGATACGCCTCATGATCTTGAACAACAGGACCTTCATCGTTTTCCATTTTGTCTACGTTACAACAAACAATTTGTTTTTGTTATCATTCTTTTTTTTTCTTAAATTGTTATCATCTCCTTCCATCTCTCTCTTTTTTTTTCTTTCTTAAATTGTTATCCTCTCCTTCCATCTCTCTCTCTCTTTTTCTACATTACGACTACGACCACGACTACGACTACGACCACGACCATGACCACGACTACGACCACGACCACGACCATGACCACACGACCACGAACACCATGACGACTATGACCACGACTATGACTACGACTACGATCATGACCATGACCATGAAGACTACGACCACGACTACGACCACAGCTATGACTACGACCATGACCACTAAGACTAGGACCATCACCACTACCACAACCACGACTACGACTATGATTACAACCATGACTACGACTACGACTATGACCATGGCCACGACCACGACCACGACTATGATTACGACCAAGATCACAACCACGACTGCAACCATGACCACGACCACGACCACGACCACGACCACGACCACGGCCATGACGACCAGGACGATGACTATGACCACGACCACGACCACGACGACTACGACTACGACAACAACCATGACGACTACGACCACAACCATGACCACAGCTACGACCACGACCACGACCACGACCATGACCATGACCACGACTATGATTACGACCACGACTACGACTATGACTATGATTACAACCATGGCCACGACTAGGACCACGACTACGACCATGACCACGACTATGACTACGATGACCATAACCACAACCCATGACCATGACCACGACTACGATGACCACGACCACGACTATGACCATGACCATGACCACGACCAAGACCATGACCATGACCATGACCATGACCACCACGACCATGACTACGACTACGAATACGACTACGACTACGACTATGACCACGATCATGACCACGACTATGATGATGACGACCATGACTATGACCACAACCATGACCACGACCACGACCACGACCACGACCACAACCACAACCACAACCATAACCACGACCATGACAACCACGACTATGGGTAGGTTGCACTCACTAAGAATAGGATTGGCTATTCACCTCATCTTCTCTCCATCATCAATAAAATTCTCCTTTACCATTTACAACTCACCCATCTTCTCTCCACACTATTGTACACTACAATCTCTATGAGGGCATGAGATTGGGATCTCCACAGATAACAAAGCATGATCTCTAGCTTGATGGTTGCATATATACTACTACTACTCATGGAATAAACCTTAATTATTATGCTCAAATATATGCTTGTTAGAGCAAAAATTTGTTTCTAAGACTATTCTAAGGAAGAAAGAGGGTTAATGATAAAAGAGTGTCCTTCCTTGCAAGTGATTTTATATTATATTTATTAATTAAAATTGATAGTTGAAGATGAGTTTCCTAAGAGATCTTGTAGTGATGATGTTTTAGTTTTGCGAAGCATATGAATGATGTTGTTTTAGTTTTTTGTATTTGTCTTTTTAAGAAGAGATTGATTTTTATGGAATATCCAAAGTTATTTTTGGATTTATGTTATGAAAAATGAATGTTTTTCATACTGATAGGCTAATTGCCTTTGTTATATATTTGCATGGTGGAGGCTAGGACAAGCCCCATGTATGAGAGGTCTCTTTGCAAGAAGAACATTATGCTAGGAGGCACAAGTATGCGAGGGCTCTCTAGCCATATATCCCTTAGGTTTTGTTGAGGATCGGCCTAACCCCTATGAGCCTAGGATGAGCTTATTATAAGGTCCTATTTACTTTTCTCTCTTTCTCTCCCTCTCTCATTTCCTCTCCCTCCCTCACCGTCTTTCTCTCTTTTCCTATTAGATTTAATGATTTTTCTCTCTTTTCTCTCTCCTCTCCCTCTCTCATTTCCCTTTCTTTCTTTCTCTCCCTCTCTCATTTCCTCTCCCTCTGTCACCCTCACCCTCTCTATCTCTCTTTCTCTTTTAGGTTTAATGATTTTTTTCTCTTTTTCTCTCTCCTCTCCCTCTCTCATTTCCTTTTCTCTCTTTCTCTCCCTCTCTCATTTCCTCTCCCTCCCTCACCCTGACCCTCTCTTTCTCTATTTCCCTATTAGGTTTAATGATTTTTCTCTCTTTTTCTCTCTCCTCTCTCTCTCATTTATTTTTTTCTCTCTTCTCACTCTCTCATTTTCCTTTCTCTCTTTCTCTCCCTCTCTCATTTCCTCTCCCTCTCCCACCCTCATCCTCTCTTTCTCTATTAGGTTCAATGATTTTTTTCTCTTTTTCTCTCTCCTCTCCCTCTCTCATTTTTTTCTCTCCTCTCCCTCTCTCATTTCCTTTTCTCTCTTTCTCTCCCTCTCTCATTTCCTCTCCCTCCCTCACCATGACCCTCTCTTTCTCTCTTTCCCGATTACGTTTAATGATTTTTCTCTCTTTTTCTCTCTCCTCTCTCTCTCTCTCATTTCCTTTTCTCTCTTCCCCTCCCTCTCTCATTTCCTTTTGCTCTCTTCCTCTCCTTCTCTCATTTCCCTATTATATTTTCATCTCCCCCCTCTCCCTCTCCCTCTCTCATTTCCTCTCCCTCCCCCTCTCTTTCTCTCTCCCTCCCTCTCCCTCTCCCTCTCCCTCCCTCTTCCTTTCCCATTTCCTCCCCCTCTCCCTCTCCCTCTCTTTCTCTCTCTCTCCCTCCCTCTCCCTCTCTCATTTCCTCCCTCTCCCTCTCTCTCTCTCTCATTTTACTATTATGTTTAATGTCTCCCTCTCCCTCTCTCATTTCCTCTCCCTCCCCCTCTCTTTCTCTCTCCCTCCCTCTTCCTTTCCCATTTCCTCCCCCTCTCCCTCTCCCTCTCCCTCCCTCTCCCTCTCTTTCCCTCTCTCTCCCTCCCTCTCCCTCTCTCATTTCCTCTCTCTCCCTCTCCTTCTCTCTTATTTCCTCTCCCTCTCTCAATATACACAAATTATACAAAAATAAATAAAAGAGAGAGAGAATGCACTCTCCCTCCCTCTCGTTCTCTCATTTCATCCCCCTCCCTCTTCCATTTCCTCCCTCTCCCTCTCCCTCTCTTTCTCTTCTCTCCCTCCCTCTCCCTCTCTCATTTCCTCTTCCTCTCTCAATATACATAAATTATATTAAAAAAAGTAAAAGAGAGAAAGAATGCACTCTCCCTCCCTCTCCTCTCTCATTTCCTCCCCCTCCCTCTCCCATTTCCTCCCTCTCCCTCTCCTTCTCTTTCTCTTTCTCTCCCTCCCTCTCCCTCTCTCAATTTCTTCCCCTCCCTCTCCCTCTCTTTCTCTCTCATTTTCTCTCCCTCTCTCAATATACACAAATTAAACCCTAAACAAGTAAAAGAGAGAGATAATGGACCCACCGTAAAGATTTGAAGGAGGGTTTGGCGGCTTCTCTTCGCAACAGCGGCGGTGGTGAGAAGCCTTCTTCCTCTCCCTCTCTCACCCTCTATGCAAAACGGTCGCTCTCTCTCTCACTCTCCCTCTCGAGAAATTTCACAAATGCGCGAAATAAAAACGCGCTCAGGTTTCGGCCCACTTTTTTTTCTCTTTGGGGGCTAGAGAATCTTGAATAGAAGAAAAATTGTTGTATGGGGGCTAGTATATGCAGTTAAAGGATGGAAATCATACTTGATTCAAAAACCATTTGCAATACTTATTAGTTCTTAGTTACTTCCATAGGTTTTGTGATCTACTAAAAATGCTCCAAGATTTACTAAGTGGCTGATGGCTCTGCGAGAATTTGAATTTACATGTTTGAAGGATGATACTGTAAGAGCTAGCTTAGCTGATACTTTGACTTATAAAGAACCTATTGAAAGTGCAGCTATTATAAGATAAAAAGTGATTCAACATCCGTAAATTTATGAGGAGATGAAGAATAAAGATACTACCTCGTTTTTTTTATGGTAGTTATAGGAGAGTGCTGAAAAAGGGAGGACCAGGTTTTGTCATTATGGACGCTAAAAATCAAGAAGTATTTTTTGGAAGTCAAGAAAGTAAAGAGATACAAAGTAACATTGAAGCTGAATATGCGAGTTTACATGTTGTCCTAAAATAGTGTATTCAGCTAGGATACATGAAGATAGTTGCAAAAGGAGATGCTATGTTGGTGGTTAGACATGTTCAAAAGGTTTGGAAAGCCAATAAACATATTTTGAAGGATTGGTTGTTTAAGATAAAAGGCCTCATGAGCCAATTGCAAAAATTTCAAATTTGGTATATTGGCAAGGAGAACAACCGTAGAGCTCATGAACTGGTTGAAGATGCTATTTCTCAATATGTTGCTGCCATGAGGGTGGATAATCCTAGATATGAGGGCAAGGAAAGCATTCACCTGATTGTAAATTTGGGGAGTTAAAATCATTGGCTGATAAATACAAAAGGTATGCCATTATTAGAAAGGCTAGGGCATATGCGCTCATAAATGATCACTTGAACATGAACGGGATTGATAATGTAATGAGAAGGGTGTTGGATAGTTCTAAGATTCCATCTTCCTTATCTTCCTATCATGAGGAAGCATGGGATGGTCCTTTTGGCTTTGATCTTACCAAAAGGAAAATTCTGCTAGTAGGACTTACTTGGCCTAGTCTGAGTGCTGATGTTGCTCATTGGTGTAAAAGTTGTCATGCTTGCTAGTCATATACAAAAAGGGTACTAATTCTAGAACCTGCTAAAGCCATTATTTCCTATGGACCATTTGAGAAGTGGGGTTTGGATTTTATAGGACCTTTGCCTAGTTCAAAAATAGGAAAGTCTGATATCATTACTGCAATTGATTATATAATAGAAAGGTCTGAAGCTAGGGCTATAAGGAATTGCAAGAAAGAGGATGTAACTCAGTTCCTCATGGAGGACATATGTTGCAAATTTGGAATATCACAGTGACTAGAAATAGTGATAGATAAAGGTCTTGATTTTAGAAACAAACTATTGAGAGAATTAACATGGAAAATAGACTTGAAACATAGTTTTGCTACTCCTTATTACCATCAGTGTAACACATTGGTAGAAGCATTCAATGGAACATTACAAAAGATTCTCTTTACGCAAGTGGAAAATCATCCTAAAGATTGGGACAATTATCTACATCAAGCTTTGTAGGCTTGTAGAACAATGGAGAAGACAAGTACAAGATTCACCCCTTTTCCATTAGTATATGGTCAAGATGCTTTATTACCTATGAATGTCATGTTCCCTACGATGGAGTTTGTAAGAAAGCATCAGTTAGATCAAATAGAATTGGGAGTTGACAGAGGACTAAACTTGAATACCCTATAGTTGGATAGGCAACAAGCAATAAATTGTTATGAAAAATATATTATGAAGAGAAGGGAATGGTCCAATACACAACTGAAGAAGAAGAATCTTGTAGAGGGAATGTTGATTATGAGATATGACAATAGTTTGGACTCCACTTTTCAAACCAAGTTTCGAGTTAGGTGGGAAGGACCTTTCCTCATCAAGAAAAAGTTTTAAAATGGCACTTCCTTGCTAGAAAATTTAGATGGGATTGTTCACAACACTAGAATTAATGGGTTCTATCTAAAGAAATATATATGCACAATCATGTAAATAAAGGGGATTAAGTAATGTACATACTATAAGTAG
This sequence comes from Lygodium microphyllum, assembly GCF_053477565.2. NCBI lineage: Eukaryota > Viridiplantae > Streptophyta > Polypodiopsida > Schizaeales > Lygodiaceae > Lygodium > Lygodium microphyllum. The sequence continues at coordinate 102,908,198 of NC_141161.1, forward strand.
AGTAGGGTGCTTCTGGTTTATTATTTGGGGTAGATTCAATTTTCTGAAATCTGTTGTTAATCAGATGGTGCCAAATGATGGACAATATATTTAAAGTGTGCTTTGACACCTACTAAAGGTCTCTCTCAAGTTTGGTGTTGATCCAAGTAAGAATATGAAAGTTATGGTCTCTAGAAGGTTGATGTCTCAAGCGAACTACATGCAAAAATTTAGGATTGCATGCTATACAAACTTGTTTCAGGACAACAAATCAAAGAATTTGGCTTTCAATTGTTCGGGAGAGTTCTAGATTGGAAAGAGAGCTACAACTTTCCTTTTTGAAACTTGGCAATCTAAGACTTTCTTAGAAAGTTATGAGCTGTTCTATGCAGTGCTCTATGAGGCAGATTTTTAGGTCCAAAAGGAGTTTGTCTCTGTTAGATGTTTTCAAAGCTTTTAATAAAGGTTTGTTCACACTTTGTTTTCCAAACTCGGGGGTGGCTAATCATGGTGGGTGAAAATGAGAAATCGGGGACATGATGTTGCATGGGGTCAAGTGGGGTAACACATGTAAATATCATTATTTTGTCTTTCTAACACTTACCCATATAGCAAGAGTCACATTGATAGGTGGAAATCCCAAGTGATACCATGCATGTTCGACATGTGGTTGTGATATTTCAGTTTTGAGACATGCATCTCATGCAGGAAGAGATACCCTCATATAATAAACGTGTTCTTACTTTTGATTTTGAGTACCCGAGTGGAATTTTACATGGCAGGGGGCATGTTTACCATCTAGCAACTAAGGGGAAGCAACGGGTAGCTTGGTAAAATAGGGAAAAAAGAAAAAGCATGATGAGTTTTTTGAGAAAAAGAAGAGAAGGAGAAGGATTCTATACACAAGACAATCAACATATTAGAGAGAGAGAGAGAGGAAGAGAGGGAGAGAAGAATCTTGTAGCCTGAAGAGAAGGGAGAAATCTGATGCTCAGAAGAAGAAGAACAAGTTTTTAGAAGAAAGATGCTGTGAGGCTGAAGTTATTGGAGCTATGGAAGTGACAGATGATTTTTTATGTTGAGAAATGCTTAAACATAGCCAAAAATTCTGAATTTCAGGGGAAAAATAGACTTCGTCAAAGGTGGTGGTTGCAATTAGTACGATTTTAAGTGGTAATGCACGAAAGTGCTTAAAAGACCCACTAGACGATAATTGGTGACTTTTCATAAATTTTTGGCATGTCAGACAAGACCTTGGGAGATGCCCCGCAGTGGACGACTTTAAGATGGACGCCCAAGATTTTTGGGACTTCAATTCGGATACGGGACGATGGAGATGGAGTGCCTAGGAGGCCAAGACCCAAGGTCAAGTGGGAATAAACTTTAAAAGTCCCAAAGAGTCATGCCTTTTGGGGGCTCTCTTTGGGAGCCCCAAAAAATCAAAATCGTGGGGGTGGGGGAGGGGAGGCATCCATTTTTTTCGGGTGTCTGAGAAGGCGCCATTATTCTAATTGGTGGAAGGAGGGGACTATGGGGCCTGCAAACAACCCCCCCAACTAATTTGATGCCTGATCTACATCTTATCTTGACTCCTCATCGCTTGTCTCCGCACCTGGAATGGTTGCCTGGTTGTGGAGATCAGAATTCAGTCTTTCTCTCTCCTGTTTGTCTCTCCCCTTAAGAGGCACTTCATGTGGCAAGAATCAAGAAGAGAATCGGGAGATGGATGCTTGTCCGAGAGGCATCGGATTGTTCCAAGAGGATGAGGAGGCTGAAGGCTGAATATCTATGTAAAATCCATGGCTGGTTGGTTGATACACAGTCCCAATTAAATACTCAAAAAACCCGAAACATGCAAAAAGGCGGTATGCTCTATTTTATGAAAGAATTTTGCTTATTGTGCACATGGGCTAAAATTTTATTTAAATGTTCCTTGCATTATGTTTGAGGGCTTCAATCACTGGTATGCGGAACCGGTATTGATTTACAACAATTATAAATTTTCAAAACCCAAAAAAATACTAGTTTTGATGAAAATTCATAGTTTCTTTGATTTTCAGTGGGAAAACATGAGTGGACATGGGTTAAAATAAGGAAAATTTTTTAGTTTCACTTCCAATGATCACTCTTCTGAAAAAACCATAAAATACCTATTTTTTATTAAAAATAAATAGGAAAAATAGAGCAAAAAGGGAAAATTTGGGTTTCTTACATTCGAAAAAATGAAAAAATAAGATCTATGTATGTGAATGTCAAATGGGGCTGAAGCATGAGGTTAAGCCTCAGTTTGGCCTTCTATTTTGCGTTAAAGTGTGCATTTATTGCTTTTATATACAATAAATGACATAAAAGAATCTCTACACCTATGCACCGTAGCAAAATTTAAAGAGTGAGGGGGAGGATGATGTTATACCATAGTTTAAGCACTGAAATAATAAAAAGTTTGATTGTTCTCTTTATGCATAAAATTTAGGATGTGGTTTATTTAGTAATAATAGATCTAGCAGCACAAGGTTTGCCTTGGTGCTAGGTTCCTATAATGAAGCATTGTGTATTAGTGAAAATTCATTAAAAGGGTTGTTTTTACACGACACAGAGGCTGTTTTTATACCATAATTGTTTGTGCACAATAATGTATCCATCATTGCATGAATCATACACATGGTATCTATTCGTGGCATGCATATCAATTGGTTGAAGTATAAATGACCCACATTGGAGAGAGTAAGGCACCCAAGTTGTAGGTCTAGACGGTGGGTCCAAGGGGACAAGTAAGTGAGGATTGGTACATTCTTGGAATGATATAATATTGGTACCAAGAGCGGATTCTATTTTGTATGTGTTATATGTGTTAGCGGCACATCGAGGGGCCAATAAGTGGTGGTTCTCGAATCTAGGGTTTTTAGGGACCAAATATTCGGTTTATGTCCTCTGACAAGGACCATCAAGACAAAATACAAAAAGAAGAACGTGCTGAAAGGGCTAGACCGCGGTTGGAGATTGTAAGATGCTATTCTCCTCAAAGGAGTAGCCCATTAAGCATAAGCAGTAGTAGTTCTAGTAACCTGAGTGCTAGGAATAGCTCCTTGAGTGCAAGTGGAAGTCTTAGTACTACCCTACTTCCAGTTAATCAACCCACAACAAGTGGGGGTGTAGTTGCACCTACACAAACTCCCATTGTCAATCTGATTGTAGCCATGGCACAAGCCATCACAATTCCAGCAGGGACATCGGATTTATTAGCATTAGGAGCACCTTTGCCCATTTTCCATGGGTTAGCAAAAGAAGATGGAGAACTTCATATTAAGGAGTTTCAAACGCTCAAGTTCAACTATCAGATCCTAGACAAAGGACACATAATGATGTTCTTCAACATGACATTAAAAGGAAGAGCGCCAGTATGGTATCACGGTCTAGAAGCTGGAACCATGACTAACAATGCCCAATTCTTTACGGCTTTCTGTAGAGAGTTTGCCCCTGAAAGGGGTGGCCAGCATTGGTTGCATGTCTTGAATGTAACATGCCAAGAGCCAAATGAGAATGTCCAGGCCTATGCCAAGAAACTAAAGCAAGTTCTTTGCAAACTTAATGCTTATATTCCCATTCCAGCGGCTACATAGTTACAATATTTTCTACATGGATTGGATTTTAATATCTAGGTGCAACTTAGTAGTGTCTCTTTAGTCGACATTGACACTGCTATTACTCAAGCAGAAGGAGTAGAGTCGTGCTTGCAAGTGGCTTATGCAACAAGGATAAATTGGAATGGTAATAATTTGGCATTGACCAATGGGAGTCAAGGGGACCCCATGTCAAATGCAAACGGAAGAGGGAGTATCATGCCAAATTTGCCTATCTTACCCGCTCATCCTAGCATTACTATGCCTATGGCTAGTCAGATGGGCCCACTAAGTGGTGGAAGCCAAACAATGAATCCTAATGTTGTCCTAGTAGGTCACTGGCAAATTCCTAATCAAGTAGTTAGGTTGATGGGATGACTAATAGATGATCGCGTCTATGAGTCGAGTGCCTCTAATGTCCTTGGTGAAGTTAAGGACATGATGAAGCACTATACCGATATGATTTTTGAACAATACAGATAAATAGCTGTGGACCTCAAATTTCTTAAGAAGTAGTAGAATTTGATAGGGAGTCGATGCCCTGAGAAGGGTGCCCCCTCAAGATTTAGATGTAAGTGGTGTGGTGGCCAACATTTCCCTAGGAATTGTCCGAATGTTAAATGCGATATTTGCGAAAAGTCTAGCCACTTAGCTGCTAGGTGTTGGAGTAAGATTAGTTCTCTCCAACAAGGGAGTAAACAACCAGGTCCAATTAACCATTGTGCACAAGGGAATAATCTCCAGCAAGATGAGGGACCAAGACAAATACTGCAATGAGGAAAGGCTACTGTAGAGGAGCTGCGTCATGGCAATGGAGTCAGCCTTATTGAGGCCGTATGTGTCAATGATGCTGAAACTTCTAATCTATGAGCCATAATAAGAGGTCAAAAGATCAAAGAGGGTGACAAAGGAATTGTAAAACCTGTCAAGGAAAGCCCTAAGAAAGATGCTAGGGAAAAGCGAGTCCTGAATCTTGATATGGAAGGTGGACCTTTAAAACCTGTTGGTAGTAAAGTTGATCTCAAGAAGGATTGCCAAGAAAGAAGGTAAAGGCTAAAAAAGAGGCACCAAAGCCGATTGAAAGACCAAAGGAGAGAATGGTTTGGCGAGAGAAGAGAACTTTGGCTAGCTACCATGACTTTGACCTAGCAAGTTCTCTTTGTGAAGTTAAACCAGAAGTAAATCTGCTACAATTGATTAAACTTTCGCCAAGAATATGCAAGGAATTCAAGAAATCCTGCATATAGGGTATATTGTAGAACCTTTGGGCATAGCTAGAGTGGGAGAAGATTGGTTTGATCATGCTGAAAAGCATTGCCCTAGGGTTCCAGTGTATGTGAATGGAATATTAGTGGAGCACGCTATCGTGGACACTGGATCCTCCGTCAATATCATGAGTTTAGATTTGATGGAGAGGTTAGGTCTAGAGATCCAAAAAGACGGATCCACACTTCTCACGATGGCTAATGATAGTCTAAGACAACCGAAAGGTTGCATCACTAAAGTCCATGTGATAGTTGCGAGTGTGGAATGCTATCTGGACTTTAGGGTGATAAGATTTGCAGGACGTCCTAACTATCGAGTTTTGCTAAGCAAGCCATGGATTCTACGAATAGACTGTCAAGTCGATATGCCCGTTGGTCGAGTAATTCTAGGTTGAGGTGCCCATCGTGTAATAGTGGATGCTTACCTTGAGTCTCCTCAATGTGAGAGATCTCCATTATCCTCCATTGAACTAGAAATAGTAGATGATCCATCTAGTAGTGAGATGTCATCCAGTGATGGATCTAAAGAAGGGTCCATTACAGAGGATATTTATCAAATAACCTTGAATGAGCCAATAGAGCCTCAAGATCGAATAAGAGGTGTGGATGTTATTGAGTTGGACCTTAGCATGCCTAATGACTCGTGGCCAATTAAATTGGGTTCCATGCTCAGTGAAAGAGAGAGAAGACTATCTGTCCCTGATTCAGGAGTTCCACGACATCTTTGCTTGGAGCTATGACGAACTTAGGGGTATTCCTCCCAGTCTGGCTATGCATACTATTCTTGTAAAGGAAGTTACCCACCCTGTATGTCTGAAAGTAAGGCGTATGCCTTTTGAACTAAGGGACAGGCTGTTTGAAAAGCTTTAGAAGTTGCGGAAGGTGGGTTTAATCTTCCCAGTTCACAATACTGAATGGTGTTCACCAGTGGTGATTAGAAAGAAGAATAATAATCAAATCCGTCTTTCTATAGACTTTAGAGAGCTAAATAAATAGACTATTAAAGATTACTACCCATTTCCGTTTATTGACCTAATTTTGGATCAATTGGCGGGTAGGGAAATATATTCATTTATGGATTGCTTTGCAGGGTATAACCAAATAGTGATTGCTAAGAAAGACAAGCTAAAAATGACATTTATCACTGTATTTGGTACCTTTGCGTACCATGTGATGGCATTTGGGTTATGTAATGCACCTAGTTCATGGTAAAGGACAGCCGACAAGACCTTTGGTGACATCTCCCCAGAGGAGTTGAAAGTATTCATTGATGACCTGGGGGTAGCCACCATAAGAGAAAGGCAGTTGATTATTTTGCAGAAGTGTTTCGAGCATTATAGACAATTTTGCATAGCTCTCAACCCGCAAAAGTGCATCTTTGGAGTGTCTTATGGGCTATTATTAGGCCATGTGGTTAGTTCCGTAGGGATTGCGACTGACCCTTAAAAAATCAAGGTCATAGTTGCCATGAGTCCACTACATACTCCAAAGGAAGTGCATAGCTTTCTTGTTGAGATATTGAGCTCCACTCGTGATATGCCAGGGTGACTGTTGTGCATTTATGTCACCGACTTGTTAGCTGCAGATGCGGTTGGTACACTGCCCATGAATAATAGCCAGATGACAGCTATCCTTATCTACTCTAGTTTGTGGCTCAATTAGTATGCCACCTTAGTTAGTTGAGTTTGGTTTGAGACCCATATATAGGGTTCTTCTATTTCTCTGTACCAGAGTTCTTTTTGGCTTACACAACTAAGAAGAGGAAAAGTGTTTTCAGCCTCCACCTTTGTGTATATTCCCCCATTGTGTAAGTGAGAAAGTTACAAGTGAGACTCCTTCCTTCTCTCCCACAATCTTGACATGGTATCAGAGCTTGGTTCATGGTAAGGAGCTTAAGAAAGTAAACCAAGTTCGCAGTGTTCTGGTAAGAGGACCAGTGTTGCTTTCATTTTTTGAGTTTGGGAGCAAGTCTCTGTAGGTAGCATAGCGGGAAAGTGCAAGAGTGTATTGTCTCTGATTGAGACGCCTTTCGCAGCATAGCAAGAGGGCAGTATATGCTGCGGGACTGGGCTTTAGCCCTTGGTTGCCTTGTTTTTTTGATTCGAGGCCATTTCATGACCTATTTTGGAGGCAGAACTTTTACGCACGCACTCAAGAAAATGCCCTGTCTTTTGCTGTGTGACCATTGTTCTACAGGTCGGTGAAAAGTTACCACAGAAACTGCATCGTATGCCTGTGTGCAGAGACATTGGGAGTTACAGAATCATCATTGTTGCCTGTTGATGCAAAATTGTCACTAGGAAGTGATTGTGTGGTCAAATAGCACTTTCATAAGTTTTGCAGATTTGCTCTTGTGAGGCTGAAGTTGTGTTTTTTTGCAGTGATAGAATATTTTGCAGTGTACTGTAATTGCGTCTGATTCTCTTTCACACATTGTCACTGAAAAGCTTGACAAGAATAACTTCCAAGAATGGAAGTTTAGAATGACGAATTTTCTTATGGGAAAAGGATATTGGGAATTCGTTACAGGAAATGAAGAAGAATCAGTTCTTCCTGATGTTCCCAATCAACAGTAAATGCAAGCATTTAAAGGATGGCATGAGAGAGCCAGAAAAGTTATGTACTGGCTGTCTATCAGTATTTCAAAATCTATGATTGTGCATATTCAGGATGCAAGTACGCCAAAGGAGGCATGGGATACTTTGTCAAAAATGTATAGCACAAATACGCAAGCCAAGAAAATGCAACTCAAGCAAGAGTTGCACAATGTGCAAAGAGAAAGTATGAGCATCAATGACTACCACATGAAGGTGAAGAAGATTGCAGATGCACTTGCTTCCATTGGGTCACCAGTGGAAGATGATGATTTAGTATCTGTGACCTTGAATGGTCTAGGAAAGGATTATGTACATTTTCGGGCATCCATTTCCGTACGTGAAAGATTTCCTGATTTTGAGGAGTTGATTGCTCTTCTAATTTCTGAGGAGCAGAGAAATGGTGGTGCATCTTCTTCAGGAGGAACTTCAAAAGAAATTGTCTTCTACTCAAATGCTGGAAAAGGTAGAGGCATAGGTAGAGCAGGCCGATCTGAAGGCCGTGGTAGAAATCAGAATATGTAGCAAACTCAAGAAAACTAGTCCTATGGAGGAGGACGTGGTAACTCTAGAGGTAGGGGGAGCCAAAGAGGTCGTGGTGGATGGCAAAGAGACCAAAATGCAAACAACAATGTTGAATGCTACTACTGTGGTAAAATGGGTCATATGTCTAAAGACTGCTGTAAAAAGCAGAATGACATCATGAATGGAAAATTGCAACAAGGGAATTATGCATCTTCTAGTAGACAGGGTGATGACAGAAATGAGCATTTGTTTATGGTGCAGCACATAAACAATTCTGTGACAAGTGCAAAAGAAAGCAACGAAGTGTGGTATGTTGACTCAGGTGCGTCAAACAACATGGCAGGTCATGTAGAATGGATGCAGGATGCAAGGAAAATGGAAAAACTAGGATTTGTGGAGATTGGTGATGATACTGCACATCCTATTGTGTAGATTGGAAAAATTCCTTTGTTTATGCAGGATGGAAAAAAGAAATACCTGTCGGATGTATTCCATGTCCCGAATATCACCAAGAATCTAGTTTCTGTTGGTCAAATGGTTGAGCAGGGCTTGCAGGTCAGATTTAATCCTCATGGATGCTTTGTTGAGGATATGAAAAATAAAGGTCGCTTGATAGCAAAAGGAAAGAAGAAGGGCAGAATGTTTACGTTGGATGCAGACATGTCTAAATTGAGTGCAACAATGTTTGCATATGGGACCGGTGTAGTTGCAGATATTGATATCTCACATAAATGCATTGGTCATGTTAATGTACAACGACTTAAATCAATGCAGGTCCAAAATATTATTGTAGGATTGCCTAAATTCAAGGTTGCAGAAATGCATAAGGTATCTGAAGCCTGTCAATTTGGAAAACATGCAAGGAAACCATTTCCTAGACATATTCAAGAGAGTAAGCAGCCATTGGAATTAATCCACTCTGATGTGTGGACTACTAAAGCTGCATCTATTGGAGGCTATCATTATTTTGTTACTTTTATTGATGACTATAGCAGAAAAGTTTGGGTGTATTTTATGAAAAAGAAAAGTGAAGTGTTTGGGCATTTCAAAACTCTTAAAGCTATGGTTGAAAAAGAAACAGGCCTACAAATAAAATGCCTAAGGTCAGATGGAGGGGGAGAGTACCTCTCAAATGAGTTTGCAAGGTTCCTACAGGAGCATGGCATAAAGTAGCGATATTCATGCAATCATACCCCATAACAAAATGGAATTGTAGAAAGGAAAAACATGCATATTGGAGAGGTATCTCGTGCCATGCTCAACAAAAAAGACTTGCCAGATTTTTACTGGGCTGAAGCAGTTGCTACAGTAGTCTACATAATGAACAGGACTCCCACCTCAGCAATACATGGGATGACTCTAGAGGAGAGGTATACTGGTAGGAAACCAGATATTTCTCATTTGAAAATTTTTGGTTGCATTGCCTATTTCATGTGCCAGATAAGTTGAGATCCAAGTTGGATCCAAAAGCTGAGAAATGCATCTTTATTGGTTACTCTCTGCAACAGAAAGGGTATAGATGCTATAACCCTTCTACTCGTAAGTTTACAGTGAGCAAATATGTTTTTTTTAATGAGATGAGTAGCTGGTATAAACCAATAAATGTGATTGATAATCTAGATGCACAAAATGGTAATGCTGCATGGAATTCACAGGAGCAGTCACAAAATATTAGTGGACCTAGAGTGTCCTCTAGCTGTGGTTCACATTCTTCGCCATGGACGGGCAGATTGAGATCAGGAGAATCTCCTCAAAGAAATGCAGATAGTGGTATGCAAGTTTCATGAAAAGAAAAAGAGAAGGTAGATCAGCCCATATTTGATGTGAATGCAGGCCACTCTTATGTGGATGGTGAATCCA